>NC_133771.1:154712276-154959422 GCF_003597395.2 Chelonoidis abingdonii
CCTGATTAGCCTGCCTTGATTGGCTGCAGGTGTTCTAATCAGCCTGTCTGCCTTAATTGGTTCTAGCAGGTTCCTGATTACTCTAGTGCAGCCCCTGCTCTGGTCACCCACAGAACAGAAAACTACTCACTCAGTGACCAGTATATTTGCCCTCTATCTGACTCCTGTACCCCACTGGCCTGGGTCTGTCACAATACCTATAAGCCATGACCAGTTTGTCTCCTTACCTTCTCTTTGACAGGCCATATACATGGGATTCCTTGAAGTTCTCCTTGTGAGATGTGATTTTTTTCACATCCTGAGTCATTCTGATAGGATGTAAGCTGAACAGGCCTGAGGGAGGATCTCCAGGAGTAGCTTTGTCTTGGGAAAAGTCTTGTTATCTTAGCGTTAATTTCATTGTTAATAAAGATTTGGCTACATAACTGCAAAATCTGTAGTTTTATCATGTTGCAATCATAAAACCCCAAAGATGCATGCATCCCTTTTTTCCAAGTATTTCTTCCTGTGAAAAGATTACAACAAACATGAACATTTGCTGCATTTATCATGCGCACAATTGCTCTTGTTCACTGAGAGTATGTCTACACTGCAATTAGACAGCCATGCCTGGCCCATGCCAGCTGACTTGGGTTTGCAAGGCTCTGCATACAGACCAGTTTAACTGCAATGCAGACATATGGGCTTGAGCTCTGGCATACTCCCATCTCCCACCTAGGGGCCGGTCTCCAGCCTGAGCCTGAATATCCACACCACTATGAAACAGCCCCTTAGCCTGAGTCCTGCAAGCTTGAGTCAGCTGGAATGAGCCAGTTTTTAATTGCAGTGTAGACATACTCTGAAAGCCAAGTGAACAGTAACATACAACTGCACCTACCATGGAAGAGAGAATGATCTCATAATGTAAAGTTCATTGGGATACATTATTGCTGGAGCCTGCCATCTAAGGACAAAGCAGCAGTCAGTAATGGATCTAGTCCCACAACAATGGCACATGGGCATATGTTGCTATCCATTAGTCTCTTCACCACTCATACCACAGAAAGGTCAATGACGGAGAGGTAAGAGCATGAAGGCTGATTTATATCCCCTTCACCATGATAACAAATGCTTTTATGTAGATTGGGCCCAGGCTGTAAACAGCTCCAGTTTTTCTAGCTTTGTGGTGTGAAGGTCATAAAATGTCTTGAGATTCATGGGAACTTCATGCCAGTTTGGCTCCAACCCAAGTGCATCCGTTTACGAATCTCCTGAGAACAGCTGGGCAAAACGATGGCAGCAGGTGGCCTTCTAAGCTGGAGAGTGAAAAGATTTTATAGGAAATACACTGAGCCTGTCCCAGCTTTCAGTCCCTCTTTCTCTGGGAACAAAAACACTGACAAGGGAAAAAAGGTATTTTGACATCTCAGGTCATTTTGATTCTAAGTCAATTACTGACAAATGTTAACACCTAGCGTATTTTCAGCATGTACGATCTTAGAGCTGAAGGACTGAAAATCCATCTCCACTGTAAATCTCTCTCTTTCTCTGGATGGAGATACAGTGGATAGAATTTGGCGTAAAACATTTACTTTCCTGAATCCATGGTTTGCTTAGTAATCCATATGAAATGGTTTACAGTAGATGGTCTTAGCTCTCCTTGAGGGAAAACAGCACCGGTTGGCCAGGAAGATGGTAGTTTCTCATTTTCTCTCACTTCATCCTATATAATAAGCAGCGTGGAAGGTAATCAACCAACCTGCCATCTTGACTGATTAAAGACATGGGGATGTACTTGCATTTCTATGGTGCTTTACATCCAAAGAGCTCTCAGACCTGTCCGTACTTCCCTGATTGCCCCTGCTGTTTGCCAAATCAGAGGAAAGCCCTGCCGTTTGGCATACAAGGGGTGAGAAGAGGGTATAAAGGGCCTCTTCCCCTCACTGGCCACCCTGCAAGCAAACAGCTCTCTTCAGAGTAGGCCCCAAGCAACATTTCACTGGACACATGTGGCCCCCAGGCCAGGCCTCTCCCTTGGACTGGGCCCTCATAAAACATACTTATTCACCCCCCCCTTTACTAGGGGCTTGCTTCACGAAAGACAGACAGCTAATTCTGCTCCCCTCACAGTACATGGGCTGCAGGTTCGGAGGTATGCCATGTCTAGCACTTCCTTCCCCAGGAGTCTAACATGCATTCTTATGTCTAGAGCAGTGGTTTTCAACCGTTTTTCATTTGCAGACCCTGAAAAAATTTCAAATGGAGGAACAGACCTTTTTGGAAGTCTTAGACATTGTCTGTGGGCCCACAGGTTGAAAACCACTGGTCTAAAGCAAATGCTAACTAGGGCAGACATTACTCCTGCTCACATATCTTCTTGGGCCACAATGAGGACTCCTGTCCTGGCCAATGGGATTCCAGTAAATGAAGCTACACTAAGCAGCATCTTCGCTCCTCTTCACTGCGCTGTCCAGGATATAATGTAAAAAATTGAGCAGAGAGAGAGGGAATATGCTCCTTCTCAAACACTTCTGTCCACATCTGAGTTTGTAACTACAGTATCCTAAAATGCAAGCAACTCTTTAGTTCTAAGATCAATCCACAAACATGTGTCTGATTTTCTGTTCTGACCTTTAAGCTGCCTTCACATTTCCCACAACCTGAGGCTGGCCTGGGGCTGGTACAGAGTTCACACAAGTTAGAGCAGTTTCAGGGCTGCTCTAACTTGCATCTGGCTGCCCGAAACCCCAAGGGGCCTTTCTGGCAGCCCCAAATGGCCAGAGTACAGCAGTGTTCTAGCCAGGCCCCATTTGTTTGGCCACATCCTCTAAAAAGTAGGTTATAAGGTCAGTACTATTACACTGGTTCCCTGACCCCATAGGAATTCATCACTGGTCGACGTCACAGGCTGGCTGGCCCTTTAAGCAAGAGTCAGGTTCATTCTTGCCTGTGACGTAGCAGTTATCCCTAAGCTGACCCTGATATGGATTCAATTAGAATTAATATTCCAGCCCTAGAAGGGTCAGGGAGAACTATAGAGAGAGGGAGGAGAATTCAGTCAGGGAGGAGAAGACCCAGGAGAGAGGAGCGGGTCCCCTCTGTCTGGGAAGGACCTGGTGCAGGCCTGTGGGAGAGAACCAAAAGGAGCAGGTTAGGTTCCTGTGGGTGGCTCTTCCACAGGGCCTGTAAGAAGCACAGACATCCCCGGGAGAAGCTGCCAGAGTCCCTGGGAAGGGGAAACCTGCTAGGAAGAAGCAATGTAGAAGAACAATGAAGGCCTGGGAGCAGAGGGGCAATGAGTGGAGGACTTTAATGTAGCCCAAGAGGGGCAGAAAGTTTTTGGCTTTGGAATGCGTTTGGATCTTCAGTTGGTCTTTTGTTACCCCGCATGGGAACTGAACTGGGAAAGCGACCAGGCCAGAGGGCCAGGCCACAGAAGATATAGCTGGAGATAGGCCATGGAAGTGGTCAGAAGGGGTGCTGGAGATGAAGATACCTTCAATGCCATGCTCTGATGCCAGGGAGCACTCTGGCACTGAGTGCAACTGCTTGTAGCCAGTGATGTAAAGGTCTGTAACATGATGAAGAATTGGGCCCCAGCAGTTTGACTGGCTCTGCTGTCACATCTTTAGAGACAAATCCTTTAAATTACATGGCACAAACTCAGGAGAATCCTGCTAAACAAAAAAATCCTTGTTGCATGAAAAGGTCTTTGAATAGCTTCACTCCCCTAACAGGTTTGTCTCTGTTTCAGCCTGTTTTCAGAAGAACATTTCGATTTTAAACACAAATCATGTCTTTGTTAAGCTGATCTGTTCTTTAATCAGGTCAAGTAGGCACTTAGACTTTACAGTGATTGGGGCCGTATAAGTACCTACACAGGTAGCGTTTTCTTTCCTGATGCCTTAAGAAATTTATTACTTTATGGGGAATTGTCCTTCCTCAAGGATTGATTGAAGAGTGCTTCATTGTACTTCAATATTCTCCAAAACCCCAAAGAAAAAAGTATTTTAAGAGGTGTAATCCTTTTTTAAAAAGAAAAGTTTGATATCAGTGTTATCATTTAACATTTTAGTAACCTTTAATGACATGCTAACTACATAAGGTTTAGCTATATGATGACTATACCGAAATGGCCAAATCTTGCTGACGGACTCCTGCAATGCAGCGTTGGAGGGTAAAATTCATTGCTGTGCAATGAGCCAGGAGTGCACCAGGCCAGTGCATCTCTGAAGGCTCACTTAAGCCACAAGGTCTACCCACAGAAGTTGCCTGGCCTTATGGTGATGCTATATGGACATTTCAGGCACTGTTCATGTTTTCTGGGCTGAATTGTCATGGAAGATATCCCAGTATCTTTCTACAGAAATATAACTGAACTTTCACATACTTGTATTTTCAGTTGCCATGATGGACAAAATTAATGCAGAAGCAGATGAGGCTAATTTCTGCCTAGGGAGTGGTAGCCACCCAGGGTGTCACAGACTAACCAATGCCCTTGGTGTTTTAGGTGAATATGTCGCCCCAATTGCTTATTTTTCAGGTTGTACCACATTAAGATCTGCCCAAAGAATGTAGCTTTGATACAAAGGTAGTAGGCACCTTAGACAGAGTGCCACTGAACAAAGATCAGTACTGATTCCACGTCACTTTATGAATGGAAGACGAGGGATACTGTACCTGGAAAATATGTAAGAGAGAGAGGACACCTGCTAAGAGGAATATGACAGAGCGTAGAGCATATTCCTGGATGACAATGTGCCTTCTTACAGCCACTTCTGCAACAACTGAAAAGCAGAGACAAAACACTCAGGATAATCAGTAAAATCTGGTGCTGAGAATGTGCAGAGGAGTTTTTTGTGGAGTCTTCTATTCACAAGTGCAGGCTTTATCAAAGGATCAGAGAAGGGGAAAGGACAATATTTTTCGCCCTGTGCCTCCCTGGGAGTAATGACTTGCTCTAGGATTGTTTTACTGATATGCTGCCAAAAGTTCTGATGTATTGGCAACAAAGTTAATTTATTCCCTTGGATGTTCTCCAGGAATAGAAATGGTTAAGGTGTCTTGAAGTTCTTGTATCCTAGCTGAGGAGGGCACATCCAGAGGATAACAAAGTGCCTTGGGTGTTGCTTTAATTAATTATTTCAGCCATTATCCTCATCATTTTGTCCAGCCTTAGACTAAAGAAAAGGATGGTTTTGTTTCAGCTGCTGATTGCTGCTAATGGATACAAAGCCCCACCCTTTTATATTAATGGATCAGTGCCCAAAACGTACCCAGTACTTGCCAGTTTCACATAGTTTAGACAGGTGCTCTTTCTAACAGATGAGAAATATGATCTGACTTTTTAGAGTCAAGTTGTCCTGCCTGGAGTTTAGGAGCAGGTCTCAATTTCACAAATACTCTCAATGGCTGTGAATTTGAGTTATGCATAATGCAGGAGCTGGGATTTGGGAGATTGACATTCCCCAGGGTACAATCTCGACTGATGCACAGCTGTGTCCCCTCAATTCTCCAACCTGGGGTGCCGCTTACACTGTTCCGCTGTGAGAGCAACCACTCCTAGGCAGTTCATACACAGCCTCCCGCATATAAATCACTCCCAGCTATACTGTATGAATGCTATGGTCAGCCACCCATGAATTACGCTGCAGAGCAACACCAGCAAACCCCCAGTCCCAGATTTTCATCCAGAAATGTGTGTTTTGAACTGCCCTGCACCCTTCTGGACAATATAAGCTCATATAAAGTCCATCATTTCATTAATTGAAAATGATATGTGCAAATCCTGTTATCCCAAAAGAAGTTTCCCAAACACTTCAAACCAAACAGACACTGGTTTAGATAAAACAAGTTTATTAACTATAGAAAGTTAGTTTTTAAGTGATTACAAGTATGATGTTACACCCCATATTCTTTTTGGAAATATGCTTATAATATGGATATGGAATAACTGAGATATATTTTGTGCAAGATGAGCCTTGTAAGGTTTCATCTGAAAGGTTATAATTTACTGAATGTGATTATCCAATTTGTATGCATGCATCATTTCTGTATATAAAGTTAGGAATATTGACTATATAACAACTACAATTGGCAGGAGCGGTGCCAGGGTTTTTGGCACCCTAGGTGGGGGTCTTTCCGCGCTCCTGGTCGTTGGCAGCAATTCTGCAGCGGGGGGGGGGTCCTTCCGCGCTCCCGGTCTTAGGGGCACTTTGGCAGCAGGTCCCGGAGCGAGTGAAGGACCCGCCGCAGAATTGCCACCGAAAACCCGGAGAGCAGAAGGACCCCCCACCAGAGAATTGATGCCGAAGACCAGGAGCGCGGCAGGACCCCCCGCCGCCGAATTGCCGCCAAGGGTGGCAAAATGCCACCCCCCCAAATCCTAGCACGCTAGGCGACCGCCTAGGTCACTTAAATGGAAGCACCAGCCCTGACAACTGGGTATGTACTTGGGAAACACCCACCAGACAACAGGCCGTCAGCCTTCATGGACCGTTAGGAAGAAACAATAAGACTTTGAAGATACTAATCTCTCTCTTTCCTGAGAGGCATCCTGGGATGTTAATGTGACTCTACTATATCAGGTGGTCATGTCACCTGGTACTAAACATCACCTTGGACACTGCTGGTACTTTTCCACTGGGAACAAAGGCTTCCTGCCTTATGTAAATTCTATTTAAGACTGGAGAGTAAGGCAAACAGGACTGTTCTCCATTGCCTTCCTGCCCAGGAAGAAAGACTGCAGAAAGTACCTGCAGAGACAAAGGAACTGAACAGCGGGAAAAGCAAGGGCTGAGTGAGTCCAGACTAAGGGCATGGCTACACTTGCAGATGTAGAGCGCTGTGAGTTACATCAGCCCACAGAGACCGCAACAGGGAAACTGCTGCCATGTGTTTACACTGTCAGCTGCAAGCACACTGGCGTTGCCACATTTGCAGCACTTGCAGCGGCATTGGGAGCAGTGCATTATGGGCAGCTATCCCACAGAGCACCTCTTCTCATTCTGGTGCTGTGGCTTGTGGGAAGAGGGAAGGAGGATGCGGGACATCCTGGGTCCTGTCACAATGCCCCGTGATGCATCGCTTCGCATCCCAGCAATCCCTGTGCTTCCATCCACATTTGGTGCCATTTTTCAATGGTTTTTGTACGGCATGCTCTGTCTTCTCTTTCGGCCTGCGGGAATGGAGCCCGAACTTGTAAGGAATATGCTGAGGGGTCTCACCAGCACATCACGAATTCCAGTCAGATTACCCCTTAAGCTACAAAGTGACAGTAAGGAGTCCAACAATGATGTCAACTCGCATAACACATACAACACAAGATTGCTTGTGGCATTCATGGACATGCTCACCACAGTGGAATGCCGCTTTTGGACTCGGGAAACAAGCACACAATGGTGGAATCATATCATCATGCAAGTCTGGGATGACGAGCAGTGGTTGCAGAACTTTCGGATGAGGAAAGCCACTTTCATGGGATTGTGTGCTGAGCTCACCCCGACCCTGCGACGCAAGGACATAAGATTGAGAGCTGCCATGCTGGCAGAGAAGCACGTGGCTATTGCAGTCTGGAAGCTGGCTACTCCAGACAGCTACCGATCAATTGCTAACCTGTTCGGAGTGGGAAAGTCGACCGCTGGAATCGTGTTAATGCAAGTTTGCAGGGCCATTAATCACATCCTGCTCAGAAGAACCTTGACTCTGGGCAACATGCCTTTCATTGTGGCTGGCTTTGCACAAATGGTTTCCCTAACTGCGGCGGGGTGCATGTTCCAATTCTGGCACCAGATCACCTAGCCTCCTAGTACATAAATCGGAAGGGGTATTTCTCTATGGCTTTCCAGGCGCTTGTGGATCACTGTGAGTGTTTCATGGACATTAACGCAGGCTGGTCCGGAAAGATGCATAACACACACATCTTTCAGAACACAGGCCTATTCAGGAAGCTGCAAGCCGGAACTTTCTTCCCAGACCAGAAGATCACCATAGGGGAAGTCAAAATGCCCATTGTGATCCTTGGAGACCCCACTTACCCTTTAATTCCATGGCTAATGAAACCGTAGACAGGGAGCTTTAACAGCAGCAAGGAGAAGTTCAACAACAGGCAGAGTCGGTGCAGAATGACTGGAGTGTGCTTTTGGATGTTTAAAGAGCCACTGGCGCTATCTGTATGGGAAGCTGGACCTGGCCAATGACAACATCCCCACAGTTATATCCGCATGCTGTACCTTCCATAACATCTGTGAAGGGAAGGGTGAAAGCTTCACTCAGGCATGGACCATGAAGGTTCAATACCTGGAGGCTGAATTTGAACAGCCAGAAACCAGGGCTATTAGAGGGGACCAGCACGGGGCTGTAAGAATTAGGGATGCCTTGAGGGAGCAATTTGATGCTGAAAGCTGCCAGTAATGTTTGGTGTCGTGCACGGGAAAAGTGCAGTAGTTCCAATGCTAATACGCATCTGTGTTTGCTACATATGATACACTGATTTGCAGTGCCTGTTGCTTTCCTAGGCTATGCTATCTTTTACTTAATGCAATAAAGAATGTTTGCAAAGCCAAAAAATTCGTTTATTGAAAAGAAACGCAACTGCTGAGGAAACACACATGGCATGATACAACTGTGCTCTGTGGTAGGAGGGAAGGGGGTGGGGTGGGGAATGGGACAATCACATATTTGTGTATGTCCTGGTGTCATAGTCAGCCTTCCTATCTGGAGTGCTGTGCAATGAATGCTGCACTTCAGGCTGGCTAAAATGCATGGTGATGGGGATTGAGTGCAGTGGGTAAGGGTCGTATTTTGCAGGGCTGGGTGATGAAGCTACAGGTGTTGAAGGCAGCTGGTGGTGATAAGAAATCGGATATTGGGAAGTGGATTGGCAGTGACATGGGGACACAAGGGAAAGAGTTTTGGGACAAGGGCTGCAGGGAGGGGCGGGCACAGATCTGTTCCATCTGGGGTGCTCTGAGCACCTGCATCGAGTCTACTTGGCACTCCATAATGCTTAGGAGCCGCTCCATGCTTTGGTGCCGGTGATCTGCATTCTGCTGGCGGAGCCTCCTTTCTGTCTCCTGACACTTCTGTACTTTTTGATTTTCAGTAAGGGACTGCTACATGACTTCTGTGGCATCCCAGTTGTGTCCAGTTTGGGCCCCCCCTGTCATAAACAGATAGCTAAGGGTTAATGTTTCTTTCACCTGTAAAGGGTTAACAAAGGGAACCAAACACCTGACCAGAGGACCAATCAGGAAATTGGATTTTTCAAAGCTCAGGGAGGGAATGTTTGGGTCTGTGTCTTTTGTCTGTCTCTCGGCTATGAGAGGGATCTTTCTATCTTCAAGCTTCTAATCTTCTGTTTCCAGTTGTAAGTACAGGTATAAGACAATAGACTTTTATTGTTTTTTTGTATTTACATGTTGTAGTTTGCTGGAATGATAAATTGTATTTCTTTTTGAATAAGGCTGTTATTCATATATTCTATAAAGCAATAGCCCTGTGTATTGTCACCTTGATGCAGAGATCATGTTTATGTGTTTTTCTTTCTTTTTATATAAAGTTTCTTTTTAAGACCTGTTTGAGTTTCTCTGGGTAGGCTAAGGAACAAAGGGAAGGGAAATTCTCTTTGTGTTAGATTTACGGAGGGTGAATCTGTGCAGCCTCAGGGAAGAAGGAGGGGGAAGGTAAATTGCCCTTTCTGTTTTGTTAATTCAAGGAGTTTAAGTAGACTCATAGACTCATAGGTCAGAAGGGACCAACATGATCATCTAGTCTGACCTCCTGCACAAAGCAGGCCACAGAACCCTACCCACCACTTCTATAACAAACCCCTAACCTATGTCCGAGTTATTGAAGTCTTCAAATTGTGGTTTGAAGACCTCAAGCAGAGAATCCACCAGCAAGTGACCCATGCCCCACGCTGCAGGGGAAGGCGAAAAAACCTCCAGAGCGTCAGCCAATCTGCCCGGGAGGAAAATTCTTCCCGACCCCAAATATGACGATCAGCTAAACCCTGAGCATGTGGGCAAGACTCACCAGCCAGCAGTCAGAAAAGAATTCTCTGCAGTAACTCTGATCCCATCCCATCCAACATCCCATCGCAAACCATTGAGCAGACCTATCTGCTGATAATCCAAGGACAATTGCCAAAATTAAACTATCCTATCATATCATCCCTTCCATAAACTTATCAAGCTTAGTCTTAAGCCAGATATGTCTTTGCCCCCACTACTCCCTCGGAAGCTGTTCCAGAACTTCACTCCTCTAATGGTTAGAAACCTTCGTCTAGTTTCAAGCCTGAACTCCTAGTGTCCAGTTTGTACCCATTCGTCCTTGTGTCTACATAGTACTAAGCTTAAATAATTCCTCCCCTCCCTAACGTTAATCCCCCTGATATATTATATAAAGCAAGCATATCCCCCCGGAGTCTTCTTTGGTTAGGTGAACAAGCCAAGCTCTTTGAGTCTCCTTTCATAAGGCAGGTTTTCCATTCCTCGGATCATCCTAGTAGCCCATCTCTGAACCTGTTCCAGTTTGAATTCATCCTTCTTAAACATGGGAGACCAGAACTGCACACAGTATTCCAGGTGAGGTCTCACCAGCGCCTTATACAATGGTACTAACACCTCCTTATCTTTGCTGGAAATACCTCGCCTGATGCACCCTAAACCGCATTTGCTTTTAACGGCCATATGCATTGGCTGCTCATAGTCATCCTGCGGTCAACCAATACCCAAGGTCCTTCTCCTCCTCTGTTGTTTCCAACTGATGCGTCCCAATGTATATCGAAAATTCTTATTATTAATCCCTAAGTGCATGATCTTGCACTTTTCACATATAATATAATTCATCCTATTACTATTACTCCAGTTTACAAGGTCATCCAGATCTTCCTGTATGGTATCCCGGTCCTTCTCCGTGTTAGCAATACCCCCAGCTTTGTATCATCCGCAAACTTTATTAGCACATCCCGCTCTTTGTGCAAGGTCAGTAATAAAAAGTTAAATAAAATTGGTCCCAAAACCGATCCTTGAGGAACTCCACTAGTAACCTCCTTCCAGCCTGACAGTTCACCCTCAGTATGACCCGTTGGAGTCTCCCTTTAACCAATTCCTAATCCACCTTTCAATTTTCATATTCATCCCATCTTTCCAGTTTAACTAACAATTCCCATGCGGAACCATGTCAAATGCCTTACTGAAATCAAGGTAAAATAGATCTACCGCATTTCCTTTGTCTAAATAATCCGTCACCTTCTCGAAGAAAGAGATCAGATTGGTTTGGCATGATCTACCTTTAGTAAAACCGTGTTTGTAATTTGTCCCAATTACCATTGACCTCAGTGTCCTTAACTACTTTCTCCTTCAAAAATTTTTCCAATACTTACATACTACAGATGTCAAAACTAACAGGCCTATAGTTACTCGGATCACTTTTTTTCCCTTTCTGAAGATGGGAACTACGTTAGCAATTCTCCAGTCGTACAGTACAACGCCTGAGTTTACCGATTCATTAAAAATTCTAGCTAACGAGCTTGCAATTTCATGCGCCAGTTCTTTAATATTCTTGGATGGAGATTGTCCGGCCCTCCGATTTTGTCCCATCAAGCTGTTCAAGTTTGACTTCTACCTCGATGTGGTAATATCTACCTCCATATCCTCATTCCCGTTTAACATCCTTCCTCATCCCTAAGCTCCTCATTAGCCTTATTAAAGACTGAGGCAAAGTACTTATTTAGATATTGGGCCATGCCTAGGTTATCCTTAACCTCCATTCCATCCTCAGTGTATAGCGTCCCACTTCTTCTTTCTTTGTTTTTCTTTTATTTATGTGGCTATAGAACCTTTTACTATTGGTTTTAATTCCCTTTGCAAGGTTCAACTCTACACGACTTTTAGCCTTCCTCACTTTATCCCTACACGTTTTTGACCTCACTAAGGTAGCTTCCCTTGCTAATCCCACCTTTCTTCCACTCCTTGTAGGCTTTCTGCTTTTTCTTAATCCCCTGTCTGAGATGCTTGCTCACCAACTCGGTCTACACCTCCTGCCTGTGGTCTTTTTTCCCCTTTCTGGGATGCAGGATTCCGATAGTTTTCTGCAGCTTAGACTTAAAGTAATCCCAGGTCTCCTCCGCATTTAGATCACACAGTTCTGCAGTCCAATCCACTTCCTGACTAATTTTCTTAACTCTGTAAAGTTAGCCCGTTTGAAGTCAAAACCCTAATCCCAGATCTATTTTGTTAACCTTCCATCTAGTTTGAACTGAATTAGTTCATGATCACTCGAACCAAGGTTGTCCCCTACACCATTTCTTCTATGAGGTTCCTCACTGCTCACCAAAACCAAATCTAAAATGGCATCCCCTCTCGTCGGTTCTTCAACTACTTGGTGAAGAAATCCACCCGCTATCACATCCAGAAAAATCTGAGCCCTATTATTCTTGCAAGCACTGTCCTCCAGTCTATATTTGGGAAATTGAAGTCTCCCATGATCACACAATTCCCCTTGGTGTTTACTTCACTAAAAAACATTAAAGAAGTCTCTATCCATATCCAAATCAGATCCAGCGGTCTGTAACACATCCCAAGCACTATCTCAGGGGAGGCTCTAGTAGCTTTCTTCCCAGTAATCTTCCAGGATAACCCACGGAGGAGAAGCCTGGGAGGAAGTAAAGAGAAGACAAAGAGGAGGGGGGTTATTTCCCTTTGTGGTAAGACTCAGGCGCTTCTGAGTCTTGGGGTCCCCAGAGAGGGTTTTGGGAGACCAGAGAGGGAGTCAGGCCCTGGAAATTTCTGGCTGGTGGCAGCGATATCAGATCTAACTGGTAATTAAGCTTAGAGGGTTCATGCTAGCTTCTCAGTTTATGAACACTAAGGTTCAAATCTGAGTATGAAGCTACGACATCCCCACTACAGAAGGGTTGTGGCCAAATTGGAGAGAGTCCAGTAGAGGGCAACAAAAATGATCAGGGGGCTGGGACTGACTTATAGGAGATGCTGAGGGAACTGAGGTTATTTGGTCTGCAGAAGAGAAGAGTGAGGGGGATTTGATAGTAGCCTTCAGTTATCTAAAGTGGGGTTCAAAGAGGATGGAGCTTGGCTGTTCTCAGTGGTGGCAGATGACGGAACAAGGAGCAATGGTCTCAAGTTGCAGTGGGGGAGGTCTAAGTTGGATACTAGGGAAAACTGTTTCACTAGGAGGGTGGTGAAGCACTGGAATGGGTTGCCTAGGAAGGCAGTGGAATCTCCATCCTTAGAGGTTTTTAAGATCCAGCTGGACAAAGTCCTGGCTGGGATGATTTAGTTGGTGTTGGTCCTGCTTTGAGCAGGGGGTTGGACTAGATGACCTGCTGAGTTTTTTTCCAACCCTAATCTTCTATGATTCTATAACTCATCACAAGAAGTAATGAGGCATGAGAGTCAGAATTGGTTACAAGAAAACAAAAGGTAAAATGCAGTTAATATCTAACTTAAGAGGCTAAATTAATTCAAAGCAAAGGTTTCTCTCACCACATGCTTCAACAGTCTTACTGACTGTATTCTTTTCAGCTAGGACCCCTTCCCAGTTCAATGTTAATTTCCTTTTCCTTCAGGTGTTATTGATGCTATGGGCAGAGAGAAAAAGAGGAATCTTTTGGAGTATCTGTTCCCCTTTCTTATAGTTCTCTTTTTCTTTGAAAATCATCTCCATCTGAGGTTCAGGAGAGAGAAAGACTGTGGAGATGGGAACCTTCAGCTGTTTTTTGCCAAAATGTAGATTTCTCACTCATACCCTTTTTCCTGCTGAAGAATGGTTGCTTAACCAGGTGATAGTCCATTTGATTTGTTAACACCTGGCT
Organism: Chelonoidis abingdonii; assembly: GCF_003597395.2. NCBI lineage: Eukaryota > Metazoa > Chordata > Testudines > Testudinidae > Chelonoidis > Chelonoidis abingdonii. Next base: position 154,726,093 of record NC_133771.1, read on the forward strand.
GAGGCATCAGTTTGCCTTTTGTCTTTGAGGAACTGGTTTGTGCCTGCTTTTCTAAACTTGGAACATGTCTCAGTAATGTTATACAGTAAAATCTTATAACTTTACATACAATGTTGCCACACATATTTTACAGAACAACAATGATCAGCAAATTATGAGTTTTCAAATGATACCTCACAAGGCACACTTTGTACAAAATCCATTCTAGTTTTCTAAAAATGGTGAACACAGGGATACAGATTGCCACAGAGACAGCCCCTGGATGCCTCTAAAACAGCTGCTTTGGGACCCATAAAATCCTAGATGGTTTAGAGCTACCTGAATTTAGAGAAGAAAGTGGTGCAGGCAGAATTCTTATTGCAAGGTGCTGTGTTGCATGATGCAATGGAGTTCTGATTTTATACGTGGTTTAAGTTGTAAGTGGAATGAGTTTGGTGATCTTGGGAACCCAGCCTCTAGTGGATATGTGGAAATAATACAAGATTGCCCCATGGAGAAGAAGGATGGTCTTGTTGGTAAGGCACTGGACTGGATCTCAGGAGATGTAAATCCCATAAGAACGCCATTTAATCTCTGTGGCTCGGTTCTATGTCTGTAAAATGAGGACAATAATCTTTCACTTTGTCTGCTTAGACCACAAGCATTTCAACGGAGGGACTCTCTTTTATTCTGGGTTTCTACAGTGGACAGCACAATAGGGCCTTGATCTCGGTTGGAGTCCCCAAGTGCCATTGTAATACAAATAATAAATAATATTAATAGAGATGATCCCCAGCTGTCCTGAGGACTTCCCATGTGACCTCTGCATTAGAAAATATCAATATTAATGCTTTCCCTGTCAGTTGTGTGCAGGTGAACAAATGAACTTTGCTTTAAATATATTTGCTAGACATTCATTCATTTATAATGAGGATTACGATGTACAGCATACTGCCCCAATTAGTACTGACTTGTGTGGTGGCATATGTCCAGGCCTAGAACCTGGACTTCCCTGTGGAAAGTCAGCTACTAGGCAGAGGAGGTAGCATAATCATCCATAGACACACTTTGGCCTAGGAACCTATAGGCATCAAGGCAGCTCCAAAAAGAGAGCAGTGCTGGCCAGGAAGGCAACGTAGCTAGGGCTGGTGGGGGAATGTGCCAGTTCATCACTTTCCCAAAGCAGCCTCTCTACCAGTGGGCCTCCTATAGAGTCCTGGCTATAGCTTAAGGCTATTGAGACCATGCAGAAGTCACCAAAAGAGGACAGTGGGATTCATCTCTTGCTGTGATGCACAGGGAGGTATGTGAATGTGGCCCAATTAGCAGAACTCATTCACTTTTAAGAATTTATTTGCAATTAACGAGGGCTGGGCAGCTCCACTGGTATAGTGTGATTGCTGGTCTCTACTCAGAAGAGGCCTAGGTGTGGAATAGGAGGGAGTTTCATGGGTCAGGACAGACAGGCAATGGAAATTCTGGGTGAGGCTCAGAACCGGAGTAAGAGTGGGGATGCCGGCAGGTCAGTACAGAGGTGCTGGACTAGCAGGGCTAAGGGTCATGCCAGTGCTGGAGGGGCAAGGACTACAGTTTGGGATTGAGGTGTATCAGCAGAGCTGTGCATTGGAAAGTTTCCAAAATCTGCATGCAGCATACCTGGTCTAATCCATTGTTTGCCCTTCACTTCCCTAAACACTGAAGCAGATACTAAGATTTAAAAGCCCATTCTTTTTCCAAATCATTACCCCTTGCTACCTCATCGCTGAGGCAATGTAACATGCCACAGAGCTGTGTATATGCTGACACATACTGGAAGAGGAAAAATAAAAAAGGATGGGTGTTCTTTTCTACTGGTTACAACAAAGGCCTAGTTGTCAGGCGGATCCTGGGTGCTAATCATGGTTTACTTACTGTGTGACCTTTGGGTAAATTACCTAATTACTCTGTTCCTGTGATCAACTGAGCTAGTAAAGAACAGGTGTTTCAATGAAAGCCAGACTATCTGAGCCAAACTTTCCTTGGGAAATAGTGATAAACATGTTCAGCCTTTTTAAAAGGTAGCGCTAATACCGCTAAGGAAAAGTACACCAATACGGTGCATTTGTCCTCACTAAAGAGCCTACAGTGCTTTTGGCATGTGCAGGGGAGTCAATCATAATGTTCTGGTCAAATTACAATTATTTAATTCCATTCTGCTGACCTAAATTTCCCCCAGCTAGATACAAGTGTCTTCTTTGTTTCTTGACAATGTAGTTATAGAGCATTATTGTTGCATGCCATTTAAACTGTCGCCTTGTTTCCCATCGGAGGTGGCTGCATTTTAGTAGGGGCTGATGTTGTTCCTCTGTATAACTGGCATATCACTTTGTCAAATTTGGAAGGCACTTTGAGATCCTTCAGGATAAAGTGCAGGTTCAAAATACAGAATGATACAGTGGACCTCATCCCTCTCAAATTCCAATTGCTGTCCCCTTTCAAGATTTTCCCCTTCATTTTCATGTTTCTCCTGTTTCCCATCTGACTGACTCTGTATTCCTCACCCTTTTCCTTAAGATATGACAGCTTGTAAATATAGACCATTCTTCTCCTTTTCAAGCATTTCTTCACTGGATTTGTTCTTTTTACTGATCTGAAATGATGAGAGAGAAATTTCCTCCCCCGTTTTTCAACCACTCTCTGTTACAAGATCATTCCCTAAGCTGGGAAACAGCCCAGGCAAAGCTATTCATTGACTTAAACTTAGTTCTCAGTCAAAGAAAACCGTGCACATCTCTCTGTCATGGATTTAAAACAGCCTCCTTCCTTGTGCTGTTGTCGCTTATTTTACTGATTTTGTCTTTTCCTTGTTAGAAGAGAAGGGTTTTCAGGGAGATGCTTTGCAAAAGTCTAATCCACAATCACACAACTTCTACTCTGAGCAGGTTTAGTGACTGGGTCCATTGTCGGGGAATGTGTTTGTATATTAAAGGCCACTTCATGAAAAACTGTTGACTAGGGAATTGCATTTACAGAGAGAGAAACTGAAATAGGGTCTTAGTTCTGATCAATACCTCCTGAAACTAGATTATTGGAGCCAGATTCCAATACCTCACGTTGAGGAGCAACTTACTCTGTGAATGGTCAAATTGAAAGCAATAGGACTAATGCAAACTAAGGTGCTACTCATGGTGAATACAGAGCATCAGCACCTGATCCTTAGTGATTAGATTTTTGATATTTAAATTGAAAAAAAAATACTGGATCAGATCCCTGGCCAGTGTAAATTAGTGCAATTCCATTGGCACCAATGGGCCAGATCCTCAGCTGGTATAAATTCGTGTTGCTACTTTGAGGTATAGTTCCACTGCAGTCAATGGAGCAACATCAGCTGGGGATCTGGCCCAGTGTATGCATGTTTTTGAAGGGTTGGAGGGTCAGGACTCAGGCATGGTAAAGTCCATGGAAGATGGTATTCCTCCCCTCAGAAAGCTGACAATGAGATCAATAAACGGACTGCTCCCCCTTTGCTCTATAGGAGAGATGCTCTGGCAAGGTCCACTTAGCAAACATCTTCCACCTCTGAAACAGGAGGTCTGTGAGCTAGAAACTTGCCCACGGAATCAATGAGCCACTGAGGCCCCCACTAGATTAATCCTCTCCTGGGGCATACAAAGAAACTTTTTTTTTTGCATCCCACGACAACAGGACAGCGGTGTCCGTTCCAAAACAATCTCAAAGCACACCCCAGATTAGACTGTTGCACTGTGCTCTACATGGAGTTGCATCTTAATTCTATCCAGAAGGATGTAGAATTCAGCAGCACTTTTGTTAGGGGATGTACCTGGCTGGAAGCCCATGACACTATTGCTATTTGCTCTGGCTGCCTGTTAGGTTCCAGATAGAATTAATAAGGTGTTGATTTTGACCTATGAATCTCTAAATGCCCTGAGAACTATTTATCTGAGAGCCCACCTTGCTCTCCATTTCATCCTACCACAGCTGTAGTGCAGAGACACCTAAGCTGAGCCCCACTGATAGAAGAGTGAGGGGACGGTTGCCAGGACATTCTCTGGGAGGGTCCCTCAACTTTGGAAGTTACTACTCCCCTCCCTTGGTCTGTCATTCCCTGAGTTCATTGACCTTCATTTGTTTCCTTAGCTGTGAGGGAACAGGAAGCCTCTCGTGGGAGATTTTGATGCCAGACCATTGTTAGTTGCTGAGAATTGTTGTCTAATGGATGAAGGGATTAAGTGGAGTTGTCTATTATGGAATTAATTATATCAGACATCGTCAGGAGAGCCTAGAACAAGAGACAGAAACTGCTTTTAGGGCAGAAATCAAAATAAATAAATGCTAAGGGCCAGATCTTCAACCAATGTAAGACAGTGTAGCAGTCTAATGGAATGGTGCCCATTTTCCTCACCAGACTTTGCCGGTGGGGATGACCCGTTGTCCAGGATGCTCCCAGTAAAACTTAGTAGCAAAAGTCCATCTGACCTCCTAAAACCATAAACCACAGATGGAACAGGTTAGATTTAGGGGGCTTCTTTATGTAACGCAACAAAAGGGGGGGGAAATCACACACACACACACATGCACACGCACAAAACAATCCCTCTTTCTTTGGTTTCAAGGGGAAGCAAGTCCCAGCATTGTAACATCAAAGATTAAATAAAGAGAAAATGCCAGGGCATGCTGCCATGCATAGATTAGACCTGTGTAAAAAATGTGAAGTGCACACCTGCGGGGATGTAAACACTGTAGGGCATGCAGGAGTCTGAGCTGCAGCACAGGAGACGTCTACTCAGCTTTATCTGTAGAACTGTATTTTTAGCTCATTCTCCTATATAATGTTGGCCCATCTTTAATTAGATGGCCTTACGCAAACTGGCACTTGCCTTGTAGAGCACTTCTTCACAAGTCAAAGTGCAAGGAAAGGCAGAGCTGAAGCAGCAATGAAGACCTTGAGAGGCACAAGGCTTAGCCTCCATTGGTTGGAGCCACGTAGGATGCAGCTGATTTGGAGAGGTCAGAGCACATGAACATTGGCATGGTCTGAGATCAAAGGCCCACTCGCCCACGTACAAACAGCTAGCACAAGGCCTGTGAGGCTGGCCTAGGATTTAAGGGCATTTCAAGGTATATACACCCACAGCGTGATCTGCTGTTCCCTGTTTTCTAGGTTTGTTCAAAAGGTGTTGACCAGTTTAACTTGGTCATTTATCTGAGACTTGAGTGGTGCATAGACCAAGTGTTGGCTCCCTGCATTGGGGTGAATTTTGCCCAAGGAGAGAGTTTCCATGAAAGTTTGGTTTTATCTGCTTTTGCCAGGCATCCTGAAGATGAGACCCTCAAACATGTGCCACACTGAGGATTTCATTAATTCTTTCTTGCAGCCCAGAATCCTTGCACACATACTTCTGTTTAGAACACACCAACCAGGACTTTGCTCATCCCCACTTGCCCACTCCATGGTGCTGAGAAACCCTGAGTACTGAAAGTCCCTTGTTTGGTGCTGGCCAGCAGCAGCCCTGTGCTAGTGACATAGATGAGAGAGAAAAGATCATCTTATATTGGACCAGGTCCTGTTGGTGAAAAAGAAAAGGTTTCGAGTGCCACAGAGCTCTTCTTCAGATCTGTGGAGCTTGGAAGAGTGTCTCTTTCACCAGCAGAAGTTGGTACAAGAAAGTACTTCCCCTACCCTGTCTTCCTCATATCCTGTGACCAACATGGCTACAGCCGCACTGCAAACAACTAGTGATATATATGGGATCTCTGAATAAGGAGGTATCTGCTTACATGCGCAAAGAGAGTAAAGGATTGCCATCTGAGTGTCTCTGGCCTGCTACTCGTATTGATTTAGGGCCCAGATACCACTGTGACCGGAGACTTCATAAATACCTTGCTGCACAGATCTAGTTTGTACAGTGGACAGCAATGACAGAGCCTTCCAAGCCAATGTTTTTCTGCAGAGTAGAGTGGCCAAAGTACTCTCTGCAAATAATTTAGCTGATTAATTTAGCCCTTTGTTCTGCTCACAAACAACTGTTGATTTTTGCAAGAAGTATTCATTATTCATGATTCTATGACCAGATAATGCTGGGATTACAAATTTCAGTGGTATTTAAGCTATTACCTCCCTTAGGTTCAGTTGAAAATCCCTGCCCATGTGAACACATTTCAGGCTCTGGGTTGATTTATGGCCTGTTTGCTTTGACTGTGCGTTATTGATCACTTATGATGTGTGACAGTGACCTGAGTGGCATGATATTGTGAGATCTTTGGGCAGGGACCGTGTCTGTGGATAGCATCTGGTGCATCGTGGGAGCTATCATTGCATAAATAGTCTAGTTATTCTTCCTGTCTCCTCTTCATTGCTCCTGTATAATGGGGCCAGTGCAGAATGGCTGCTGCCCCCTAGCCCAAGGCAGAGGTTGTTGAGTTCAGCTTCACCCTCTGAACAACATAAACAGCTTGTAAAAATGCTGTGAGATACCTCTGGAGGGAAGGTTCTTTATGAAGATAAGCTATTCAGCCTTTTACAAAACCACCACTTGCTTATTTGCTTTGGGTTCTTGTGACTTTGCACGTCATATGCTTTGTGGAAATATGCTTATGAATATGACATAACTGGAATACGCTTTACACTAAATACCCCTTGTATGCTGTCATTAGAAAGCTTGTAATCTGCTAAGTGTGTTCATTCTATTTGATGGCATGTATTATTTCTATATCTGGAGTTAGGAGAATAAGATATAAACTTGTATCACCACTTAAACATATTAAGTGGAGGCCATTAAGGGTGCTCCAGAAACAATCAATTGTAAATGGCCCTAGTTACTTGAAAGCCTTCCCGTGTACGTGTGGGCCAGCCCATGGGGAATGGAGACTAGAGGTTTTACAGCGACATGTGACCATGTCACCTGATAATGAATTCCATCTTAAATCTGGTACTTTTCCATTTAGAAGGAGGGGTGGGGACCCAGAGATAAAAAAGATTCCTGCCTTGTGCCTGTGAAAGTAGAATTAATTATATTGTAAAAATAAAAATGGATTAAAGAATTGTTGTATGTACCTTTAAGCAGAAATAAGAAATGTTGAAATACAGGTGCCAGGAAAAGAAACATTAGGTATAAACAAGGGTGCTAATGGTGAAACATTTAACAGAAGATCGGTAATAGTTAAGTAAGGAAATAAGATATGCATGGCTAGCCCAGGTAAACTTATCAGATTCTGCTTCCTTTGTTATCTTGCTAAATGCTCCCCCCTTTTATCTGTATAAATAAGATAGTTTGTGTCTTGTATGGGGCTCACATTATCTGGGTGTATTAGCAGAGCGCTGTGCTAATAAAACAGAGTGGTCTGACAAACTGTGAGTCCTGAGTCTAACTTTGACAAGCCAAAGCTATAAAAGGAGGTGGAGCAGGACAAAAGGCACAGCCAGTCATGAGAAAACTCCTGCTTACCACCTGAGATGTCTGCTGGATCTAACAAAAACTGTACCGGGGAAAGGATTGGGCCCAGACTAGGAAGGAGTCTAGTCTGTGAGAGAAGCTTATTGGAACATCTCTGAGGGTGAGATATTACCTGTAGTCAGTTTCTTAATGTATTAGGTTTAGACTTGTGTGTTTTGTTTTATTTTTCTTTGTGACTTGCTTTGTTCTGGCTTTATACAGAGTAAAAGATTTATTTGGGGTTTGGATCCCATTGGAGCCGGGTGTCTGGGTGCTGGAGACAGGTAACCTGCTGAGCTGTTTTCAGTTAAGTCTGCAGCTTTGGGGGCCTGGTTCAGACCCTGGGGCTGTGTTGCAGCAGACTAGTGGATCTGGCTCAACAAGGCAGGGTTCTGGAGTCCCAAACTGGCAGGGAAAACGGACTCAAAGGTTATTTCAGCACATCAGGTGACAGTCCCAAGAGGATCTCTGTGACTGAACCCATAACAGTTGGGTTCTAAACACCCAACCCAAATTACTGAAGCAGGTAATCTCTCAAAGTCTGTTGCCACATGTACCATAAATGGAGACATTTTTCTGCCTGTGCCTCTCCTTCAGAAAAACAGCTGAAGATTTTAGCCTCTTCCTACCACTTCAGATGCTGAGCAGAGGGATTCTTTCTTGTCTCACATGACTTTGTCCAGATAATACCCTTCCCCTAGAGAAAGTCACAAGATAATTCCAAACTCTTTCCCTCCCTGATGCTTGCTGAAACTCTGGATTCAGTCCCTCAATCTCCACTTGGGCAAAACACCATTTAAAATCACTGAGGGTATGTCTACATTTCAATAAAACACTCACCACTGGCCCTTGTCAACTGAATTGGGCTTGGGCTGTGGGGCTATAAAATTGCAGTTTCGATGTTCAGGCTTGGATTGGAGCCGGAGCTCTGGGACCCCCTCCCCTCATAGCATTAATGATCTGTAGGATGGCGTGGACTGCACTCTCAGCAAGTTTGCAGATGACACTAAACTGGGAGGAGTGGTAGATACACTGGAGGGTAGGGATAAGATACAGAGGGACCTAGACAAATTAGAGGATTGAACCAAAAGAAATCTGATGAGGTTCAACAAGGATAAGTGCAGAGTCTTGCACATAGAATGGAAGAATCCAATGCATTGCTACAGACTAGGGACCGAATGGCTAGGCAGCAGTTCTGCAGAAAAGGACCTAGGGGTTACAGTGGACGAGAAGCTGGATATGAGTTGACAGTGTGCCCTTGTTGCCAAGAAGGTTAACGGCATTTTGGGCTGTATCAGCAGGGGCGTTGCCAGCAGATCTAGGGACGTGATCATTCCCCTCTATTTGACATTGGTGAGGCCTCATCTGGAATAGTGTGTCCAGTTTTGGGCCCCACACTAAGAAGAATGTAGAAAAATTGGAAAGAGTCCAGCGGAGGGCAACAAAAATGATTAGGGGGCTGGAACACATGACATATGAGGAGAGGCTGAAGGAACTGGGATTGTTTAGTCTGCAGAAGAGAAGAATGAGGGGGGATTTGATAGCTGCTTTCAAGTACCTGAAGAGGGGTTCCAAAAAGGATGGATCTAGACTGTTCTCAGTGGTGGCAGATGACAGCACAAGGAGCAATGGTCTCAAGTTGCAGTGCGGGAGGTCTAGGTTGGATATTAGGAAAAACTTTTTCACTAGGAGGGTGAGAAGCACTGGAATGGGTTACCTAGGGAGGTGGTGGAATCTCCTTCCTTAGAGATTTTTAAGGTCAGACTTGACAAAGCCCTGGCTGGGATGATTTAGTTGGGGAATTGATCCTGCTTTGAGCAGGGGGTTGGACTAGAAGACCTCCTGAGGTCCCTGTCAACCCTGATATTCTATTATGCTATGATCTCTGAACATCTGCACTGCAGTTTTACAGCCGTCCGGCCTGAACCCTGCTAGCCCAAATCCGCTGAGCCTGGGCCAACCCAAGTGTTTTACTGCATTGTAGATATACTCTGAGGAATTCTGCCTGAGTAAAGAACACCAGATCTGGCCCCTCTGTCAAGATCATTGTTCTCCAAGGAGATTGTGGGCTGGGGTTCTGAACACATTGCCACCAACACATGTACCTGTCAGGGGCTGGGACATACCCAAACAATGGTAAAACATAATCAACCTGCATCCAGCAAAGCACTTCTTATCATAGCTGTCAAGATACTGGTAGCTGGGGTATTTCCTGTATCAGGGGGAAGGGAGGTATTCTTGCTTGACTGAAGCAAAACAGAGCCAGAGAAATCAGTGCTTGGCTTAGACCAGGATGTCTCACTACCTCCATTCATGCAACAGCTGTGTTTTCAAGAAACTCCTCAAATGGACCATGATGAAACCTGGGTGGGTGGGGAGAAAGGGGTTGGTTGGGAACTCTGCATTTCATTCCATGAGTACTGGACTGAGTTTTCCTTGATTAAAATAGACACACGTCATCTTATGGGGGATGAAGCAGAGACGAGTTTGATCATTGCAGTTTAGATCCCAGCAAACCAACAGCAAATGTGCCATGCAGTGGTGTTGGAGTCCTGTTACCCAGGCTATGTGACTGAGGAGTTCCTCGAATATTCTGGTGACATTGTTATGCTAAGTCAAATAGAAGTCAGAATCTGCCATCTGCCTGCAGTGGCGCTGGAACATTTTGTACAGTGAGGGTGCTGAAAGCCAGTGGTCCGCACTTCAAACTTTTTACCTTATCCTTCACCCCTTACTCCTGTTCTTGTCCACCCCACCCACCACAGCTGGGGCCAGGAGCAGTACCCCAGATGTGGGAACCCCTGCCCCAGGTGCAGGGCCAGCAGCAACCGGGACCCTGCGTGTGGACTCCAGCAGGGCCAGGCAGAACCAGCTGTTTGACCTTTGGAAAGTCCCTTCACTTTTATGTGCCTCAGTTTCCCCATTCACGCTTCCTCTCTTGTTTATTTTTTATTATAAACTCTTTAGGGCAGAAACTGTTGCTATGATGCCAGGAAGCACCCCTCTTCCCTCTGCTCTCCCCCCTGCTTTTCGCTACTAGTTAGTATGATGACTTGAGTGGAAGGTCTCCATCTGCTGGTGATCAATACCCCTGAGAGGAGACCGTACCCTTCAAAGGGAGAGGCAGCCATTTCCCAAGGGGGCAGCCATCTTAACTGGAAGAGAAGCAGCGTTGCTGCCAGAAACTGTTTCAGATGGGCAGAAAAATTCTTCTCTGGTATTTGTTTCCCCTGTGACTGTCCCAGGACAGTTACAGTTAGATAGCTGGCTGCGAGTGCAATCTGATCTCTTATGCCACCTTTCCTGATGCCCAAGATTAGGATGCCTCAAAGCTGGAAGGAGTGTCAGGGGAGGGAGGAAGAGTGGGGCCAGAGATCTCTGCCTGCAGCTATGCTCGGCTGATGAACAAGCTTTTGAGGGCCATTGCCAGCTGGCATACGTTAGTGTAGTCTGGACTGGAGCTGGGCAGAGTAGCCATAGTTGCTTCTCTAATGGCTCCCCCTCTGCCTCTCTACATGTAAACTCAACCCCAAGCTGAGATCTAGCCCTGTGTTCTTACTCTCCATGGAACAGCCCAATCTCCAGGAATCATTGCAGCCCATTGCAAGAAGGAACAGGGTCAAACCAATTGAATAGTGGCTAAAGAGGCACTCAGGGAGGGCATGTTTCCATTAGAACAGTTCATCTTTCTTTTCACAGTTCATCAAAAGCAGGCCTACTTCATACACAGATAGGCCTTACTGGTGATGGACACTGTATGTGTGTGATGATTAGAACAACCCTCCACTCGTAGCAATGATCAAAGGCAAGTAAAACAATCAGCCAGACCTTCGCTAAGCTGTAATAGTAACTCCCCAAGCACCTCATTTAATTATGTAACTTAGATCAAAATCCCAAGGCCAGGTTGTTGTGTTTTAAATTATGTACTCAGAGGCCTTCCCCTAGATAGCAGAAGAAGACTTCTGGAGGGAAAAGCAGTATTAAAATCACATTTACCAAAAAGAGCCATTTAATCTTGGCCAGTAATTGTGCAAATCCTCCTGTTGCTCTTGCAAAATCGATGCCTGACTCACACCACTCAACTCTCACCACGCTGCTGCTGCCTCACATGGAGGATGCTGCAGAAAAAGTCCTGGTTTTGTGATGCCAGCTTCTCATGGATGCAATAGCTTTGATGTCACCAATTCTACCCTATGATTTCACTGCAAGGCTCAAGGGCCTGCTCCAAAGCCCATTAAGTCTTTCCAATGAATTCAGTGGATTTGGGACAGATGCCAAATAAGGAGAAGATGGGATGTGAGGGGCAAGGGACAAGACTTTAAAAAGAGAGCACTGATTTTTGGATTCCTCAATGTTTGGGCATCTAATATGAGATAACTTGAAGGGACTTGATTTTCAGAAGGGATATGCAGAGCACTTCTTGAAAATCAGACCCTTTAACATCTCTGTAGTTGGGGAATCAAAAAATCAAGACACCCAAAATCACTAGCTGCTAATCCTGGCCTAAACTTTGATGTGCAAGAGCTTCACTTATTAGCAAAGAGGACAACAGGAGGGAAACTGAAAGTTTTCAAAGTTTTGTCCAAGTATGAACGTTCCCTCTCATTAAAACAAATAAACGCCAGCCATTCTCCTTAGCACTGGTATATTACAGCAAATAGGCATCATTTCCTACAGAGCAATGGTATGGCATTCAGTACAAACTCAATCTTCCAGAACACAAGTAATCCCACTTCAGAGGGATTGTCTGAGATCCTACAGAACAGAAAACTGCTGGTGTTTTGACCATGTCTGGTCCAAACTCTGCAAAACCATTGTTTAAAGAGCTGATGCAGAGGCAATGAAAAGCATAAGTTTGCTGGCCCTGAATTCATCTGTTCACATAACAGATACAAGGCTGGTGCCTCACCAATGTCTGTCAGCCTTGGCCATCAGTAGGACTCGGAATGCCATTCAATCCTTACCTTCTCTAATGAGACTGCTCTAATGAATACCGTGTTGCATGCCAGTTTTTGTGATATGGATGCCTACTCCCTAGAAACTGGACTGAGCCCATCGACTCATTTCACATGGGTCACCAAACTTTCCTCATACATTCGACTTCCATAGCTGTCCCACAATAACCACCTTCACCCTCTGATAAGAGTAACTAGATAACACAGGCGAAATGATAAAACAGAAAAAACCTGGAGAGTCACTTCTCTCCCCAGGCCTGATATCAACATGTTCTGGAAATGGGTCCAGGAAAGCAAAGATCAGTGCTGCTTAGACTCTTCATTGACTTTGATAATTTTTGTAAGGATTTCTGAAGCCAGCCTGACAAACATGGAATGAATTCCTAGACAAAAGGAGAGACATTTGCTTACTAGCAGTCTAGGTCGTGTGTTATCTAGTGACCTAGCAGTGAAACACTCCATATCTCACTACCAATTTCCTGAGTCATTCAACCAATAGTAATTTCCCTTTCCCCGTCCCTTCTTTTTGCTTTTGGAAAGAACCCACAACATGAGTCTTGCCATAGTGTATTATCCACCTCTTCTGTGTGTGCAAAGCCTGCACTGAAATCATCAGCTATCTGAATGAAACCTGCCCCAGTGCTGCCTGGCGTGAACAGCCCACTTCAGCATTTCTCTACCCAGACATCAGACACAATAAAAAGGGCAGAGGATTTCAGGGAAAGGAGCACTAGAAATTACTGGGCCAGAGGTTCAGCTAGTGTAATTGGATAGCTCCACTGATATCAATGGAGCCATGTCCTTTAGTGCATTTGGCAAGCAAGTTGGCTCCCGGTCTACGCATGCTACTGACATAGGATGTTAGGAAACTGCACGTGGAGACACTCTTTCATTCTTTCTTTACTCAAGATGTAGATTTGACTTCCAAAAGATGAACTCCAGAGGGCCTCCTTGCAAAATCTAGATGTATTTTTCATGCACCCGTGTGCAAAATAAGGAGGGGGAAGGGAGTGAGACAACAAACCAAACCTGCATTTATGTTTTACTGAGTAAAATAATTATAGTTTAGTTTTCCCGGTGCTGAGTTCCAAATTGCTTGCAGCATGTCGGTAAAAATAGCACTGTGTTCCAAATAATGTGTGGTTAAAAATAAACCACCTGTGTTGTTTGCCCAGGTGACTTACCTGCTTTCAGAGGTTTATGTAATTAGGTCATTTCTAAGAATATATATTTTTAAGTCACCATAAAGCAATATTTGGTTGTTTTCTAGCTCTCCATAGTTACTACACTGAGAACACATCATCTGCCTCTAGCACTTAAAGATTGGGATCTGTAGCATGGCACAGCTGGGCCCCTCTTGCTTCTGCCCCCTGGCAAAACCAATCTGGGACGCCTTCGGTCAATGCAATCACCCATGTATTCTATTTATAGTTTGTTCCCACCACCTGCTTACTACCTACATATAGGGTATTACAGCCAGACTTCACCAGCAACAGACCAGAGCCACCAGTCCCTTTCAGCCTCTGGCCTGTCTCTTCCCCTTCTGGCTGCCTTCCTCCCTCCCAGCCTTATAGCCCCAGGCTAATTAGGCTGGCAGCTGTTTTGAGATGCCAAGCAGACAGGGCTATTCAGCCACCCCCAATCCATTCCTCTTGCTTGGGGCTGCGGTGGCAGGGGGCTGATTAAGCACTTTGTATTCAACACCCTGTCACAGGGTCAGAGTCTGCATATCAGACCTATGTATTTTGGGTTTTTCTAAAGTACATATAACCATGGCATCTATGCACTCTGCATGCCTACTAATGTGAGCATTGGTGAGTATTCAAACCCTGCTCACCCTGTGCCCTCGTGGTGAAATTCACCCTCATGCAGAGGGCTAGCATGATTCCCAAGCACCATTTAAGCCCAACTACACAGGGAAGAATTTCACCTATGAATAGTCCGCACTGAAGTCAATGAAAACCTTACTTACATAGGTAAAATAAGTAGGCTTTAGTCCCTAATCTGTTAGTTTGTAATTCTAGGTGGGAATAGGGTAAATTTCTGAGTCTAGGAACTCCCATGCTAGAATTCTATGCCCATCTATAGTTTTCTTCCACTGATCAAGCAAAACTGGATAATGATGATGAATGAGGGTGACATTTGTGGAAAGATATTGCCTCCTCCCTTACAATGACAGCCATGGAAGCCCACTCCAAGGATTGGTGGATTCTCGTGGGTATTGTGCGGCTGGATAAATAGATAGCAAATTAGGCATGGATTTGTAATGCAACATCTATAACTAAATAAATGCAAATCAGTTTTGGGGCTGCATATGCCAAGATAACACGATGCGAGCATATCAACAAACATCAGACCTGGAGAATCTGACCAGTCCTGCATTGGCCTCTAAGGTGGTGATGAACAAGTGGATATTCAGTGTCCATCAACAAGTTCAGGCTTGCAATTAGACACAGGTTTCTAGCTACCAGAGGAGTGAAGTCCTGGAACAATCTCCCAAGGGGAATAGTGGGAGCAAAAAACCTAACTTGTTTCAAGACTGAGCTTGATATATTTATAGAAGGGATGGTATGATGAGGTTGCCTACAATGACATATGGTCCATCCACTTCTACTAATATTTAATAGTATTTCCAAATATTTCCAATGGCCGGAGATGGGCCACTACCTGGGGAGGGCTCTGAGTTACAAGAGAGAATTCTTTCCCAGGTGTCCGGCTGGTGGGTCTCTCCTGCATGTTCAGGGTCTAACTCAGGAGTTCTCAAACGCTCAGGGTGTCATGATGTTATTACATGGGGGGTCACGAGCTGTCAGCCTCCACCCCAAACCCGCTTTGCCTCCAGCATTTATAATGGTGTTTAATATATTAAAGAGTGTTTTTAATTTATAAGGAGGGGTCGCACTTTGAGGCTTGCTATATGAAAGGGGTCACCAATACAAAAGTTTGAGAACCACTGGTCTAACTGATTACCATACTCGGGGTCAGGAAGGAATTTCCCATCAGAGACCATGGAGATTGCCAGAGACCATGGAGGGTTTTCGCCTTCCTCTGCAGTGTGGTGCACAGGTCATTTGCTGGTTTGATCTAGAATAAATGGTGGATTCTCAGTAATGTGAAGTTGTTAAATGAGGATTGGAGGACGTCAGTAACTCAGCCAGCGGTTAGGGGCCTGTCACAAGAGTGAGTGGGTGAGGTTCTGTGGCCGGCAAAGTGCAGGAGGTCAGACTGGATGATCGTGATGGTCCTTTCTGACTTAAAATCTCTGAATCTATGGCTGACTATTATAGGTTTTTTCTCTCTCTCTCTCTCATTTAATTCAGGGAGGAGTTGGCATGGACCAAACCCTTGTTGCTTGATAGGGGTGAAATCCTAAATTTTCAAAAGTGACTAATGAATTGATTGCCTCAGTTTTTCACTGCCTAACTTGAGACACTTTAAAAGGACCTGATTTGCGGAAAGCAGGTACTCAACACTTCCTGGAAATCAGGCCCATTTAGTGTGTCTCAAAAGCTAGGCACCCAAAATCACTGAACCTCTTTTGAAAATGTAGGCCAGAGAATGGGTGACTCTGTGTAATCTGTCTAGGTTCATATAATGGGAATAATGACTCCTGCTGAACCCGATGCTCCCTGTGGAAATGGCTAAACGAGGGCTATACTAGGAAGGGATGCATTCAGCTCCTCTCCCACTCTGGCCTAGCCTCTGGCGGGATTATGCATTTCTATTTATTCATCGTCGTATTGTCCATCTTGTCTCATTTGCGTGATGGATGAGGATGAAAAGACCTGAACTCAATTCCAAGTCCTCAATAAAAATATGATTAACATCATTCACCTTCCATAGCACAGCTCCAGCTGCTCCTCTGTGTGAGACACTCACCTGAATAATAATATTCACAGTTACATGAGATTTAATATTTATAAGGGATATTAACCCTACTGCTTCAGGGCACAAGCCACTGCCAACTGCCTGGCATTAAAAAGAAGGTTCCCTTATGAGCAGGGGTTACTCCATAATTACCCAGTATGGGGGTTTCTTGCAACATCCTCAGAAGCATCTGGTTTACCCCTTCCCCCTCTGTTGCCTTTGCCTCTTCCTCCCTCTTGTATTCTTTTCTAATGAACTTTCACCCCTCTGTGCTGCAGACCCTTGTCTAGACCATTCTTCCCTTTCTCAAGCTGACTTCCCTTCCTAGTGTCCTGCCTGCTCTCTCCCTTCTCCAGTTTCTTCTCCTGTCACTTTTTGTCCTCCTCTGCCACCCTTCCTATATGCAATGTTGTTGTAGCTGTGTCAGTTCCCCAGGATATCAGAGAGACAAGGTGGGTGAGGTGATAGCTTTTATTGGACCAAGTTCTGTTGGTGAGAGAGACAAGCCTGCCAGCATACATGGAGCTCTCCTTCACGTCTTGTCCTTTTGCCTCTATGGGACATCTCCCACCCAGTCCCTTCTCTCTCTCCCTGCCTGTCTTCATTCCCTATCCCCTGGGTTCCATTTCTCTCCTAAACAAAGTTAAATCTGCTTTTTGAATGCCAGGCGCTAGGGAAATGATGGAAATCATGCCCTGGCTCCATGACTGGAATTGCACATGTAGTCAGAGCTAAACTCCATGGAGTTGTGGCCCATGGCCAATTACATTTTGGGCACCTGCATTCCAGAGCCAAACCATATAATCCGTCATTGCATGTAAAGTACTGTGGCAGGTGGCCTGAGTAGCAGATTATGCCCCAGCCATCTCTATATGCATGTAATTTGGCAGACGCACTAATACTCCTCCCTCATCATATGTTAACTCAATGAGTAGATTGAACTCCCCAGTGGCAACAGCACCATTCTCGACTTGTCATATGCCCTCTGAAAATCCCAGCTTTCCTGGCCTTCACCCATGTGGTCAGATCTTCCCCCTCAGTAACAGCAGTTTTAAAAAATTTAGTCACCACCTTGTTAAAAAGATTAATCACCTGATAGTCCTGCCACACTACTTTTCCTTCTCTATCTGCCCACTACCTCCAAAATTCTTCTAGTTCCTCTTTTCTATAGAAGTCAGTTCTGGCCACTGTCAGACAGGATACTAAACCAGATGTTCCTCCGGGCTGATCCAGTCTAGATCCCTTCGTTATTTTAAATGTGTCAATCCTAGTATAGAAGAGATGAATCAGACTGTATTTCACTATTTGGATCTGGGTCCAGAGCTGGATTTTGAGTTCAAGGTATTTGGATCTGGGGTTTCAGTTCAATCCATTATAAAGCCTGAAGCGAGCTGCAAATTCAGATTCCAGTTCAGATTCTGCAACATACCCCACCCTCCCAAAACATTCAGACTTGTTGGGATTGGGAGCTTTGACTGCAGCCGATTGCTACTTTTCAAGTGTGCGAAGGGTGAAAAGGATCTTCCCCCTCAGTTCCAAGGTGCTCAGATACAAGCGGCATGGGTAGGAAAGGGGTGGGAGAAACAATGATGGAACAGGAGAAAAGGATCCTTTGGCCAATGATCCAAGTTAACCCAGTTCTGTAATGCTAGAGTGTTCTAATGCTAGAGATGGAGGACACAACACTCATTCCCTGGTGCACTGCAGGAGGCACAGAGAGATCTGGGTGATCTGCTGAGAAATATTGCAGCCAGAAGTTACACAACAGCATTTCATTTGGGCATGTATAGTTCAGAGGCCCTGAGACTAGGCCGCCTCTCAGGACGCGACGTTCCCATTTCAAGGCAGGGGACACGATAATGAATATTAAACAAAGAAAACGTGTCCCTGTCCAGTGCATCTGAACACATACAATATTTCTAAAACCATGGAGCCTGTGGCTTCTGTCAAGATAGGCCTCTATCTGCTCCTATCTTGCCCGTTTTCCTTCTCCTTAATCTCTCCCTTGCCACAAGTAGGAGAATGTAACAAAGCAGACAGGGCACTTATGTCAGGGCCCATGTATTTTAACTATCTCACTTTTGCTTCTTTTTTTCCCCCACATCCTCCCATAACAATGATTAGCTATAGCCACAAAATGAAATAACTGTTGGTCTAAGTGGCAGCCTTCTATATATTTGTAATTAGTAAGCCTAGTAGATTATATGATCATGTAATAACATGATGGGTGCTCTGTAATGACCTGATCCAAAGCCCTTTAATGACAATTGGAATCTTTCCATTAGCTTAGAGGGCCTTTGGATCAGGCAATAAATTACGAAACCTAGCAAGGCATGTAGATTGAAACGATCAATATCTATAGTGTCTATGATAGGTAGATAAGATGGAGACCCACCATCTAAACCTGGCCACCGTCTCATCTGACTGAACCAGGATTAATGGTTAATGGCAGAAGTTAGGGGCAGGAATGACCATGAAGCATTTTTTATCACTTTCCATCTGCTTCTGCTGAGCAAAAGTTCCAGTGATCCTTCAATATGCACTTCCACTGCCCTGCAATAACTTATCATTTAGTTCTACAGGAAGACTGAGAGCACATATGTAAAGTAACACACATAAGCTAATGATGCTTTTCTGCAGCAAGCCCTCCTGATTCATTTAAACATAATCCCTGAAATCTCAGGAGGTTGTAGTTTGAAATCCTCCTTTGACTAGTTCTCTGTAGCAGTAGCCAACAAACCCAGCAGCAAGTACCTCCTGTGCTGGGGTTTATTTGTGTGACTCAGCATAGATGAACTTAGTACCCAAGAGTACATGTGAGATCCAAGCTCAGTTCATATCATTGGTACCCAAGGTTACCAGTTTTGACAACATCAGACTAAGGTTACCTGTGTGACATAACCTGTTCATATTCACATCTGTGATTGAGAACCTGACTTTCATTCATAAAAACATCTCCATCTGAAGAGAACAGGGTGTGCAGATGCTATCCAGAGAATGAATTTCTCTGACAAAGGTGTTTTAACTTCTGATGTAGCACACATGCATAGTTTCACATTAAACAACCATCACCAATGCCTTATAAATATTCATGTGTGGAGCAGGCTGGAGCAGAGAGAACAGGTAGGCTCGTGCCATCTGCAAGACTGTTAAATGTTTTAGCGTGAATAGCTAGGAAAAATCACAGGCACTCCGCATTAGAGCTGGGAGGGTGCCGTGAAAATATTTGCAATACAGCAGAACCTCAGTTTTATGAACACTAGTCTTACAAATGACCAGTTATACAAAACCATTTCTTCTAACAAATAAAAAAAAATCACATACTGAAAGTGATGTCAATGAAGAACAAATCAATGTCCCATTACAACCTTGTGCCTTCAGTGCAATGGAAATCACTTTGCAATGGTTTGAAGGACAGGAAGAAAGCTATGCCATGCACAATACTGCAACTTATGCACTGAGACCTACTGGAATGATGAGATGTTCAGTTTGATGAACTTTTTGATTTTATGAACTACTCAGTCCTCAATTAATTTGTAAAACAGAGGCTGTACTCTATTGAAAATCTTTCCCTTTCCACACTGGGACTCTTTCAAAATGTTTCACAAAAAAACAGAAGAGAGCCCCACCCCACAATAGTTAATAGCCCACTGATTAGGGCACTGTAGCAGAGTGGTCCCCTGTTCCTGCCCTGAAGGGCTTAAAACAGCCCAGAAGAGGGCTGTGGCTGGGGCAAGAAGCCTGGGTGGATTGGGGAAGGTAGGCTCAGCTGCAGCCATGCTCCAATCAGGCCCAGCTGGCCCCTATAAGAAGCTGTGAGCCAGAAGCCCAAACAGTCTCTCTCTGTTTGTAGAATGAGATGGGCCTGGCTGCAGGGAGCTGGACACAGGTTTCCTGAGTGAAACAGGGCTGGGGAAAGGCAGAGGAGCTGGAGAGCTCCAGCCTGGAAAGACCCAGGCTGTGGCCTAGCATTGGGCTCATAGGTACTGTGGGTTGCAGAGGGCAGCTCAGGGGTAGGATAGGGCAGCAGGTCCAAACTCTCCTTGCCAGTGATGAGTAGGCTGATACCGCAGTCTGCCCCAGGGTGTGGTGGCTAGACAATGACTGGCAGTAGCCAGATACTGAGGAAAGGTGGGGATAGAGGGTGGGGGTTTCACAGGAAGGGGAGACCCTGACAGAAAGGGCACCAGGGTCCAGGGAGGACACGGGGGCCAGAGGACAGGCGGATCACTGGCCTGCAGAGGGCGCTTCAGAGCTGGAATGAGCTAATTCTGAGGAGTCACCAGCAGGAAGCGCCGCAGGGGTGAGTCTGCTCATCTACAGGCATCACCTGGGATGTGAGAGATTGAGATTCATATCCATGCTCTGAATTGAAAAAGTCCTGACCAGATCTGCACAGCACTGCTTCCGTGCAAGTGGAGAGACACCTAAAGTATTAAAGACAAATACTTTTCAGCACACAAACTACCATAAGTGGCATAAACCTACAGTTTCGTTTGCATATAGCAGCAAAGGTATGGTTAGTACTGTGAATAAGCCACATTATTGACAAAAAATTACCTTGACAAATTTTCAGCCGTGGCAATCAGTTCATGTGTTGAAGGCTATTTTCACAATGCAAAAAGCTAGAAAAACTGACTTTTAGAAAAATTAAAAGTTTTGAAATTTAGCATTCTTCTCAGAACTCAGGGGAGCCATGAACACCAAAGCCCAGCCTTTGTGGAAACACAACTGTGTGATCTTCCCCATTATGTATAAAAAACAAGCAACATCTGTGGGATGTATGGCAGGATCTTCTATCTTTGCAAAAGTAGCTGAAATCTATAAGGTTGAGCCATTTCAGAATAGACCAATCTAACATCCACCCAGCTTCTTCCATTCTCCAGGCAGATGGTATTTTCTCTGATCACCAAGAAAAAGCAACAGCCAAAATGCGGTCCTAGAGATTGACGCTCTCACTCCAGGGTCTGAAGCAGATGTGCATCGCCTTTACTATAATTGTGGCCCCAATTCAGCAAAGCTCATGCTTAAGTTCCAGTCCCTTCATTGGGACCTAAGCACATACTTAAGTGCTTTACTGAATACCCTGAACAAGAAAAGGTCTTCAAAAAGGGTTAAATGAAAAATTTCAGCCATCTCTATACTCACAACTCCTTTGTATGTCCTTCTGTGGGGGAGGCTATTTGTTCCTTTTGCTGTCTTTCATGGAAGCTTAATTTGGCAGATGACTTCTGTGCTTCTCTGTGATTATAGATCATGTAGCAGTTCACTTTCCCCTTGGAGACCTGTGATTTGGCCAGTCTAAACCATGAAATGAGATATGGAGGCTCTCATCCTCGCTCATGGTGGCTGGGAGTTACCCACATTTACAAAAAACACTTCTTAGTGAATGACTTATTGTGCAGGTTGATGCTCTGTATACTTTTCGAACTGGCAACCCTGCCATGCGGTGTGCCCTTTAACTGCAAAGCCAGTGGTACTGATTCATTGAGGGGGAAAGGGTAATTGATAACAAGCATGTTGCACAACACGTGTATCTGGCTTATGTATTGATGACATAATATCAGACTGGAAAATGAATGTACATGGTGATCTGGACCTCCTACGGTACATAAAATTGGTGACAGGTTTTTTTGTACTTGTTTGTCTAATTTTTATTTATGCATTTTCTGTTGGCAATTGGAAGGGGTACAGTGAGCTGAGTTTGTATGCAGTTTTGAACCAGCATGGGGCTTATTTGCAAAGGAGGTTGTGAGGGATTTCAACTTGTGGTGACTTGATGCTATGGGGTCCATTAAAACATGTTTGGATGCTTCCAAATAAGGGTTGCCCAAGGTCTGAGCTTTCTATATCCCATGGAACAGTCTTTAGCCTGAGTTGTGTACATTTATTGGACTACAGATCACCTGTACTCTCTCATGCACTTTCCAGAAAACTTCCCATCAAGAAAAGCTATGGAGCAAATAGTGAAAACTTACAGTACATTGACCTAAAATGGCAGCTGTATCTATCTCTTTCCACAGAACATTTGACTATACAGTGTTTGTAAAGCGTTCTGCAATCCCAGGATAAAGAGTGCTGCACAAAGTAATGTCTAGTCTCAGCGAGAGAAATTCACCTTTGTGCAGATAGGCAGCACAATGCCTAGCCATCACTTAAGTTCCACTCAAAAGCCAGGGATACATTTCACCCTATGTTCTTTTTTTTTTTTTTTTTGGCAATACAGTTAGAAAGCTGATCCAAAGCAATGTCCTGTGACACTCTTCTGGTACTGAAACTAAGTCAACATCAGCCTCATTACCTCCATAACACTCCACTGATTATGCTACCCAGACTGATTTGCTAGGAGATTTAAATTATAGACAAAGAACAATAGATTCACCAAACATAAAAGTTTTCAAAGGAGACCTCTGAAGACTCCATCTCTTTATCGGGGCAGGGGAAAACAAAGCAGCGCCGGGGTAGGAGATACAGGGCCATAACGTACTGGTTAAGACAGTGTAATTAAATTCAGTGCTACAGATGTCAGTGAGGGAAGCTGTAACAATCAAGTCAGGTCCAGGTGTGGATGAGCTCAAACAATAAGAATAACAGCAATAATCTTAATTACAAAGGAAGGGGGAAATAAAACAGAGAATTACTGTACATAAGAGAGGAAGCCAGCAGGATAGTTTCTGGACAGAAACCAGTATCTTGTACCGTGTTGTGTTAGGAAGTCAATAGTTCTGCTAAGCCTGGTTCTTTCACAATAATAATAAAGTGGATCCTTTTGAGTTCAAATGTCCATCATTTCAGGGTAGGTTTAAAATTCCCTTTCCAAAACTGAAATGATCCAAATGAAAATAGGCTGCTCATTCTGTGAGGCTTAAATAAAAGACATCAGTCCAAATTAATCTCTGGTATGAACCCAGTGAAATGAGTTACACTATAATACTCTTGCAACAATTCCGGGCAAGTTCTATAATCTGTGTTGGTTTAAGTTTTCCATTCTTCAGCTTCTACCCTAACACGATAACCACAATTCTATGACATTACGAACTCCTATTGGCTTAAGGTTACCTTAATCTCATTAAACACCTCATCAAGCAATACTTAGCACCAAAGGAAGTCATTCCACCTGGTTGTTTTTTCTCTTGGTACTAAACATCCCTGGGGAAAATAGTGTGTTTATGTCATAAACCGTGGGGGCATGCAATAAATCTCATCATTGCTGAAAGCCGGGCTGAAAACTATTACTGATTATGACTATTATTAATATTATTATTATTATTATTATAACTTTCTATTTATTATTTTCACTCTCCCATCTTTAGCACTCTCCCTGAACCTCAGAAACTAAATCCTGGCTAAATCCTGAGGTCTGTAGTCCAAAGTCTCATTGAAGGTAATGGGAGTTGCCTGGGTAGTAGTTGAGTAAAGAAAAAGAAGGACATTGGGACGTGGCCCACCATTTCTGCCTGTTTCCATTTGGCAATCATTGGTCTTTTTCTTCCTGCATTTCCAGTGGAGTTTATATCAATAGGGGCATTTCAGGTTACTACCTTGTCTGTGGCCCATTGCTGCTGCTGCAGCTGCTGCACTGATGACATGCAGCTCTGGGAACAGGGTTTGCGTTTGCATGTCTCTGTGTATTACAGAGACATCTGTAATACATGGACTGTATATCCACAGTCCATGATAGTGAGGTAAAATTGGATCCTGAGACACTTATCCTTTTCAGATCCCATGCAACTGGTACTCTCTGCCCTCCGAAGCCCCATGCCAGCATCAGGAACAGCGTCCGTGGCTGCACCGTCTGGTTCCCCTTTGTGATTTGAGGAGATGTTCCCTGGTGTTCATACAGGTCTGTGGGGCTGGAGAGACTGGATGAGCTGAGTGGCTGGAAAAGAGTTCTCTTGACTAACGGATCTGATGGCAAGGCAGCCCACAGGGTCAAAGACCCTTCCCCCACTTTCAGGGAAGAGGAGCTCAGGGAAGAGAAATCCCCCAGCATTAAATTCTGTCTATCACAAACTTTAGTGTGGTCAGCACCCAAGGTCTTACAGCACAGTTGAGGAGAAGTCCTGCTTTCATATGCTACCCTACTCTTAAACAGATACCTTCAAGTGTTCTTCTGGCTCTTGAGATGTCCTCCTCCAAGCTCTGCTGCACAGGGAAGTGGGGCTGCCTATCTAATATTTGAGGGCCCTCTTACGTTATACCTGAGCCAGGACAAGCTGTTTGCCAGGCTGACGAGCTACCCTATCATGCTAGGAAAGAAGAGGACACCCCTTGTTAATTCTGCCTCTTCCATTGCTATCACTTGAAGTAGATTTTGTTTGCAAGCTGAAAACAAGATTAACCCATACTAGTTCCTGCTACTGTTCTGGGTTTTTTTGTTTCTTTTCTTCTTTGTTTGTTTGTTTGTTTGTGAAATGATTTTGCAATGTTGTGTTTGGCTGTCAGCTAATTGTTCTTCAGAAAAAACAACACTTTCTATGTAAGTGTTCTGAGAAATCCTCCCCCGAAATTATAATGTTCTAAAATGTCAACTGTCCCAAAGAAAACTCCTTCTCATGGAAATATCCTCAGAAACCCACTCACAGAGTCTGTCACAAGAAATTTCTCTATGGAACATCCCTCTGTTCAGCTGATCTGAGAATCCAGAACAAAAGAACTGACATAAAAGAAAAGATCAATTGTCCATCTGAGCAGATATCCTATCTATGTCCTACAGTGAATGTATGAGATGAAGTTGCAAAGCCCTTCATAATTCACCTAAATATGAAATACTACAGCACAAGGGGAAATTTCTTCCTCTCCTTCAATGTTTGAGCAGCTCATGACCAGAAGCATGGGGTAGCTAGCCCCTGTGATTTCATCCTGTGCTTTGAAGATGTAAGTGCTACATAATATTAGTGTTAGTGAACTGCAGATGCTATTCTTATTCATATAGTAATAAGGGCAGAATCCATTGCTGGAGTTCCACCAAGGATTAATTTGATCCCCCACATCTAATCATTCTTTCAATCTAAACTATTTGCCTCAATAACATTCTTCAACATTGAGCACTCTACCAATGTCTTATGTATTGCCAGAAAAAGTATTTCTTTCTAGCCTTCTAAAATCTGTTCTCTGTTAACAGTGAATCTCCCCTTCTCCTTGTTTTATGGGAAAGGGAAAATAGACAGCCCTATCTGTGCATTCCTGGCTACTTCTGTCTCCTCTTCTCTCTTCTAAACTTAAATTGTCCTAGTCATTTTAATTATTCCTTATATTAACCCCTTCTCCCACTCACACCTCCAAGCATTTTCGTTGCTCTTTGGTAGACATTTCCTGTGACTGCCCACCCTGTGCTTTTTTAGAGATGCACTGACCAGTGCTGAGTGCAGAGCATCCCATGTGTGGGCATATGATCACTTTACCTATGTGACCCCATGAGGCCTCTCTTTAATGTACACTAACTTGTCAGTTTTCCTGTTGCCTCATTCCCACCACCACTTCCTGTTTGTCTCACCCACGCATTGTAAGTTGTCACAGTCTAGTTTGGGAGCCTTTCGGGACCGGGGATGTCTTTCTACTGCGTATCTGTACAGTGCTTAGTACAATAGAGCCCTGGCCCTTGGCTGGTGCCCTTGGACACTACCACCACACAGTATAATATCGCTATTAATCATCCTAAAAACTGAAATAGCAGTAATATTGACATCAATATAAACATGTTTATTATGCCTTAGCCACTTCTTAATACATCTTTTTCTCTTACTTGGCTGATGCTGTACATTGAGTGGACATCTCCTTCATCTAGTCAACTCTTACTTGTGGCAACTTGTATAGTTCACAGTCAGTCTGTTTGGAAAGAGACAGACTGAGGTGAACCATCCCCGAGATACAAGAAACAAACTCTGCATTGCGGGTTCATGCACCCCTTCCAAATCACATCCCAAGATGAGCCGATGCATTCCTCAGAGATGTCTACTGGAGCCAGGCTAAAGAGCTCTCAGAGCCGCACTGCCTGGCTCAGTGGGGGAGAGGGAGCAATGCTGAGTTGATACAATGGGGACAAACTTGGAATTCTGCTAAGTCATGACATCTAAGGCTTCTCCCATAAATGGATATGATGGGCAGACAGAATCACAGAGACTGGCGCTCCGAATGGAACGATTCATGTCAAAGCAAGTGGGTAGATTGTGCCAGGAGGCACAATTCAGGAAGGACACAGGCCACTGAATAACAGCAGTCCCCCTGCTCCCGTCCTTCCAATGCCTGGGGCACAAGGCACCTGAAAGGCTGCACAGGTGTACCTGATTCAAACTTAATAAACACTTCTCTTGATGATGCCTGGGAAGGAATAAAATACAACTCGCTCTGCAGAGCTAACTGGAGAAAAAAATAGCCAAAACTTTTGGCTGGCAGATGTAACTCGCCCAGATCATCACGTGGCTGTAACTCATCTGTAACAGCCAGATCTGTAGAGTAAAAAAGGGGCCGTTTTGACTTTTCAGAGTGAAATCACCCTTCAAAAAAGAGGAGGAAAGGCTGTGAAAGCAATCAACTGAATTGGCTGTGACTCATTTTTAAATTAAAGTGCAGCTGATATAACTAGCTCGTATTATTTCCCACTGCTTTGGCCAATGCCTCTGATGGGGGACATCAGAGCAGGGCAAATAGACTGCAAAATTCAAGATGTTCCCATGACAGGAACAGCGTGGCCATTCCAACAACAAATATCCTGTTTAGCTTCACAAACTGGCTAATAAAGGAACCAGCCCATAGAGAAAGCCTGGCCCGGAATGCTTGGAACCACTTTGGGGAAGGCTGGCCTTGCTCATTCTGATGGGCATTAATGGAAATCTGGCTTTGATTTCACATTGACATTCTCTTGCGAAATTTCAGAAGAAGACGTTAACATCCTTGATAGCAGTGCATAGGCTTCTTCCATAGGATCTTCTGCCAGCCTTGTCTAAAGCTAGCACAGTTGGGGACCAAACAGTGAGGTGCAAGTGGATCCCCTGCAGGTGAATGTTGGTGGAACCCTGACCCTTATCCATCATACTGAAGGGCTTGGAAGGAAGCTTGTTGCACTTACATCGCACAGAGGGATTATCTCCTCCTTGACCTCCCAACCCTATAGTTAAGTCTATCAGGTATTTTTATCCCCAGCTGATATTGCCCAGAGGTTCTTGTCAGATGTGTTGCTATTGACCAGGAGTCTGTAGGATGGATTCTCCATGCTCAGTCTACTTCTAAATGACTCAAACAATGAGGCTTTGTACCTATTGGGTATCCGGGAGGTGGGCAGGCAGAAGCCCGCCCACTGCTAAAGGATCCCCCCCCCAGCCTAAGGGGAGGATCCACAGGACCTCAGAACCCAACTGATTCCGGGGGTCAACTAATAAAAGTTGATAGGAGTGCGGTCAGAGGGTCATAAGAAGGGAGCCTGAGGGGGACACCAAGCAGAGAACCCCAGACAGCGCCCAGTGCTCCTCGAAGGCGTCAAGGGAGCCAGTGGACGCCACCCAAAGGAACTCCACCTGGATACGTGAACAGACTAAGGAGCAGGGTGGTTACCCTGTTCCTGTCCTGAAGGGCTTAAAACAGCCCTGGGGGAAGGTTGTGGCTGGGAGCTGCTACACTGGGCTGATTGGGAAGTGGCTGCTGCTGGGCCACACCCCAATCAGGCCACAGCTGGCATTTATAAAGAGGCTGGAAGCCAGGAGTTCAATAGTCTCCCTCTGGCTGTAGAGGGAGAAGGGCCTGGCTGCAGGGAGCTGGAGACAAGGTACTTGAATGAGCAGGGCTGGGGAAAGGCAGAGGAGCTGGGGAGCTCCAGCCTGGAAAGCCCCAGGCTGCAGCCTTGCACAAGGCCAACAAGTACTGGGGGTTGCAGAGGGCAACCGAGGGGTAGGCAAAGGCAGCAGATCCAAACCCTCCTTGCCAGTGATGAGTAGGCTGATACTGCAGTCTGCCCCAGGACATGGGGCTAGACGATGACTGGCAGTAGCCTTATACTGAGGTGAGGTGGGAATAGTGGGTGGGGGTTCCCCTGGGGGGGGGAGACCCTAAGACTGAGGGGTTACTGCCAGGGGCAGCACCCAGAGAAAGGGGCACCAGGGTCCTGGGAGGGACACAGGGCCAGAGGACAGGTGGATCACTGGCCTGCAGAGGGTGCTCCAGAGCTGGAACGAGCTAATTCCTGGAAGTCACCAGCAGGATGCACCACAGGGGTGAGTCTGCATGTCTACAGGCTTCCAAATCAGATAATGGAGCTTTTGGTATTAGAGGCAGAGTAAGAAGGTGTCAGTGAATCCACCGTCCTGGGTGAGTTTGACGTTCAACATGAATATGGGCATCAGTGCAAAGAACAGCCAGTTCTTCAAACCTTCATATAAACAACATCATTCTAGCTAATAATAAGGGTACAAGCATGAGCAAATGGAACAGTCCAGAATTGGAATGGATGTTCACAAACCCTGCTTTTCCTGTATTCAACCCATCTCTGGGATCTACCAGTACTGCCTCCATTGCAGAGGGCAGCCAGCTAGCCCAGCTATACACACAGGTTTGACCATGCTCCAGCAACTGGTTTGACTTTGAGAAGCTGTCCTGAAGCTCCTATTAATATAGTATTGAGACTGCATTAGTCTGTGTGATTGCTGATATCAGGCTACATCCGCTGAAGAAAAAAGGTGTATTTTTAACACGAGTTAGAATCCTAGTGTAGACAAGGCAAGTTCTAGTTTTAATGAGTTAGGTGGTCAACGTAAACCCTAAGGGTAACCTTCCTGTTATTTAGTAAGTACTGTTTTATTCTTTATATTGAATACTGATTATTATTGCTCTGTACCTGAGGGACAATCTCCTGCCCTAGATCCCATCACAGCAACAGAGATGCCTGGCCATTCCCATGTTCCATTTCTGAAATACCCTCCTGCAGGACAGATGCCAGAGTACATCTGTGCCATCATTCAGGACAACCCATAGATTATTTTGTTTTCTCTTTCTTTGTGAGTGCCACATCATGTTAGTTATTGCATCTGTGTGGAGATGGTTCCTTTTGCTCCTTCTTTTGGATTATTTGCTGCCTTTTTTAATTGTAAATTACTGTATATTTTAGTTATGTTTCCTTATGGTACCCAGAGGACTTTGACCATGGGATCCTTTTAAAAATAACCATGATGATTCATAACACTTCCTGGTGAATTCCAATGAAGTCATTTCTTAATTTGTGATGAAAGTACAGGGATTCCTCATTTGTTTAAGGTGAATTTCATGCTAGACAGACAGCCCTGGCAACCTAAGTCCTCTTATCTGCACAACTGTGACAGCATGAGGAGCGGCCACACTACATTGATCTGGCAAGTGCCTCAACTTCAGCTCAACAGGGTCACTTCTAGGAACAGGGAGATAACTCAGCCTCTGTGATCCTGTTCGGTTCTCAACCTCTCCCTTGAGCTGTGCTTCATCAAAACTCTCCAGCTAAGTGGGTACAGTAAGCTAAGTCCCTGGAATGGGAGACTCCAAGGCAAACTGAGTTGCGTCAGGAGGTGGATTTTGTGATTCAGCTAGAGACATTCTTCCCCAAGTTGGTACTGAACTAACACTGGCATGGTGTTGTTTTGGATGAACTATAAAAGTGAGGCCCAGACCATTTATGGTCATGGATGGTCCCATGGATTATTTTGCAGGAAGACAGTGTTAGCCAAATTCCAACCTGGGTAACTAGATTCTTCTTCCCTGAATCTCCTCTGCCGTATCAGTTGGATATGGTATTGTTCCCATCTTGTCCGCTCTTCTTATATGATGCTGTTCACTGAGTACAATATTACACTTTTCTTAAACCCCTGTTTTCCTTTTCACCTATCCAGAATTTTAAGGCACAAGTTGCATCTTATTTTCTATATCATTTGGCTAACAGATTCCCGGAGGCAGTGTGAGTATTTTTTATTCAATATTTAATTTGCCAGCAGGCCTAAATGATGATGATCTCAGGAGTGTTTGATTGATTAATTAATGTTCTAAGTAAGGTTCTCTATCAATACAGCACATCTTATCAGAGGAGCCTTGGAAGTTATTTATTCCACAAAGTGGAAACTTTCCCCTCCCCACTTCCCTATCCTGCCAAGGTTACAGCATTTATGTCAGCTTCTACTGATTTTACGGTGAGAGTACTCACCCTTTGAAAGTCCCTGGGCTTTCTCCATGTAGAACTATGTGTGGACTATACTCTTGAGACGTGTAATAGTTATTGTGTCTTACTGCACTTTAATATAGACATGACTTGTACTCTGTGTGTGTATTAGTGTGCAAAGCTATCAGTTTTCTCTTTCTCTATCATAGCAATTAGGTATCAGATCAGCCTTAAATTTATCAGTTTTGTATGGCAAGTTGGGGCTAAAGGGGACATTGTTATTTCAGTTCTTTGATCACATTGATCTTTCGTCCCAGAACATTTCCCCATGCAACAAAAGAGAGAAGAAAAGAGGAAAGACGTATTTAGTGCACAGCTTGTTGCAAGGATGGATGGGATACACTTTGGGCCTCTCTGATCCAGGAGCTGCATGGCCTGGTTTGGCTCCAAGTGCTGGTTAGTGCAGCTCTGAGGGCTCCCCTAGTTTTCACCCCAGCTTCCATGACCCCACAGGCCTCATGGCAGCCCAGGGCCACTGAGGTGGGGGGGGGGCAAGTGGGACAATTTGCCCCAGGCCCAGGCCCAGGTCCAGGCTCAGGCCCAGGCCCCGGAGGGGCCCCCACAGGAGTTTTTAAGGGACTTCTTCCGCTCCGGGTCTTCAGCGGCAATTCGACTGCAGGGAGTCCTTCAACTCTGGGACCCGCCGCTGAAGTGCCCCGAATACCCACGGCAGGGGGTCCTTCTGCCCCGGGACCCTCCTCCAAAGTGCCCCAGAGACCTGCAGAGGGGGGTCCTTCTGCCCAGGGACCCAGCGCCGAAGTGCCCCAAAGACCCACGGCAGGGGGTCCTTCCACTCCAGGAACCACCACCAAAGTGCCCCAAAGACCCGCGGCAGGGGGTCCTTCCGCTCCAGGACCCACCGCCCAAGTGCCACGTCTTCAGTGGCAATTCGGCGGTGGGAGTCCCCTCTGCGGGTCTTCAGGGCACTTGGGAGGCGGGTCCCAGAGCGGAAGAACCCCCCGCCTCCGAATTACCACCAAAGCAGGGGCCCCCTGCCACCGAAGACCCCAGGCTCCCTGAATCCTCTGGGCGGCTCTGTGGCAGCAAGAGGCTCCAGGAGAGGGGGAAGGGAAATCCATGCTGGCTGTTTACCCTGGTGGGGCAAGGTTGTTCAGGCAGGGGCTCTATTGCTTATTGCAGTTGCCAAGTGGGAAAAGTTCAGGGATGAATTTATCTTAGTATGTTTAGATGGTGGAAGAAACAGTATATTGCAGGGCTGGTAATTCTGTGGTATGATTTTGCCTCTTCTCTTCCATTGTATCAGCTTAATATCTCACAAAGACTCCCCCCAATCCTAGGGTAATTACTTGGATTAGTCCTGGATCAACTTTTTCAATCGTAACATCTGGGAGAGACACAAGGTTTTTATTTGTTCAGTCCATGAGGTCCATGAGGTCCATTAGTCAGATGATCACTCTGCATAGGATCTCCTATTGCTGTTACACTAATGATCTCCAAATGTCATTTGAATTTCAGAGTTGCCAACAGCTGTTGAAAAATTCTCAAAGCATTTTTGAACTGCAAAAATCAACTGTGTCCGAGCTTATTGTTTTCCTTTAAATCAAAAGGAAACCGTGTATGTCAACTTTCTTTTTCCACCCTCGTTTTGTGGATAGGGCAGGGGAGAGGGACAAAGTCGGCCACCCTCATTGCTGATTAAATGGGTGGTCAGAAAAATCTTATTTTTGGTGGAGTTCTGATAATGCAGAGCATTTTTTTGCCATCACCTCATATATCACATGACAAAGAAAGTCAGTTTTCACAGATGGAAAACTAATTTCTCAGTAGCAAGTTGTTTGCCCTGTGCAATAATGGTGACATTTCTTTGTGAAAAATGGCCAAATTCTGCCTGCAGCAATTCCAAGACCATGTATGATTTTGCCCAAGAGGTGAAATTTTCCCATTTTTATTTTCCCATGAAACTGATAGCAGCATTCGCAGAAACTTGCAAGAATCCACAAATATTGTAGTTTTCAAAGGCAAATATTGGCAAGGCAAGAAGTAATACTACAGCATCAAACCCTCCTCTGGGAAATGTTCCTGTGTGCTTAGATACAACTGAAATTTATATCCAGCCACTCATCCATAAGCATGGCTTTTCTATCAGTCTGGCTCTACTATCTTTACTTCTCAGGTTTCACATTATTTTTGTTATAGCACCTAAGGTCCCAGCTCCGACTGGGGCCCTACTGTGCTAGCTACGGTACAAATATGGTTAGTCACGTTTTATCAACTCCTGCACATTGCTCCTACTCACTTGTCCTTGGACTATCACTCCCTGTATGTTGTAGTCCATGTTTAGTTTTCATTCTGATTTTGTTCCAATTCACCGGTTGTGAGCTGTACAGAAACTTGTATGCCAAAACTGCAGTATTGGCAACCTCAAGTGTTCAAAGATCATGAGTCAGCCCACCCAAAAAATCATGAGATTTGGCTTAAAAATCATGAGGGTTTAAAAAAAATAGGTTTTTTTTTTGTGAGCCTTTAGAGTTCATGTTCTCTGGCTCCCCTCTGCCACCATTTAGAGCTAGAACCTACGTTTGTAAGTAATTGTGATTGCAATTGTAGGTAACTCTGAACTGGTCACACGAAGATCTGCATTGAGCTTGTTAGTTCACACCTGAAAGTTTCAGCATATTGACTTTCTATGAGATCTTTAAACTCCCATGGGCCTTCATTGTAACATCACAAGTGAACATCTTCAAATTTTACTTTCAACCAGCTTAAAAGCAAGATCTGGGCCTGGCAGTAGCAATCATGTTACCCGGAGCTGTTCCGCTTCTTTGGAAGAGTTAATAAAATGATGGATCAAAGAACCAATGAATAGGTTCTCAAACGGCTTGTGACAAAGTCCCTCACAAAAGGATTTTAAAGAAAT
This sequence comes from Chelonoidis abingdonii, assembly GCF_003597395.2. Classification (NCBI taxonomy): domain Eukaryota; kingdom Metazoa; phylum Chordata; order Testudines; family Testudinidae; genus Chelonoidis; species Chelonoidis abingdonii. The sequence continues at coordinate 154,759,375 of NC_133771.1, forward strand.
TTTGCAACCACAGGGTGAGAAGGCATAGGCCTGTCATGTATTAAAATCAGTGTAAGAGCCAGGAAAGAAAGAAGAGGGAAAGCCAATGCCAGCACAGCAGGAACAACCCCAAGTGGTAAATCACAGAACTGGTTCAAAGAGCAAAGGCAAAAGGGTTTTTTGCAGCCAAAATTCAAAAAACCAAGGGCCTCATCAACAACTTTTGCCTTTCTCTTAGTCTCATTCTCAAGTGTCGTCAAATTCAGGTCCAGTCTGTGTGTCGACAACTTTGGCTTCTTATAGTTCCCGGTGTCCTTCTCTAATGGAGCAATTAGCTTCAGCTGAGTCCAGCCACATTTTCCTCCATTTCATGCTTTTTGCCAGTCCTTGCAGTATAGACTCTCTGCTCAGGGACCGCTCAGTCTCAGGTCTGCATCCCTATTCCAGACAGCAGAATGGAACGGCTGACTCATCAAATCCTGCGAGTTAGGACTGGGGCCGGCCCAGGGGCATGAGAGAAGGAGTTACATGCTCTTCTCCCTTACTAGATGCCTAGAGAGAACAGGCTGTTGTGGGAGGAGGAAGGGAAGGGACCATATTGTCTCCCCACAGGGCCAGTGCAAGGATGTTGCACATCCTAGGCGAAACTTCCACCTTGTGCCCCGCCCCCCCCATGCCCCTGCCCTGAGGTGCCCCCTCCCCCATGGCAGCTCTCCCCCTCCTCCCTGAGGAGCCCCCCTTGTGGCAGCTCCCCATTCCCCACCCTCTGCCCTGAGGCACCACCGCCGCCCCAGCTCACCCCTGCTCCACGCATGAGCACGAGCACCCCAAGCACGCCATGGCTGCTTCCCTTCTCCTGTCTCCCAGGCTTGTGGCGCCAATCAGCTTAGGCACTGCAAGTCTGGGAGGTGGGAGAAGTGAAGCAGCCACGATGTGCTCGAGGAGGTGGCGGGGCAGGGGTGATCTGGGGTGGGGCGTTCCCCTGCATGCCACCCTCGCCACTTACTTGCTGCAGGTGGTCCTCCCCACGCTCCCCTGCCCCAGCTCCCTCTGCTTAAATGCCGGCGGCGACCGGGGCAGCTGAAGAGCCAGCCGCCGCGGTTGCTGCCAAAGAAAATGGCGCCCACCCAATGCCAGCACCCTAGGCAACCGCCTAGATCGCCTAAATGGTTGCACTGGTCCTGGCTCCCCACCCCTCCTAAGAAAGTGCCCCATTGACTTGTGGGTAAGGCAGACACGGGGAGGACATAGCATTCCCTCACTCTCCGTCAGCAGCAAGGAAGAGGCAGGGTAGAGCTGCACATTCTGACCATTTGGAGTCACAGTTCTGTACAAGGCCTCAATATCTACTTCTCCCCAGCACTGCATTCTGCAGTGAACATTTATTATTAGATTCGTTAGTACAGTACGGCCTGTGTTCCCTGCTGTAACTCAAGGCATCCCAGGGCTCCGCTCTGTCCATAAAGACAGCTTGAACTCATCTGTGACCATCCCTGAACTTGGTCTCAAATTTTTCTTACCTGAGGCATAGGAAGGGACACGAGACAGGTGCATTATAATCCGGAAGTGCAGGGCTTTGAGTCTGTGCCCTGCTGCATTCCCACTGCCCACCCACCAGTTACTTCATACCCACCTTCTTACTCTTCCCCTGGGCTACTCCTGCTGTACTACTCACCCACGTGCCTGCATCGCTCAGCAAGATTCACGAAGGACACAGTCTACCAAATATCTTTCAGAACTGTATCACTGTGGTACCGGAGACACCTGTTATGATAATAATAACAACAACAACAACAAACAAACTTCTGTTCTCTCCTCTTCTCTCTCAGTTCTGGGATATTTCATATTTTACCCCTATCAATTCTACTACAAATGCTTCCAAATTCCAGTATTCCCAGCTATTGCCCAGTAACAGGACACTCTGAGCACATATGTTGTTCAGATCCTGATACTCTATTAGCCTATTTACCTACATTGGCTGTGCTCAGTTTGGCCCTCTGACTTACACCTCTATATCTCAGGGTGCGTGCAGATCCCCACCCCCTGGGACAGACAGTGTGCCTGGAGCAGGACTTGTACTACCACAAAGTTGTCCACAACTCACACTGCACTGTGGGGGTCCAGAGCTGGCTAGCACTGCCCCCAAAACATACCAAAGAGCAATTGGCATTGTCAGGATACATAGAGGATGAACCAATCCAATAATCTCCCAGGCGGCCTCTGGCACACTTTAAAGCTAATGGTAGCCTCTCAGGTATGGGAGAAGGTATTTGACAGAAAGGCCTGCCCTCCCCCAAGGTCAGTCCCACTCCCTATGGTGCAGCTGGTGGGCATATTTTCCTATTGGAGTGAACTGAGACCTTTGTCTGTAACCAGTTATGAACAAAACACAGTAAACACCAACACTTTTAATATGGATAAAAGAAAATGTCTTCCTGCATTTCTGGAGGATTCCCTCTTGCAGTACTTGGGCTATTATCTTACTAATCCTCGTGCTTCAGGCAAAAACTGCTTATTTGGTGGGGTCAGGAAGAAATCTCTTCCCTTTTCCTACCTCCCCCGCATCCCCAGCATAGGATTGGAGAGTTGGCCAGCTGCAAAGTGTGTATGTTGTGGGGGAAGGGGATTCGTATGCTTTCTGAAATGTCCAGGCCTAGCCATTCTCAGACACAAGATGCCAGCCAATGAGTAGATGGACCACTGATTTCATCCAATCTGGCAATTCCTATCTTCCAAACAGGGCCAGAGGTCAGAGACCCTCCAATAACTCTGTCATGAAAGACAGAAATCTGTGACCTCCCCACTCAAACAGGCTAGAGACACGTCCGTCCTCCTGTGATATGCACATTTCAGATTGTCTGACCTTCTCCAGCCTGGTTGTTTTGGCTGCGGAGCCTTGGTTTATATTTGGTCTGGGCTGGCTTTTGTTTTAAAAATCAGGTGGGAGAGTTTAACATTTTGTTTCTGGGGATCTCAGGATTTCGTCTCTCTCTTTCTCTCATTTCTCAATGATTTCATTGGCTGGGTCAGGTTGATCCGTGTGGGATCCTGGCACTGCACCAGGAGGTAGCATAAGCAGTTTTTGTAAAACTGATTGTCTTGTACTATCTGTCTTCAGACTGCTTAGTAATCAAAGCTCCAGAGCAGGAAGGCATGGCTTGGGGAAACCATTTACAAAAGAGCATATCCTGCTCTGCCAAGAACTGCAGCCTTTTTACAGCAGGTGGAATAACTCCAAAGTGGGTGCCTTTACCATTTCATAGGAGAGGCTACCAGTCCATCCCATTGAGAAAATACATTTCCCACATACGGTATATGTCCAGATATATTATAGCCCTGACTCACTTGAGAAGGATACATACTGTCCTTACATACTTGGGACTCTCTATGGGTATTAGACTATATTGCAGCTCTCTGTAAAGTATTCCATATTGTGTGACCTATACAACAGTAACCTGTTTCCAGTTGAACAAAAATATATTAAATGCTAAACCATAGCTGAACTTTGCAAGGCTGGGTTCACTCATGCTGATACAGGGAGGTGCAAATGAAACTGACAGAGGGTGTCTAGCCATCTGCAGCCATTTTCCCAAGCATCTGCAGCCATTCTGCTTTGCCAGGGTATGGCCATTGTCTAAGTCTACATTTCCCACCAGCACTGCCCCCACGGCTGTTTCTACACTGGAGAACCGAGCAGTTCATGTAACTGAGCCGGTGAGACAACATTGGTTCAAGTATCAGTGGTGTGATATGTCCACATTAGCTGCTACGAGTTTCTTTGCTCTGTATCCAGGCTGCATTACTGTTGCTGTTGCCTTGTCTCTGATTTCCTATCACATGGTTCCCAGCATAGCTCCCTGAAGCAGGGACATCCAAAGGACTTACATGAGAAAAAGGGAATTGTGGGAGAAGAGGTTAATCTCCCATGATGCTTTGGGGAACAGTGACAATTTGGGGTTCAACCAAGACTAGGAAGGGGTTGTGTTGCCACTTGCCTTGCAGCTCTGGGTTCCTTAAAAGCTCTGCTGCTGTGGCTCACAGTGCTGACACCAACAGCCAGCACACAAACATCCAGATCACACCGTGGCTTCTACCACCCAGTTACTTTTTTGCAGAGTGATCCCAACACCTTACTTGTCCCGAATTCCCCTCAAGTTGTCTGCCAATGTGACAATCTGTTGGGGTTCCCAGAACTGGGAGTTACTGTGTTGCCCCTCTGAACCTCAGCAAATGAAAGTTTTGCTGCTGCTAAGCTGTCTTACAACTCCGTGACACCCCAGCTTGTCTGCCTTGCCAGCAAAGTCTATGGGACTCTGCCAGGCCAAACCTTGCCTTGCACATAACAAACAATGAGCCCCAGCTCCTGAGCTCCCCAAAGATATCTCCCTGCATCATCCTACCCTCTCCTGGAACACGCAGAGAAGTTATTCAACTCACTGCTCCCTTGTAGAGCCAATACACCCCAGCTCATTAATTGAACTGGATTTTGACAAACACTCTTATTTCAGTCAAAGCACTGAATTGGTTTAGAGTAAAAGTAAGCCTAGACAAAGCTTCTCTCTCCTGCTGGGGTGTAGGTGCCAGGCTTTCATTGACCATGGTTCATGAGGCAGGAAGCCTTTTTGCTGTTCTTTCCTTCATGTTGACTTCCTATCTCCATGCTGATTCATATGTAAATAGGGGTTCTATTGTGTTGATTCCATAGTGCTTTATTTACACTGGAGACAAATAGCTACCTTCCCTCCTGTCCAAGAGAGAACCTGCTTCTCCCTGTGCTTGGTCACAGACTTTAAAGCATAATATCTCTAAGTATCCATAATTCCTCACATAGTGTTAATACATATATTCCATGAGGATATTAATCACCAGTGTGTCAGAGATTTGCATAAAAGACTTTACTCGATACACTTGTATAACACTGTAACATTGTAACAATCAGCTGATTCAGTTGCTTATCATTTGAGATTCAGACCTCCTGCCTTGATAGTTCAGGGGGCCAACTTGGTACGTTGATGGCTTTTGTTTACTTTTTATGTAAATATCTTGTTCACCTTTTATGTCATTGTCTCTGCTTGACAACCAGGGTGGGCAGACAAACAAATACTTACTCCTTTGTCTAGGGCAGACTGGGCTTATGCATTGTTTGCCAAGCACATTTTAAGAATATAATTCTAGCACATATTTATAACTCTTTGCATACACCCCTTACATACATTACACCAGTATATTAGTGATCAATGAGTTATTATTTTTCCGATAATATATTACATGCCATCTTTTAGGTACTGATTATGACAACAGTGTATTAGGTGAAGTGAGTGTGTCAGGCCTGACAAGTGTTGTGGACACAGAGTAGTGACCCACCAATGGGACTCTGTGTCACAAGAACTCAATTCATGGGGGAAACTCCCATAAGCCCTTGGATGCCAGAGTCATTTCCTATTCTTTTTCTCAAAATGGAGGCCAGAATGAATGCTCAGCTCTGTGCTCAACAAGACAGATTGCTGCGAAAGTTGTCGCAGAGTAGTTGTGAGGTGTCAGTGGCAGCAGTGATGAGGTAGTGAAGCATATTAAAACTGTCATTGCAGAGAACCAGAGACAATTAGCTCTTGATCTCAATGCTATCTCGTGGCAGACATCCACGATTTAATTATCCTTTGTATCAGGGTATGGATAGATACTGACATGTCTTGAGAGGTTAAAACTGGCCAATTTCCCTAGGGTTAAGCTAGCACAGGACAGAGCCTAGCAGGGCGACAGTGCATCCAAATGGCCAGGTTCTAATTCCATGTGTTTTATAAAGCACAGTGCACTCTGGGGAATGCAGCCCCAAAACATGGAAGGCACGAACTGAATGTAGAATCCTCCTCCACTCCCTCACACAAGCAGTTGGGACGGATCTCCACCTACATTAATGCTCAAGAGCAACCTGGGAACGAGACAGAGCTGCAATGCTGGCTGACACGCCATAGCCCCAGTAGGGAGCACTCTGCCAGCTAGGAAGCAGTGTATCAAGCGCCCAGCTGGCTACAGAGTATGCTGCAGCCAGTAGCATGTACTAGCCAAGGATATGCATGGATCCATTTCAGAAAGGAAGCAAACTGTCTGTTAGCTGCCCACCCTGAGCCAGGCTCTCTGGGCCATTTCACCCATGCTTACTAATGTATGGTTCTTTTGCGGAAGGGCAAGGTTTATCCCTAAATCTCCTATCTTAAGGTTTCATATATTGAATATCTGCTTTCAGGAATCAGAGGGGTAGCGTGTTAGTCTGGATCTGTAAAAGCAGAAAGAGTTCTGTGGCACCTTGTAGACTAACAAACGTATTGGTATTCACCCACGAAAGCTCATGCTCCAATACGTTTGTTAGCCGATAAGGTGCCACAGAACTCCTTCTGCTTTCAGGAAGTGGTTGTGCTACAGATACTGTAATTGCAGGTGGCCAGCAACATAGGGGGACCAGCATGGATATATCAGACCAGTTGGATCTTCAGTTTTAAGGCAATAAGCAACCTGTGCCTCTGATGCTGTGACAGGCTTAAAGCACTTCCAGTTTAAAAATAAACTATCTAGACTGGGCTGTTGTTCCCTGTTGTTCTGATACCCAAACCATGTAGGCTCCAGGGCAGCCTCAGAAAATGTTACCCAGGGCATGAGGCTAATAATTCAATCAGGTGAATTTCACACAGCTTCCTCTGGCAGCTCAGGTTGCATTAGCACAACTGGCTTGCTGGAGTCTCTGTGGGAGGATGTATCTCAGAAGTCAAGCAGAATTTTCCAGGATGTCCATTAAAGAAAAAAGTTTGCCTCAGTTTTGTGCTCAGTCCAATGCTCTGAAGTTTCACCAGGGGAGAAGCACTAACTTCTTCCCATTTACAAACTGTGATGTGGATTTGAAAATAAAGTGGGTTACTTTTATTACATAAAGCCCTTTTGCACAGTGGCTGCCTTGCTAAAAAAAGCAAAGCAACATCCAAGCATCACAGTGTTTCGGCCTTAGGGACTGCAGACAGGTTTCCCTCTGGCTTTCGTGCTGATTTAACAATCAGGAAGAGTATATCTGGTTTAGCAGCCTTACTGGCTGAACCTAGCAAAGTGCTTTATAATGTATAACAGAATAGACAACAAAGAAGTAGAAGAAAATTGCATGTGTGGGTTTGGGTGACAAATGACTCAGTTCCATAATCAGGTGGATTATAAGGTCTTGAGAGCCCGTCATTGGATTATATCTTTGTGTCACACGGTCACTTACGTAGTATTCTTTCCATATTTGCTTTGTGTCTACATGAAACTCACTGTATTAACAGCCTGCCACTACATGATACTCACCCTGTAACTGAAATGATCATTAAAGCATGTGATTAGAGAGGAAACAATACACATGACCTTTAGTGTACTGAAATATTGCAGCACTTCAAGAAAAGGTGTGTTCCAGGGCTGGAGTGAGCCTGGTTCCTTAAACAAATTAGCATCAGACAGTTAATCAAATATACAGAGATACAGTCATGGGGCTCAGTGTTCTGGACAGCACCTTCTGTTCCCCTCCCCCTCCTTCATAATTACCTCAGTGATTCCATGCAGGTCATGTTGAATTATAGAAACCAGCAGCTATTATTAATGGGTCAATCGCTAGGTGGCAACCCGGGAATCACATTTAGGTTCTTGTTATTTTAAGTTTCTGGCATTTGCGTCTCATTATGGTACCCTCCCGAAAATGTCAACACCAAAATAGCACAGAAGCACAAGGTTACCTGCTCAACACAGAAGGAAACAAGGGAGATGCCCTCTCTTACTTCCTCTCTTTCTTGCCTTTCTCTTTTCCTAAAAGGTGGCACTCGTGTGGCTTTGTTAAACGCGCAGGCTGAGACTGTCGTCATTGCCTGCCCTAAGATATTTTGATGCCTGGTTCTTGCTACGTTTAATGGTGTTCAGATCCCTAACCCAGTTTTGAAAATCTCAGCCTAACTACACAGCAGGAGTTGCATAACTCAGATGTTGTGGGTAGACCATGCAGTAGCTGTGGAGATTGGTTCCTGAAGAGCCAACCTAGGAAACAGTCCTCTCCTGTAGCTGACAGCCCCACAGTGCAGGAGGGTGGGGATCTATGAGGACCTGATTCTGTGGGCCAGTTTGTGCTTTCCCAGACCCTGGAGCAGTGCTGGCATTGGTCTGGGGATGAATCTGGTTCCAGGTGATGTGAGGGGGTTTTACACTCCTATGCCTCCATTGTTGTGAAATCTGAGGGTAGGTCTACACTGCAGCTGGGAATGAGCCTCACAGCCCATGCAGACAGACTCGTGCTCAGGCCCGGATTAACCAATGTGCACTTGATGCACTCGCAGAGGGCCCCCATCTCAAGGGGACTCCTGCCACCAGAGATGGATGGGTGGAGTTATGACACGCTAAACCTCAGTGGTTCTATGACTGGGCGCTGGGTCTCAATGCCACTCGCTCCAGTTCCTCCTAGCCTCCCGCCCACGTACTCATCAGAACGGGGGCAGGTAGGGCAAAATTTGACAGTGAAGAGGGCAACTTCCATAGTGCACATGGCCCCAAAATTCTTTACTGTGGCTCTGCTCATGCTAGCGGGGCTCAAGCGAGCCCACTAAAAATAGCTGTAGGGATGTTATGACTCAGGTGGCAGCTCAGGGTCTCAAGCCCACCTGGCCTCCTCAGGGTGAGTTTGCATGTCTAGGCTGAGTCTCTGCCCGAGCTGCAATGTCCACGCTGCTATTGTTAGCGCACCAGCCCAAAACCTACTAGCATGAGTCTGCCTACCTGTGCTGAGAGGATGGCTCCCAGCTGCAGTGTAGACACACACCCTGAAACCCTTGTCCTCTGCCATAGCTTCTTGCTATGTGAGCACAAGTTAACAGATAAACTCTCCTCCTAGAACCATACAGATACCAACCGCAATGCAGTTATACATTACCAGGAAGTGGAGTGATTGTCTATTCCATGAGTAAGGCTGCGAGTCTCTCACAGAGGTCACAGAAATCACGGGTTCCATGACTTCATGCAAGCTCTGTGACTTCCACCTCTTCCCACCCCCACACCACCATCCCCTGAGCCTCCTGCATGCTGTGAAACAGCTGATCACAGCAGGCAGGAGGTGCAGGGAGAGAGGGGGAAGCACTGATTGGCAGGGCCTGCCAGTGGGTGGGAGGCACTGGCGGGATGAGGGGAGCTGATAGGGAGGTTGCCGGTGGGTGCTTAGCACCCACTTTTCTCCTGTGGGTGCTCCAGACCCAGAGCACCCAAGGAGTCGGCACCTATGGCCTGAGCAGCAGTCCAGGGGGTGCCCTGGGGACCACCTTAGCAGCCTGAGCAGCCCTGAAGTAGAGATTTAGTCAGCGGTATTTTTGGTAAAAGTCATGGACAAATCACAGGCCATGAATTTTTATTTATTGCCCATGACCTGTCCATGATTTTTACCAAAAATACCCATGACTAAATCTTAGCCTTATCCTTGAGAAATTGGGGTGAGGGGGGACATTTGTCTAGCAACTGGAAAGGGAACAAATATTACCTTCGTGTCACTAAGAAGGCAAAACAAACAATGAGAACTACTTCCCAGTAGCAGTGTGAAAGGAAGGATGGCCTAGTGGTTAGGGTGCTAGTCTGGCACTCAGGAGACCTACACTCAAGTCCTTTCTCTACTAGACTTCTTGTGTGACCTTGAGCAAGGCCCTTAGTCTCCCTAAACCATAGTTCCCCCTGTGTGTAGGGATAATAGCACTGCCTTACCTAACCGAGGTGCTCAGTTACTGTGGCGATGGGGGCCACAGCAGTACCTCAGATAGAAGGATATCATGTCGTTAAAAACAAAAGAGTCCTGTGGCACCTTATAGACTAACAGACGTATTGGAGCATGAGCTTTCGTGGGTGAATACCCACCTCGTCAGATGCATCTGACAAAGTGGGTATTCACCCATAAAAGCTTATGCTCCAATACATCTGTTAGTCTATAAGGTGCCACAGGACTCTGTCACTTTTTACAGATCCAGACTAACACAGCTACCGCTCTGATACTTAACACCATGTTGTTAAGGCACTGGATTGGGACTCAGGAGATTTGGGTTCAAGAGCCAACTCCACCACAGACTCACTGTGAGACCTTGGGCAAGTCATTTGCTCTCTCTCTCTGTCTCAGTTCCCCACCTTGAAAGCTCTGTGTTTGTCCAGCGCCTAGCATAACGCAGCTCATGTAATACAATGAGTAAATAATAGGTGTCCCTGCAAAATGCACCACAAAACCAAGAGGCATGTGTGCATGCAAACTCAGCTTCTCTTGCTTCTTTAAGACTTCTTAAATTATAAGTTAACAAAAAAAAATTACCCAGATACAATAAAAGTAAAAACTGCAGCTCCAGTTATTGTACCAGTCTCCTGTGCTCTTGGCTTTTGGTGTCAAGCACATATTGGATATATCAGACAAGCCCCTGACTGTGGTGCTTTATCCCAATCTGGTACACTGATTAAATGAGGAGAAAAAAAACTAGCAGCCTTTCTGCCGGCCACCCCGTTCTTACGCTTCTGGGTTACAAGAAGAAATATTATGACTCAGTTAAAGAAACTCTGCCCTTGTGGTCTGTGTGGGAAAGAGCTATTCAAAGATGACGGACTGATCATGCCTGACACTGTGTTTGTTTATCCACGGGGAGGGACAGTGCAAGGTACTGGTGAAAGGTGAGAGGCCGAGAGCACATGGGACTGGAGCTGTCTGTTTGTTCAGAGGGCAGGGACAGTGCCTGGGGCCTGATGAAAGGTGAGACGGAAAATAAAATCAGGGATTGTAACTCCAGACCCTTTCTTTTCCTGTACTGCGGTAAAGTGAACCTGACTGGGAGCGGGGCATGGACACGAAGCCAATAAAAGGGATAGAGAATGAGAATATGGATAGAAAATCAGTGAAAGATGCAGATGATGGTGGGAACCGACTTTGAGCTGCAACTTTTATCGTTGTTCTACAGAACTTAAAAGTCACTTTATAACATTACCAAATCACAACATTGTGATTGGGGCCAAAATAAGGGACCCTATGATAGCTCTATCTACCTAATCTCTCTCTCTCTCTCCCTGACCATTACCTTACTAAGCTAGCTTGCAAGACATTGGATTGTTTCTTCAACATGAGGATTGCCCTGCAAACATCAGGAGCCCAATTTTGTTCCACTCCTTGAAGAGAGAACAGTCCTGCCATAGTATTTTGTCCCCTCTGGCATCTGGAGGTTAGAGATGTTAGGAGGACCATAGAAAAGAGAATTATTGTACTAGTGGAGATGCCAAAGGTTGTTACCCCAGAGAGTTGTTCTTGGTTCTTAGGTAAAAATAGTCTGAAACCTGCTTCAGATTGTGCTCAGTAATGAAATAAATTGTACCTGACATATTATGCTCTGCTCTTCTCAGAGAGGACTAGACCTACTGGGACCATTTTAACACAGGCCATTATCTGATTGTTTTCTAGTTTGGACACATCTTCAGTTGCTACAGACATTGGCCTGTAGCATTTATTTCCAGTTCTTTTCTCCCCAGACATTTCTTCTTCCTCTCCCAGAGGAATCTCAGAGCTCAGACTCACACCCAGCTGTTGAATATGCACCAAGCTGGTAGAGTTTCAGCCAGGAGAAACTTTGTGAGGCTTTCACCACAGTATACAAAAGTGAGGGATGTGTTTATGAAGGTCAGAAAAAGCTGTCTCAAAGCCCACGATATTCTTCAGAGGGGGATATAGGCCATATGCTGTGTCTTAACGAAGCAATCTCAATCCCAGATCCCAGTTTATGCCAAATTCAATAGCAACCACTAAAAAGCATTATATAACACTGGCCAGTTGTATAACATTCATATCCCTGAAGCACAGTACATATTTGAATTAATTAATCCTCATCATAAAAGCTGGTTGGGAAATTGTTTTTGTCCCCTGTGAAAAATTTTGAGGAATATGACTTTTTTTTTTTGTTTTGTGTGGAATTTTTTTTAATTTTCCATTTTTGTCAAGCACACCCCATCCCAGTGCCTGCCAACCAAAATACTTTTATTTTCAGTTGCCAAAATGTTTGTTTCCATTTTTTAATAGAAACTTGAAATATTTTGACAAAAAATGGAAATTTTTCACAAAAATTTGTGTGGTCAAAAAAAAGATATTGTCTGTCCAAAAAAAAAACCCACCCACAAATGAACATTTTTTCAACCACTTCTACTGACAACTCTTCTCTCAATCATCCCCATTTGAAAGATGGGGAAACTGAGGCATGGAGCAATTAAGAGCGACATGTTCCAAAATGCCAGGGCCTGCTTTCCTGTAAATCTCTGTGGAGAGGCAATAAGATCTAGAAGTTAGAGCCAAGCCACTGCAAGTTAGATGTCCCAAGTTCTAGTCCTGCCCTTGTCAGTGACTCACTGTTATGAGAGGAGGCAACTGTTACCTAGTGACTCTAAAGTTAGCCCTCTAAATCTGCATTTAGACATTTCTGTAAAAGTGAGTTGACTTCTACTGATGCTGAACACCTGAAGCTCCCATTGTTATTTAGGTATTTAAACCGGCCTAACATGAGGTATTCACCTTTGAAAATTGTGGCCTTTAGATTCCTAGATGTTAAAGCCAGAAGGGACCATTCTGACCAGGTAGTGCGACCTCCTGCACAGCACAGGCCAAAGATTTCACCTTTCATGTTCTCTATCCCTCAGTTGCTCCATTCACAAGATAGAAACAACATTATTTACCTACCTTACAGGGCTGGAGCTTATTCCTATTTGTAAAGTACTTTGTCCTTCTGTGGCACTTTTTCAGTGAATCTCAAAGTAGTGGTGGGATTCATGACATTAACTAATTAAAAGAAAGGGAAAAGAAGCACCCAAAATCTGTAAGAAGGGTTAGTTCCAAGCAGGATATTATAAAGCGTTCCCTCTCAGGCATCTGCTTCTGTTCCACATTTTAACTCAGTGGTCAACAAATTATATCATTTAGGAAGCAGATATTGTACGAACAATATATTGTGTATGTCTCTTGCGTGGGATGAAAACCACAGCATGGAAAAAGCAACCTCAGCTCCCGAAAAAGGGTAAACAGAAAGGCATAAAGAGGGAAATCCTCTCCGACTTTGTTATAGCAATGTGATCCAGTTTGACGTTTTAATTGTGACTCTCCTCCTTATTATCTGGCACATGTTCATGGTGCAAGATGTTGTTTAATGAATCCAGCTGCCTCCTCTGCTCCGTTTGAAGTCCAGTGATGCCGCATGAGAGGGGAGTGTGAGAGTCAATGTGATTTGTGTATGAGGAAACATAAATATGTCACAGGAGTTTAGTCTTATAGGTTTGCAGAGTTTATACTCGCAAAATCTGTTGTGCCCTTGTTTAGACACCCAGATCCAAAGACCTGACACACCCTTTCTGCGGATTGAGACCTTCATCTTTGCAGAGTTACTTCTAATGAGGACATTGCAAAGCATGTGGATGATGTTTGACCACAGTTTAATGTGCACAGGCAAATATGCTTTCAAATGTTAGAGGAGCTTTAGTCAGATCTACCCTTCCTTGGCTAGCAGGCAGGAGCACACTCCAGGGTGCAGTGCCACATGTACAAACACAGAGGCACATGCAGTCTTATGCACAAACAGATACACACATGCAGGAAAACAGGGTGGCAAACTATACATGCCTTCACACAAACATGTATGAATATAGATGCATGAATATAGAAGCAGTTATGCATACATGCTCACCAACACACACACAATCCTTTCACAACTATCCATTTCTATCAACTGCAATGAAAAACTGACATAAAATGATTGCATTTTACACGATCTCAAAGTTTTCATTTAAGTCAGATAACATTTAGCCCAGGGTTTGTTAGAAATACCTGTCAGTTAATAAAAAAGGGGAGGCAGTGTGGTCTAACGTATGAGAACAAGGGCCTGGGAGTCTGGCTTCCCTGGTTCTATGACCAGCAGTAGGAGGGGAGTGTGCACTAGTGGTTAGAAGCAGGGGACTGGAAGTAAAAACACAGATTTTATTTCCAGCTCTGAAACAGACCTTGGGCAAGTCACTTGAACAGGTTGCACCATGTGCCCATCTGTAAAATGAGCATAATAATACTTACCCACCCCCGAAGAGTCCTGTGAGATCCTTGGAGGAAAGTTACTGCAGCAGGATAAAAATTTATCCGAAACCCTCACTGGAGCTTTAGCAATATCTGACAGTGCTGGTCATTCTCAACGCACTATAAACGTCCGTACACCTCGTGGCACTACCAATATCAACCTTCTACAGATTTTGTGTGAAACAAAGACCTCACTTGAAAGGCTCAGATTCTGCAGGATGACTTGGCCGGGAAGGGAACTGGCAGGATATGCTCTGAAAGTCTAGATGGGTTTTCATGCTTGCGTTGCTAGGGTTTTATGGCCAGAATTCAGGCCAGAGCAGAAAATTTGCACTGGCCCCAGCTCTAGTTAAGCCTTAGAGGCAAATACATTATAATTCTTAGCTGGGGCTTGATGCTATCAATCGTTACTCACGTGACTAGTCCTACTCACTTGTGCAGTCCCACTGAAGTCAATGAGGAGTAAAGATTATGTAGGTAAGGGGCTGAAGAGTGAGAGTCTCTTAATAACACACAGTTCTCAGTACGATGCACTCAGATGTGAACCTTTGAATGCTATAAGACAATTATTGTACATGAATTTTCAGCTGATTACCATGCATATTTCTGGAGCTTTGCCTTCTTTCACACCATGAGATGTGCTATCGCATAGCTACTGAACAGCTTCAATTGTCTGCGTTTATTAAAGGGAGATATCAACAGCACAAATCAGGGCTTTGCATTCATGTTCCACTGACTTCCAATGGGAATTGGGCATCTAGCTGCTCTTTGGGCCTTTACAATTATTCCCCTACATATATACAATAACTGCATCTTGAGCATGGTAATTAAATGCCTAGTTGTGTTTAGAGCACCAATTTGAACCACCATCAGAAAGGGCATGTTTAACCTCTGAGACTGTGAGTGTGTGTTTGAATGCGGACACAACACTGCTCTTTCCATTAATTCTTAATGTGAATGAACGGCCTCGTAGTACAAACACAAGCAGGGACACTAGCAGATTACTGTAACAGAGCTCAGAATTCCTGGGTCCTGCTGCCTGCCTGTGCCCCCCCTACAAGTCACAATCAGCTGAGCATGACATCATAGTTATCTCCATGTTAATCAACAGTGATGTCAAAAAAAAGAAGTCTGTGGCAATAGGTGGGGAATAAGTAGCAGGCTCTGATGAACTGACTCTTTAGAAACATCTTGGGTGGCCACGCATGGTTTTATTCCTTCAGTGTGCACCTTGGTAGCCCAGATGATGAGACATACCGACCACATGGCCCTGCTTGACTACATTGTTCCAAACTCATGGTCAGAACACTGGCACAGGAGGATGGTCATTGCTGTGATATCAATTCCAAGGTGAAGACTGTGAACTTAGTGACAACAGAACGTAGAGCTGACCTATTTTTGTCTTCTGCACATAAGACTAATGCTGCAGCCAGGCTGTTCCAGAGGTTTCGTCTCTTTTATACTGAATGACCAAATCATGCGAGAGCATGTGAGGCCTTTGGGGCATTCATTATAAAGTGACAGCTGCCCAGGGGGACTTGTTGTCCCTTTCATTTTCAAAAAGGTGCATTCTGATAGGCCCAGAGAATGAACTCACTTTGCGCTTCAGCCAGTTAGAAGCCAGATAGTTTACAAATGCATCATTTGTGGCAAATGACATCACTGATTTTTTATTTTTTTTTTGTCCAATGCCCTAGCTCACCGAGTCATTAGATCAGAGGGATGAAATTCATGCCTGATATAGGTGGGAACAACCCCAAGGACTTTAATGAATTCACACCTGTTTATATGAGAAGAAGATGTAGCTCAAAATATCCCATTGTACCTAGATACAAGTTTTAGGTGAAGTGGATTGTGTTCCTATTTGTTAAAGATCATTACCTGTGTTGATTATCATGTGTGCTCCATTTGCCAAATCTTGGAGTTGTTTTAAGTAGCTGAATAATTTAGTCAGTTTCAATGTCTAAGTTATTTAGTTAATGTCAATGGCTAGATTATTTACTTTAATTGATTTCTTTGGCAGCAATATTTATCTGATTTCTGAGGCCTGATTACTCTGTATTTTGAATTGACCTGTGACCGTGTCTTGGGATCCTACAGCAGAAATGTGGCTGTGCAGCAGACCACCTCCTTAGAATATAATTTCAGTTTTTGGATCCCACATTTAACAATTGCTTTCCCTGCTAATCCCTTTCTACCGTTATTACTTTCTCTGACTCTCTCCCCTTCCCTCTTGTCTGACCACCTACTCCTCTTTTAAAAGGATCAACGCTATATTTAGCCCTTCCAGGTCCACGTGGTCACTCCCGTGGGCTCCTGCACTGACAGAGAGGCCTATGATTTTCCACTGCTGTTGCAGAGAGGTGCACTTTCTAAATCAGTGACACCAGATCTCAGCAAAGTGACCTAAACCAGGAGGCAGGAGCCTGTGAAATGTTCTTAATATAGTTACAGCAAATAGTTCTCATCTTGTGTTACCAAAGTCCCTCAGTCATATGACCCAGTAGTCTAGTACCTCCGTAAAGCAGCAGGCCTATTGGGTGAGGTCAGCGCTGCAGCCTTGCTTCCTTGATGTTGCCGGGTGACTACCTGATTTAGGCGTGGGAAGTCTCATGGCAGAGGAAGGGCAGACTCTGGCTTTAGGCATTTTCTTATGCTTCCAAATGAGCCAAGCATATTCTCAGAGGTTATAAGGGGTCGTTTTCTTCTCCCTCTCCTTTGGAGGCCAAGATAGGAGTTGTATTGACAGCTGCCTGTATTCTGAACTGGATCAACCATTCCCCTTACATTAATAGAGTCTGAAGAGCCCTCTACAGGTGATAGGAGCAAAGGCTCCACACTGATTCATTCTTCTCCTCCTGGGGGAAGGAAGGCGCATTGCTGCCCATAGCACATGGATTTCTCCTCTGCTTTACACCTCCTACTCCGATTCATATTCTGCAGCACTCCAGGGCTCTCTGCTCCCTGAAAGTGTGTCTGCACCATGCCATTCATGTTTCTCCAGTGACTCCAATGGGGCAAGGCCAGAGAAGGGAGGCTGGGGGCTCCTTCACTCCCCAGAGAGTTGTTTCCCAGCTCAGTTCGAGCTAAGTCTGGGGCTTACTGTTCAAATGTCAGGTGGCTGATACATGGGTCTTGCTACAACAGCCCGTGTAAGCATCTTGCTAAGACCCAGAAGTAACAGCCATTCATATCGATGGGGCAGGAAGCACTGCCCTCATGCACAGGTGAATCAGGAGGAGCAGCCTGCCTCAGAGGAGGCCCTTCTTGCATTGAGAAGAGCAGGTTTGGATGCTGGGCTGAGGGGACACTTTGCAGTCTAGAAGCTAAGGGGTAATTACAGAATTTTTACTGACAATGGGTACTCACCTAGACTGAACAACTGGCCTTGTGGATAAGGCATGGTCATCAGAATCCAGAGATACAGGGGTCAATTCCAGATTTCTCCACCCTCGACTCCCTGTGGGATTTTGGGCAAGTCACTGAACTGCTGCCTGCCTCAGTTTCCCCATCTATATAACAAAGATAAGTGTACCTCCATTCCTGTTTTGTCTGTGTAAATTGTAAGCTGTACGGGGCAGAGATTGTCTCCTGAGGTATGCATGTGTACAGTGCCTAGAATTGTAGAGGCCCCTGGGCACTTATGTAAAACAGACAATAAAAATAATGATGATGCAGTCTGGTTTTCTGTCAACTTCCTCCTTCCCTCTCCTCTGTGGTTTCAAGCACTTTCTCTTACCCTTTGCTCTCTTTTCCCCTCCTCTCCCCGTTGCTGTCCCTTCTCCCCCATTTCTTTCTGACCAGTCACTTTTATGAAGGCACTAACTTATTAGTGGGGGCAGTCCCCCTCCCCCTCCTGCCACCCCCCAGAGCCTGACACGTTACATGCTTTCAAGGAGAACTGGGCTTAGCTCAGCTGAGGTGAAAGTTCAGCTCTCAACATGTGTGCAGCATAATTGAAAATACGTTTTTTAATTAAAACTAGGTTTTCTGGGCCTCTGCTGCTTTGCTGAGAGGGTAACATCACTGGAGATACCAGCAGCCCCCTAGAATACAGCGCGAACCCATTCCTTTGTGGCTACAATTCTGGCTAACATCAGCACACACACTTTGTGTAAAGAGAAACAGCCCATAATGCTATTAAATAGTCAAGTTATCCTAATGTTGCTGCCAATGCAGGAGAGAGGTGAGTTTATGGCCCTGAGCACTGGACTCCTATGGCAGGGCACGGCTCACAAGTCGTGACACTTTTGCAAGGGAACTCTGAAAATGGCTATTTTAAATTAAACCAAATTTTGGCTCTATTTGAATTTATCTGAATTTTCAGCCATGTAACTGACACTGGGACCAACCGAGACTGGCTAGGTAGCTGGGAGCAGGGCCATCTGATGTTTATCTTGTTTTATTTGGTGTATGGAAACACGTTCTTTTTAATGTTAACTTCATGCCTCCCTTGTTCCTTTCAGCTGCTGGCTTCGCTCACTTAGTGCATCTTGTCTTAATTACACTGTGTACTCTTCAGGGCAGGGACTGTCTTTTGCATTGTGTTTATCCAGCCACTAACACAATGGGGCTCCAGTCCTGACTGAGGCTTCTAGGTATTCCTGTGACACAATGAATTAATATAATAAAAAAGGAAGGTGGGACCAATGGTTAGGACACCAGCCTGAGACTCAGGAGACCCAGGGTCACTTCCGTGCTCTATTATAGATTTCCTGTGAGATGCTAAGGAAGTATCTTTGTGCCTCAGTTTCCCATATGTAAAATCTCTTATATAATGCTTCTTATCAGTAGATCTCAAAGCGCTTTTCAAAGAATGTCAGTATCATTATCTCCATTTGACAGATGGAGAAACTGGGGCTCAGAGATCACCCAGTAGACCAGTAACTGGGTCCATCCTATCCCTGGCTCTGGTCTCCTGAGTGCCAGTCCAGTACTCTATCCATCAGGCCACCCTGCCTCCCCTAGTTCATCCCTTCCTTACAGAGATGTTCTGAGAATGCATGATTTAAAGCTTATGAGAGGTGCTTAGACACCAGTAATTGTAATAGGTGCCTGAGATAGATAGGATAAAAATAGAATCAGGCCCTTTATGATTAACTTCTTGGCAATGGAATCAATGCTGCCCACTGATCACCTGACCATTATGCACCAACACAAGTTGAAATAAAAGTCAAGACCCCAACTAGTCTTATTTAGTGCTCGTATTCTAAATACTCTTATTCAAATGAAAGAATAGATTCACAGTAAGACACATGAGCAGTTTTTGTTTCCCTCTGTCCCACTTAAACTAGGCTACAGTTTGTTTTTATGATAAGACTCAAAAAAGTTTTGGTCAGAATCCTGAAAGTGAAGTTATAGAAAATGTTATGGGGGCTACAGAGATCGAGCTGATGTCCTTTTGTTTATGATGATGACTTTGTAACATTGATTTTGCATGGTCTGTAATCAGGATCGGAGCACCCACTATGCCAGGAGCTGTACAAACATCTGGGAAGGAACATAGTTCTTCCCCCTAAAAGCTTGCAGTGTCACTTCTAGAGGTACATCCAGACTACTCACCATATCGGCGGGTAGCAATCGATTTATCAGGGATCGATATATCAGGTCTGATCTAGACGCGATATATCGATCCCCGAACACGCTCCCCGTAGACTCCAGAACTCCACCGGAGCGAGCAGCGTTAGTGGAGTCGACAGGGGAGCCATGGATGTCGATCCCATGCCGTGAGGATGGGAGGTAAGTCGGAATAAGATACTTCGACTTCAGCTACGGTATTGCCATAGCTGAAGTTGCGTATCTTACATTGACACCCCCCACCCAGTGTAGACCAGGCCTACGACACCTCCTGGACTCTGGCAAACATAGACTGGGAACCACTTGTCCAATTTACTTCAGATTTGGTGGAAATCTAAGGCTCTGATCCTGCAACTCAGTCCCTGGGAGTGGACCCTGGCACCTGTGCAAGGCCCCGGCTTCACTCGGACACCATGCAGACATGAGAGTCCATGCACGTGGATTAGATCAGATTGCGGGATCATGACCTAAGCATGTATTTTATAGTTTAGCTGTAGGCTGAAAAGTGTTGTTTTAAAAAAAGACACCTTTTTACTTAACAGAGCCACTCTCAGCATGAAATTACAGAGCTGGCAGCCTCCCTCTGTTTAAGGTTGCAGTTTATTTTCTATTTTGAGGCTCAGTTTTGCCCTCTTCCCTCACTGCACCTCCCAAAGCAATCAGCAAACAAAAGAATATCTCCTTCAAAACTGGTGTATCAGATCTTCAGGCAAGGAAGAAATTTCCCACCAAATCTGAAGTAAACCAGACAAGTGATTCCCAATTTATGTTTGCATGAGTCCAGGAGGTCTTCTAGCATTTACACTATAGCAAAAGAGAAAACAGCACTGGCAAGGAAGAGAGGCAAACAATTGTAGCTTACTGGTCTCAGCTGGCTGAGAGCTAATGCCCAGCACCACGGTTACATTGATAAGACTCTAACTGTACCTGTTTTATAGCATGTAATGTTTCAGTGGGTCCTAGGGAGCTGCCCGGTCAAGTCGATTTGGGCTCATGGCCTGATCCAGACACAGGGCTGGCAAACAGAACCTCAGAAGGAGGCCTGGGGTGCCCCCACCTTGTGCCCAGTTTCTCCCATCTCCCCAGATCACATATACCTCCCAAGTGCCGCAGGGTGGGAGTCAGCACTGCAGACATTAGGAGGAAATTCAGCAGGCTGGACAGAGAAGAATTCCTCCGATCCGCATGGACACCCTGAGGTCTGCAGGAGGAGACACCGTCCAGCAAGTTTTAGGGCCCTTGTTGTCCACCCCCTGCTCACCCTGTGTCTGAGGCTCTTCCAGAGCTCCGACACTACCCTGCAGTCCTGTTATGCTAGTGAGTTTCAGACTAGCCTAGTCCAGCTCCTCCAGAGGGGCTGAAGAGCTTAGGTAAGGTCACTGGAGGCTGAAGACACTGCTGGGTTTGCTGAGGGTTCACAAGATTCCTGAGGTTTGGAGATCTAGGAAATGCCAACATGCTGGAGGAGGCACCAATGAGCTCCCTAAGGTTCAGGATGGGGGTGAAGATTGGGAGGCTGCCAAGTAGCCCCCAAAAGTTCTTGAGTGGAGACCCCTATGAGCTTCCTAAGGCTGTCGGGGAAAGAGGGGCTGACAAGCCTTCTGCAGATCACAAAGGTGCTGGTGCACTTACCCAGGAGAAAACTCACTGCTGCCCCTCATTAGGTCTCTTCAAGCAGGATCGCCCTCCAGAGAGCTATGTGAATGGGAAAGATCTGACCCCCTTGTTGTGCCCCTTCCTCTTCCAATCCATCAAGCAGTAAAGGATCTTGGGAGTTAGACTCATAGACTTTAAGGCCAGAAGGAACCACCATGATCATCTAGCCCAATCTCCTGCACATCGCAGGCCACAGAACCTCACCCACCCACTCCTGTGCAAGTGTATTCCTCTCCTGAAGTCAGTGGGAACCAGGCAGAGATGAATCACTCTTCTCTTCCTCCTGAGAATCCTATTCTTCTGAGCTCTGTGTCTTTCAAAATTAAAACAAAAACAAAACAAAAAATAAACTCAACTACCACTAGGGGAATTTCCAAACCAAAAACTTAGTTAAGGTGCGGTTACAGCTGGGAGTAGATAACAGCTAAAAACCCTTACAGAAATGGTGTGATGAGCGGGACTCACAATCATTCAAAACACCCAGACATGGAGAGGTAAAGTTAAGCAGACAAGAATCCAAACAGCTGAAAGTGTGGGAATTCAGTTATGGTAACCAAACTACCTTAACTTTGCCCTCTGAGCGGTGCCCTATGCAAATCAGCCTCTCAGACTGCCTTATCCAACCACAACAAACAATTTAATCTTATCAGCGACTAGAAAACCTAGAATTCCTCACCGTTAATTGTACAGTATTTGTGCCAACTCTGCCCTTCTTTATGGCCATGCAAAGTCAACAGGAAAAAGAAGCTATTTCATTCCTAATGAGCCTAAAGGCTGAATTCCTTGCTCAGAGACTGATCCTGTGAAGTTGCTTAGCTCCTCACAGGATTGGGGACTATGAGTCCATGCACCAGCCAATAACCCAGGTGTCATTGAACCCAGGCCTGATCTGCACACAGCCTTTGGTCAGTTAGGGGTGGATACAGGTACACTGGTAGAACCCTTAATGTAGATGCAGTTATACTAGTATAAAGATGCCTTATGCCAAGATAATCTATTCTTCTTCCTGTTCCGGAATAGCTTTATCATTATAAAGCCCCTGTGTATTGATATATCTATGTCTGCACTAAGGGGATTGTATTACCTTAACTATGCCAGCATCACCCTTGTGTGTAGATGAGGCAGGGAGTAGCTTGTCCACATCTAAAACAAATCATGACTTTTTTAACACTGACATAAGAAATGATTCATGCGTCGACAAGGCATTGAACTTAGCATCAGTTCCATGCATGTAGGACAACAGTTATAAATCCACCATGCTGTGGAACAGCCCCTCCCACAAAAAAGGGAAAAAGGGAAGCTGGCATCTCTAGAGGGGCAGAGGGAAGGTGTTGGGTTACCTTAACTATGGACTTCCATACTTTCAAATTGTTGACTTTAACCTTAACACAGAATTTGCTGGCTTTATAATGCTTGGGTTTTCCCCTTCTAACAGCAACGTTCTTCTCAGGCTGTTTACCCTTAAAGTTCTGATTTGCTCTCATCCCTATCTTCACCTTCACCGAGTTTTTCAACAGCTGCATCTTTGTATTTCTATGTGCCAGTCATTACTTGTGCATAGTTGTTGTATCCAGCTAGATGCTCAGCCAGTGTAAATGGGCGTAACACCAATGAATTCAATGGGCCAGATCCTCAGCGGGTGTGAATGGGTGTCACTCCCTTGAAGTCAATTCCATTCTGAGAAAAACACTCTCTTAAAAATACCTCTATGCAAAGCAGTCTAATTCCATGTGGGTTCTGTGACCCACACCAGAGAGTGTAATGGTCCACTGGAAGTTAAGCACTAAACAGTAGGTAGGCACAGTACTGAAATATAAACCCTATGGGGGTTTGCATCCTTGGGCCTTGGTGGACTTTTTAATGCTGTCATTACTGATCTATGGGACCCATTCCCATCATTCCTCTCTGCTTCTTAACACCCTAGATCCAACACTCTCTTCCTTCTCCCCTGTCCCTCACATGGAGATTTCTTGTCTGCTCTGTGTCTCCCATCCCTCCACCTTCTCCAGAGAACCCATCTCTCATAGCTAATAGCCTCCCTTGTCCCCACTCTCAGCCCCTCGCTCTCCTTCTGCCTTAACCTTTCAGTCTTTTCTGGGCTGTTTCCCTCAAAATACACTCATGACCTGGTCTTCCCATCCTCAGCCTGTCTCTTTCTGGATGTCTCACTGGAAATTTAAGCTTAACAAGACCAAAACTAAACTCCTGCTCTTTTCCTCCCCACATGCTCTGTCACTGCTGAACGTACAAGTTTTCCTGTCATTCTGGACTGTAACCTGATGTTCCTCTTTGACTCCAGCCACTCCCTCACCCCACGCATCTTCCCAGCCTTGTCCAAATCCTGCCACTAATCCTCCTCCACGTTGGGACCCAGTCTTTTCCATTTCAGTACAGCTTTTGTCTAGGTCTTCATTGCCTCTTTGATTCATGTAACCCCTTCCTCTCTGACCGCCCTGACATCTACATCACCAAGCCCCGCCTCCCCCCAGTACACATACTCAGACCATACAACCACCACGGCTAAAATCATCTTCCTCATCCACCACTCAAAGACATTGTCCCCTTTTGGAATCCTTCCACTGCCTCCCCCACTTCCACCATCTTAAGTTTAAGCTTTTTACCCTCCCCTTTGAGGCCCTCCATGGCTCTTCCGCTCCCTACTTGTCCTATCTTGTCTCTTGTTGCATTACTCCTGCCTCCTCCACACCATCCACTCTACCAGCTTTATCTATCCATTTGTAAGCTACTCACACCACCATCTCTGTGCTTTCTTTCCCACACTCTTTAAAGCCTTGGAAGCTCTCTCTGAACTGATCTGGAAGGCCAATACCCTCTGCTCCCTCCAATCTCTACCATGATGCTAATAGGAAATCAGCCAATTTAGTGAAGGACAGATGGCAATGCTTGGCACATATTTTACCTATTGATAATCTTTAATATATAATTGCACATATAAGCTGCATCTTTTTCTCTATTTTAGGATTTTTTTGTAGTGCCTATCACCAGGGTAGCTAAACCTTTATGTGTATAGAATTAGTTCTCCCATCCCATTCTCTGTGTATTGTTCATTGTCATTGGGGGGAGGGAGGGGTCTAGGCTAACCTACCCAACCAGCTTGAATCCAGCAAGCGTGGGTAACAACAGCAGTGAAGACAGCCCAGCATAGACTTCAGAGTAGCCAAATATCTACTCATGGGCCATGCCGGGCTTCTACTAAAGCCCTTTTTGAAGACCATGCTGCACTGTCTCCACTGCTCTCGTTACCCGCGCTAGCTGGTAAGCTAGCCCATGCACATCTTTTGCTGTGTAGGGGTAGCCTTTGACTGGGAGCTGTTTGGTGCAGGAACTACCCCTTCATGTGTGTTTTATACAGCACCCAGCACAACGGAGCCCAGATCCTGACTGAGACCTCTGGGAACTATTGGAATAGACCCATCCATCATAATAATGCAGACGCTTACATTACCACCAGCCACTCCATTCAGAATTATGGCATAGCCTGCTGCGGAAGGGGTAAACGTGTTACTATTCCACCAGGCAATGGAGACCAGCCGCTCCACAACAGGATGGGTTAGGCCACCACCCTCACCATGGGCTAACGAGGCGACCCGTCTGCAGAGAACAAGTTTTATTTATTAGCCAGATTAGGAGGCATTAATTGGTCGCTTTGCTGGTTTCTGCTCAGAAAGGTACAGTAATCCCAGAAACATTTTTGGCATTACTGACATAGCTTTCCAGCCCTCCTGCTGAGAAACAGGGACTCTTGCATACTTCAAAAAGGCTTAAAGGCTCGAGTTGTGCCACCACAGTAGTAGTGCTGGTCTAAGACTGGGGTGGGGGGAATTTGTATTAGAAGGATTAAATAGCAGGGCTATGTGGAATTTTAAACTGATGAGGTTTTTCCGGCTGACCACAGGCCCAGAGCCCGTGTGTGGTATGTTTGAGCCTCTAAAGTGCTCTTGATCCTCTGATCTTTTAGTGCGTAATATTTTTCCCCTTCGGATGTCTTTTCTTTTTCAGTTTGGCTGCTGTGCAGACACACACTAGCAAAAGGGAAACATGAATTAGCTGGCGTGCTGCTCTGCTGATGGCACTCAGGGCTAACTGAAGCTCAGGAGGGACCTCTCCCAGCTGCTTTATTGGACACAATGAATTTCTGCAGTGCTTTTGCATCGCTGTGCTGCAAAGTAATGCGTAAGGTGACAGGAACTTTGCCTGACACACTGCCACAGTACACTCCAAACAACTGGGGATGCTCCTCCATCACGTGGAGACATTGTGTAGACATGTCCAACATGAATCTCCTGCATACAAAACAGTCCCATTTTTCATATCATACAAAATATATAATGGGAACCTAAATGGCACTGTTGCAGCTGTGTTGCCATAGTTAACATCTCAGCCAAACGATGCATTTTTCAAGATGTTATTAACAACTTTATGCTGGGTATTGACATGATGATCTTGGCGAAAAATTGGCTTAGCCAGTTTCCTGTAATACTGCCTGGTCATCCTAGTAAAAAAACACATTGCTTGCTAGTGAACACGGTATGGGTGTTTTTTTTGCACAGAGATAACTATACAGAAACTCTGCTTTCAAGCTTCTGCCTTGTCATGCACACTCTCTGGAAGGAGGTGCTTGGCTTGGCTTTGCTTGAAAGACATTACAAGATTATGGAACTTTCAGTGGGCCAATCTGGGACCCCAGCATGCCTCCTGATTGTCTGGGCTGTTCAGTATCTCTGCAGGGGCAGCAAGGGATGGGGTGGGTTGGGAGAGGAGCCACTCAAGGACCACTGCTGATGTGTCCATGCCACAGTCAGTGAATTCCCCCTTCACAGATGCCAGTGACCAGTGGTTCCGCATAGTCACTGATGTGTCACCCTCCCCCAGCTCATCCCTGCGTCCCTATAAGAGCAGAGCTCTATGATTTGCAGGGAATGTGGACCCCCTTGTGAGCAGAATCACAGCAGAGCCACTCAAATGCTACTCTCTGAGCCCTCCGTGGCTGTGGAGATGGGGCAGGTTTTGGTGCTGAGTGATTTAAGCAGATGCTGGTGTGCAGTGTTCCCTGGTGCAGCAATCACTGGGTGATGATATTCTGGCTGGTGATTCTGGTTGGTCTTTACAGCTGGGAGAGGACCTTTCAGTGCTGGAGATCTTCCTTGATCTGATACAGCAAGGTTGTATGCTGTGACTACTAAAGATCTTGGATTGGTTACTCATGGCAAGGACTGTTGTCAACATCCTAACCCTGCTACCAGGACTCTGTGTTTCAGCTCCTTCCCTGTCTGTGCTCTGCCGAAAGCTAACGGTATAAAATATCCAACCAATGCTCTAGCAGATCTGTCAGCATAGCCCAGGAGGGTTCTGCCATGGGAAGCTGCCAAGGAAGAAGCAGTAGCTAGAGCCTGTAAAAAGCAGGTGTGTGCTTGTCCTATCACAGGTGATGATTATTAATGATTTATACAGCACAGGAGTTGTGCTGGATACTACACAGCCATCAGGCTTCCTTTCCCAAGGAAATTGCCATCCAGATTAGACTGATAGCAGCCCATGGTGCAGGACCAGGCATGAGCGAAGGACGAGGCTGTGCCAGGGAGGAAAGCAGCGCTGAACTGCGAAACCAAAGTGAGCTGTGGAGAGGGATTGGAGGAAGGTCCTGGGGAAAAGGGAGAGTCTCCAAGCATGGAAGAGTGGCATGGAACCAGACAGAGCGGAGGAAGAGAAGGAGGAGGCAGAAAAGGCAGTGTTAAGGAGTAAGGACTAGACATCACTGGTTGGATTTTAAAAGCTAAGCAGTGATGGGCTGGTTAGCACTCAGAAGAGGGGCAGTGCCTATTCTGGCTGCTGACCTAGCCCTTATGTATCACTCTGGCGGCACAAAGGGCTGCCACAGGCTGGAGGAGAATTAAATGGAGGAACATGGGGCTATCATCAAGGGCTTTGTGCAGCCTCTGCTACATGTGAGGGCTAGAGTAAGATGGGGCGGGAGGTGCAGCTGCACATAGGTGGCTGTAAGGAAGTGAGGCTGCTCTGTCTTACACATGGGGGCTGTTTTGGCCCCCTGGAGCATCCCACAATCCAAGCACTACAGCCACCATTGCGCCTCCTCCCCCTGGGCTGCATCTCTCAGCAGAGGCACACATAGCTATAGTGAAACAGATAATTGTGTGCAGAGTTTAAATAGACCAGCTGCTGGCAGCAAGAGCAGCTATTCCCTTGTTCCCCATGCTGCTGGAAGGAGGAGAAACCACCATTTGAAGGGGTGCTTAGTTGGATGCTTCCTGGAATTCTGCACTGACCACATCACACGTAGCAGGCTTTCTTCTCCTTTTATTCTAAGCCCTTTATTCCATTGGCTCACTGACCCTTCTGAAACCTCTTCCGGGTTGAAATTTCCCATGCTTGGTCTCAGGTGAGAGACGAAGGTTTGAAGACAAGCTGCGTGGCCGTTTATGACGATGGGCCGTTCAGATCAACGAAGGGGCGACCAGACGCACTGAAGCCCTCTTTACAGAGAAACGTCACACTAAGCAGAGAGTCGACAACCTGACTACAATCTGCCCAATGGAAGACACTGAAACAATGTCATCTCCTCACTTTGCTCATCACCCGCTCCATATTCTCCTTTCACCTCTGCACCTTCTGCCGGGCAATTGTCTATGCCTGGAACTCCCTCCCTGACCCAATCCACAAGGCCTCTAGCCTCTCCTTTCAATCCTTCCATAGGCCTATCAGTCTTACCCCCATCTCCCCTCCAAGAAGTGTTAGTAAAATAGACAATGTTATTCATTATAAACAAAATAAAACCAAAAGCCTGGGCTTAGCAAGCCAACTCACCACACGGGCCTGCAGCTCTTTATGACATTTCTTTCATTTGGAGCCGAAGTGTGATTCTGCATCCCTACCCCTACCTCTGCCCTCTCACACAAAGTAGAACTTACTCTTGAGTCCCATCGGAGTCAAGGGGTCTCTTGCTACTCTGTATGGGTTCCGGAGCTGGGCTCATCGACTGTAAAAGATACAGGCCTGCTAACCCCAGTAGGCATCCCCTGAGTCCAGGGAAATCAGCCATCACTGCGTACTTCCATACAGACCTGCCACTCTCCCATATTCCTCATTGTTAGTGTCTAATATGTTTATCTCCTTTTAAAATCCCCACGCCTGGCAATGCCAGGAGACACCTTCCAACAGTGCCTCTTGCCCATGCAACTAAGCCCCTGGCAATGTGACCCCTGAGTGATACCCCATCACTGCACAGCCCCTCTTGTAGTTCAAGGTAAGTCAAGGGGGGTATCTGAGCTTCCAGCCCACCTCACACGGCTCCTGTCTCCCCTGAACCTATTGACAAGTGCCGTACTGGAGAGCTCAGTGAATGTGCACACCAGCCAGGTGAGCAGTTCTCATCTCATTTCCATGGGGTTGGGTTTTTAACCTCTAAGGCAGCTGCATCCCCTGGAGACCCCAGCTCAGCAGACACACCCCACTGAGTGTTTCTGGGGGGCTGGGCAAGGCGATAAATAGCCCCAAGACTCTTTAAGGTCAAGAAACAAGGTGAAGGCAACAGAGCACAGTATTGGCCACATTCGAGGGCCACCCAGAGAGGGGGGCAAAGGTTATACACCAGCTAAATTAAGGAAAGGATGATTCAGCCTGTGCCCTCCTTCTTGTTCCTGACCACCCCTTGCAGTGCCAGGCTAGGGGAGGCGGAGGAGCATGCTAGCTTTCCAAAGGTCACTCTATTCTTAACTTTGAAGCAAAAGGAGTCCTAACCCACCGGCTTGGCAGGAGGCAGGGGCTCTGTCCTGCTCAGCCGTTGGAGGGCGCCCAGCTCGATTAAGGATAAATGTCTCCGGTGTCAGTTTGGGGCAGCTTGCAAGTTTGTTTGCTGTTTATAGAAGCCCTCGTGGCCCTGCGAGACATTAGCGGAAGAAGTGGGGGGGGGGTGACACTGGTGAAGTCAATAGTCATTTAATACACACCACTGACATTTTTAGTCTGGCAGTGAAATGGACATTTAAATCATAACCTTCCTACCCCCCTCCAAACAAAAAATAAAAAGCAGCCCGTTTTGGCCTGCCAAGAATTCCGAGCATGTTATGTGCTTCCCGGGCTGCGACAGAGGCTCTGTCCACTGAGAGTCTCTCCTTGACATTGCAGATGCTCTGTCACTGGCTTTTCATTTTTGGAGGGGTGCTGAGGACCAGGTGTCAGAGAGGAGGAACTCGAGGGTTGGTCAGGAGGGGGTCATGTGCTCCCAGGTTGCTGTGCAACTGGCAACAGAAGGCATAGAGCTGAAGTGAGTACGTGAGGT
Organism: Chelonoidis abingdonii; assembly: GCF_003597395.2. Lineage (NCBI taxonomy): Eukaryota > Metazoa > Chordata > Testudines > Testudinidae > Chelonoidis > Chelonoidis abingdonii. The sequence goes on from NC_133771.1 coordinate 154,789,008, forward strand.
TCTCCCCAGGCTGCAGTAGCCACCTCATTCCAGTGTTACTGACCCCGGTGCTGTATGTGCTCAGAGGTAGGGCTGCAATTGCTGTCGTTTGGCAGGGAGAGCGGGACCGACAGAGACAAGAGGGTCCTTCCCATCTCAAATGATGGCACTAAAACACTATTGAGCTCTGATCAAGGGCTGGAAGGGGCCTCGGTCTCCCAGCTTTCTTCAATCAAATGCTGTTTCCAAAAGAAATTGATGCCTGGAAATTGGGCCTGTTACCTAAAAACTCTGCCTAAACTCCATCTCCTGTGGCCTGCCTGCTGTCCTTAAGGTTAGCTCACTCTCCCTCATTTTTGATCCCCCTCTCCTGCAGGGATGGTTTCTGACTTGATGCCTTTGAGAAATGTGCAAACCTCAAACATCCCTGCAGAATCATCTCCTCCCCAGGGGAATCAGCCAAACCCGCTGCCCAATAAACACCCATCTTTCCTGCACATTTAGATTCTTCAGACCTAGGATCAGCTTTGGTGCCCTCCTCTGCCCCCTTCTCCAGGGCAGAAACCTCCCTTCTTGTGAAAAGAGCCCAGCCCTGGACACAGCAACCCAGGCAGAGGCTCACTCTGGAGCCTCATCCAGCTCCTGTTTTCACCTCTTTGGTTTCTGGTCTCACCTTCCGCCCAGAGACCTGGATCCAAAGCCCGTTGAAGTCAATGGAAAGACTCTCATTGACTTAGGAAGCTTTGGATCAGGCCTATAATGGTTAGTGTCCCATTCGCCTTTATTCTTGCAACTGAATCCTGGGAGGGTGGATTCCCCGCAATAATCCCAAATCCTTCGCCTCTGTGCCTGTAACTAAGCCCCTTGTGTTCAACATCCTTATTCAACTAATTTCCCTGCAGCTGCTGCCTGGCCAGACCCCCTGATACTGATGTAGCTGGCCAATGGCACCACGAAGAGTGACATTTTGGGGCGTGCATTTTAGCTTGGAAGAGCATGTTTGAAATATTGTAGCAAAGAGCTTTAAAATGGGGGTTGATCCCCATTGCTGCTGCCGCAGAGCGATCTCCAAGTCTGTAGCAGACTGGTGGTACTAATGAATTTCACCCCAGCGCAGATGGCCAGCGACAGGGCCTGTGCACCACTGACAGGTGAAAGTGGGGCTGGAGCCAGCGCGCAGGGGTGAATTTCACCCTTCAACAATGAGGCTCTTTGTCCGAAAGTTACAAATGAAAGGAGTAGAGATCTAGGTTTACCCAACATTGAAATAAAGGGATTATCCAAAAAAATCCCTCCACGTCACCTGCATTGGAAGCAGCAGCAAAGCAGCTTGGGTGCTAGCAAACACATGGCAGCTCAAGCAAGCATTTCAGGTGAGATTCTGCTCTGACTGGTGTCTGGAAAGGGACTTCCTGCCTGCTGTGTATCAGAACCACTCCTGAGTGTTTTCATTGCAAAAATAGGTGTTTGCTGCTCTACAGCCCTGTGGAACCTGCACAGCTAGGGGAGTGTTAGCTGGATTCTGTTCCTCCTTGTACGTCACCAAGAGAATTGTTTAGTAAGGCCAAGCTTTCCAAACCTTGGAGCCTAAAAAAAAAGTGCTGAGCATCCCTCAGTTCCCACTGGAATTCATGGGGCTATGTGTGCGCAGTACATTTTGAAATCGGGCCAAACTTCAGGTACTGAAATATGGGTTTAGAAGCCAAACTTTAGGCAGCTAGGTTTGAGAAGTTCAGGCTAAGCTGTAATCAGGTATTCCAGCTCACGCCCACTGAAGGCAATGGAGTTGCACAGATGTCAACCAGGGCACAATCAGAAACCAGTGAGGTTGCACACAGGTGTCACTGAGTGCACACTCTGAAAACAGTAGAGACCTATGCTATCTGGCCTGTCATCTGCTCTCCCTGGAAAACTGGTCTGCAAGCAGATCTCCGCACCCTTCCTTTGTAAACATGCAAACTATGCACTGCAACTCTCTGATGCCTCTGGTTTCCTTTCCTGCATAAGTTCCCATTATTATTTCTGAGTCATCTAATTGTTTCTTTTGCTGTAACTCCAAGGAGGTTTCTTTCTCAAAGGACCTATAGCCTGACTTGCATCCCAATGAGCTCAGTGAGGTATTTAAGCACGTGCTTAAGTACCTTGCAACATCAGAGCCTAGCAGAGAAGTAGGATGCTGGGACTTCACTTCCACAGAGAGTTCAATGTTTCCAGAAACAAAGGTTTAATTAAGATGATGATGCTGATGAACACACAAAGCAAGGGCTTTTCTCACAGCCTCCACCTAGGAATCAAGACGTCTTTTTGCTTTCATTGATCTATTTTATCCTTTACTCTGTGTTGGCCTTCAGATACAATTGTCCTCTATATTGTGCTCAATTGTCCAATATATAGGCCTCTACATTCAGATAATGGCAGCTCAACAGATGGCAATATAGACAGCTAGCTATAGAACCAAAGAAAGAACATCAGAAAACAGAGCTGGGTTTGTGGCGGAGAGAACTGAACATTGATTTATTGTTATTTATTTGTACTACAGTAATGCCTAGCATCCTCAGTCAGGATCAGGGTCCCATTTTGATGAGCACTGCACAGACACGGAGACAGACAGGGTCCCTGCCCCAAAGAACTCACAATCTAATTTAAAATAATATGCCACAAGTGAGTAAGAAACATTCAGGGTGTGGGCAGCAGGGGAATAGCGATAAATTCACCTGAGCCTGGATCCTCAGCATTATTTAGTCACCACATCCCCAGGAACCTAAATACCTTTGAGGCTCTGGGCCCTGGTTACTTAGTCTGACAATGTGCACATCTTGATGGGTTTGAATTGTTTAACAGCTGTATAATGTTTTAGAGAGAGTGCCACATGGCTGGAGGGCAAACGGCAACCGGACATGTCCTAGAACACTCTTTTGAAAGCACAAAGACATGACCACCATTTTCTACAGCCACTTAGCTATTTATTTAACCCCCATCGCTTGAGCAGCCCTCACAAATGTTAATTAATTTAGCTTCACAATTGCCCTGTGAAGCAGGGAGATAAAGTAACAACTGGCAGAGCCAGGAACTGAACTGAGCTCTTAACAGGCCAGGCCCAGTGCTTTAATCACAAAACCTTCTGTCTCCACCATGGAAACTCAGCTGCAGATTTTACTGTCTTCTTCACAATCTGTGGGCCCATTTCTGTCCGCCAGTGTGCACCTCTGGCTTTCATTGCCTTCAGTGGTGCTCTGCCAAGGTGAGAATTTGCCCCTAAGCTTTCATATTTAAGCAGGCTTCTTAAACTCCTTGACCCCTGTCATGGACACTCTGCCACATGGGCAAGGCCCTTTGCAGCCCAGCAGAATGAACCAATGGCACCAAGAGAAGGAGCAGTTTGATTCAATGGAGAGTTGACTTCAAACTGTACATGCAGTGACAGTGTGTTCAGCGAGGGGGAAATTCACCTCAGTGCAGAGGCCCAGCATAAGGTCCATGCATCACTTAAATCCTAGGGCTTACGTGGGACATACGGCGTATATAGGACTTGTACTGGACCTCAGTATTTGGGTGAATTTCACCCCAGGTGCAGATAGAGTCATGGTGATTCTAGTAAGATGTGAATTTCACAGCACTGGCAATGCAGCTTTCCCATTTAGTTTCTGCAAGAACAATCCAGATAATCCCCAACTCTCTGCTGGTTCTTTCCCCTACTTCCCAAGCACTGATCCATGACAAACACCTCCTTATTCTTGCAGCATCCTGGATAGGGGGGTTCTGTGGTCAGCAGGAAAGCAAATTGACAATGGCTAGTTCCATCCATAATTTCTTCTTTGATTCACCTTGAAATTAAGACGCTGGAAAGACCAAGAGGCAGAACATCTGGGAACCATGCATTTGGCCCCATTTTTGTTGCTGGCGGGATTCCATCCTCTCTGATTGTTCATAATGCCCAGTGGGTGGATCACAGGGTCGGCACTGACAAAACTGCCTGGCTGCTGCCAGCAGCTCCATCTCACCTGTGTTCCAATTTTACCTCCTTCAGCTGAATTAGGCAACCCTGGTAGCTGTGCAATGAGTCACTATTGTACTGCAACTTCTCTGGTTAGGACTAAAAGATCTATTAGTTCTCGGAGACTCCTTGTACCTCTCTCACTAATGATTCACATTGCTAGCCAATGCTAGCGCAACTTGTTGTGCACAGACAGCTGTAGCCAGTGCTGGCAGGGAGCAGGAATTGAATCCCAGCAGAGGAAGCCCAGTGCTTGGAGGGAGGAGGAACTCCCAGGAGCCCAGCACAGTGTGCAACAGAAGCAGGAGCTCCCAGGATCCAGTCCCACTGACAAGGTACTCAGAGGAACCAGACATGCCTGGGACTAGCTAGCCACCCACTCCGTGTTTTCTTAAAAACAGAGGTATAAATCAGATGTAACACGAGAGTCTAAATTCAACCCAGGCTCTATGCCGGCAGATCTCAATGAGGCACATTGGTGGCCTAATGTCCACCAGGCAGGCAGGCAGGTTGTGGCATAAAGTGGCCGTCCGCTCCCCTTGGCCAGCAGGACTGCAGGGGGCAAGCATAGCCCTAAAAGTGGGTGATAGTGGCTGGGGAGGAGGGAAGCCTGGGCAGTTGGGGAGGCATTAATACAGCTTATCTGCTCAGTATCCTCTACCGGAGAGGCTACTAGGGAACCCCTGGTGGATTTTAAAGCAGTGGAAGCTCAGAGGAAAAGAGTGGCCATCCCATCGGCCCCTGTGCAGGGTGAAGCCCTGCTCCAAATCCCTTATACCTCCCTGCACAAGTGAATCTAGCCCTAGGATTCTGACAGAATTTGCACTGGGATTCACTGTAGCAGGGTTCCCTTGGTTGGTTCTTTGCAGTGAAATGTGGCATCTGGCCTATACAAGATGACAGAAGTCTCCAGCATCTCCACTCCTTGTCCCTAATTCCTCTGGATGTCATCTATTTAATTGCCTGACAGATATGGATATTTGTAGCTCTCCTTCACTAGGCCTCCTGCTTGCAGGAATTAGACTTCTCGAGAGTGCAGGACCCTTGTTGGCTTTCAAGGCTGTATTGAAATGGGTGTTGCCATTTTCTGGGTTCCTCACGTGGGGCAGCGAGACAAGCTCAGTTGTGCAGATCAATAGTGTGATGGATGCATTACCTGACAACGAGTCGGACAGGAGGTCAGCCGTGACTGGGGGTTGTACAAAGTCTGGAGATAGTGACGGGATCCAAATGGTCTGTATCTCAGCAGCTTTGAAATCAGAGGTCGGCAAAATTGTCTCTATATGCTCATCACTGGCACAAAACAAATAATAATTAATAATTAACAATGGCAGACAGCATTAGCCTGCTGTCGCTGTGTCCATCCTAGCTTCTCCAGATACTTTCAGACAAAGGCAGGGTATTTGGAATCCTATTGCATTGCTTCATACCCGGGTGCAGTTGAATTGATTAGATTATCAGCTCTCATGGGCCTCTCACAGCCCTTATTCTTCTCCTTAAAGTTCTCAAATTGTGGCTATGTTCCGGCCAGGAGAGGTGATTCTCTTCCACCCAAGTTCTTCAGTGGCCATCCCACATTGATGGGAAGGGTATGAGACACTGCAGGGCGATGCAACATATTCTTTTCTTTATCCAAGGGCTGAATGCACTTCCAATCCAATGTTTTCCTCCCCCTGCCAGGAAGAAAAGAGAAAACAGGGTGCATTGTGTATTCTTCTAATGATAAACCCTCTTGGTTCTTTTCCCCACTTCCTCCTCCAGGATAACGCTGCAGCACAAACTCAGGGATTCTCTTTGCTTTGGTGCTGCTTAGGTTAGGATACTTGTTATCTTTCACAGTCTTGCTGCATGGTGATAGGCAGTGAGGGCTCTACCAGGGCAGCGATATAGCCTTGGGAGAATTCAGTTCCACATCCATTTCCTCAGGCAGCTCTGCCCAGTTTCAGGAAAGGTTTGAGGATGATGGAGTGATTTTTTGTCCCGATGTGTTGCTAGTTTCTCACAGGTTGGCAACACCCCCAGAGCTGAAAGAAGGAGGCAGTGGCCTTGCCACGTCTATCGCAGTAGGGAATCCTCCTTGCCTCCTCCCAAAACGTCAGTGTTTGCCAGCTGAAATCTGAGAGGACAATTCCCTGCCAGTTTTGGACCCTGGAAAAGGATTGGCCTTGCCCCAAGGCATGGGGAAGAGGTGAGGAACCCGATAGGATTACACACTCTGATGTCTGACTCAAGCAGCAGCTCTGGTGAACTCCTATAGTCGGCGATAGCCAGACTCAGGGAGAGGCAGGCTCCATTTTCATTCCCTGGCCTTCTGTTCCCCCAGTCAATAATCTCATTCATTATACAACAGCAGGATTAGGCAAGTGCCTGCTGGTTGGCACACACTGTTGGGCATTAATATGCGCTGGCATGCAAGCAAGCATGTGCCAGGGCTTCTCCGTGTGAATGAAAAGGCACCATTTTCACCACCATGTCAGCACGTGCTGCCCTTCGCTGAGGGCCAGCACTGAGCTTTGTTTTAAGGAGAATATGTGGCTCAGTTGGGCCACCTTCAGCACTGCCTCATGCCTTGATGAAACCTTCTCCTGAGGGTCATTGGGGTTCAACACTCAGTGTTTCACACTGAGCCACTGCACAGAGTCACCGCAGCACTCAGGGCCAGGTGTACCCTCTGCTGAGTTGAGACAGGTCATGCTTAGACATGGGCTGAGCATGTCAGATGCTGCTAAGGCACTGGTGAGCAGCGGTAATGAAACAGATGGAACGGGGACTCCTTCAGTCAACTCCAGTGCAGCCGCTACTGCTGACTACTGCTCCTCCCAGATATACCTAGCCTGGGGAATTCATTTCCCTGACGGAGCCCAGCACAGACCCTGATAATGAATGGGGTTTCCCCCAGAAGGGGATAAACCTGAGGGCCAGGAGAAATATCAAAATAATGAATGGTCTAGAGAAGAGAGATCAGGAGCTTCTCTCCCTCCCAGTCCTATAACACAAGAGCAAAGGGACGTGCAGTGACGTAGAAGGGTGACAAATTCAAAAAGGAAAAAAATAACTTGCCCTTGCCCTGGAGCCTGTAGAACCCACTGCCACAAGACATCACTGAAGCCAAAAGTGAAGCAGGATTCCAAAAAGGAGCAGGCGTTTACATGGAGATCAAGAACGTCCTCTTGTAATAGTAAATATTTAAAATATAAAAGCTGGAATATAAACCTTCTTGCTTCCAGGCATAAACCAGCTTCTGATTGCTGGGAATTAGGAGGGAACATTCCCTGGGGATAGGTTATCCCAGAACATTCCACTCCACTGGTAGGGTGACCAGATAGCAACTGTGAAAAAACGGGACAGGTGTGAGGTGGGGGGAGCGGGGGGAGGAGGGGGTAATAGGCGCCTATACAAGAAAAAGTCCGAAAAAATGGGGCTGTACCTATAAAAAAGGGACATCTGGTCACCCTACCAGGGTTTCTTGCACAGGTTGAAGGGTTCTTCCGAAGCAGCTGACTGGCAACTACAAAAGACAGGCTATCAGGCGAGGTGGACCTGGACCTCTGGGCTGAGTAAATCTGGCCGTTGCTATGACCTTAAACAAAGGGAGCTGACCACTCTGTTTGCTAATAATGTGCACTCAGATACTGCGGTGATGAGGAGCAGTAGAAAACCCCAATGTAAGGCTGAGTGTGCACATGCAGTTCATGACTGGAGTGAATGGCTAGTAAATGCAAGGTACAAACTAGAGTCTCTGGAGATAAGATTAATTTCATGCACTTGGCAGACACATGCAAAGTAGTTTGTGTTGTATAATACATGGGTGACTATCGAGCAACTCTAAAACTCCCAGTCAGTGTACTGGCACTCATGTAGTTTAATGAGCCAGACAGTGGTCCAGTTGCAACCTTCTCAACTAGGGCCATGTGCACACACTGTTTTGTTTACATTCTCTGGTAGTCTGAGTGCACAAGCTCTTTCAATGCAAATCCTCATGCAGGGGAATTTAAATTCAGGTTCTGCATACATGCACGCATGCAGCTTTGAATTCACTTCCTGCAAACAATTGCTTGGTGGATGAGGAATAGCGGTCACTGCAATTAAAACTCCACAGCTGGCCAGTGCAAGCTGACTCGGGCTCACAGGGCTCAGGCTTAGGGGCTGTTTAATTGTAGCATAGATGTTCAGCCTGCAAAGTGGGAGGATGCCAGAGCTCAGGCTGTAGCCCTGGAACAGTAGGAGGGGCTGTGGGTCAAGGCTAAGGGGCATTGACAGAGCTGTGGAGGGGAGGAGCCCAGGCACAGCAGAGAGGGCTGCTGGAGGTCAGAACTAAAGGACATTGACAGAGCTAGGTAAAGCCCAGGGCTGGAATAGTAGGAGACTCTGGCTCAGGAGTAAGAGACACCAGCAAAATTGCATGTGAGGAGCTCAGGAACAGAATAGCACCATCTGTTACAAGGCAGAGCTGCGTATGAGAACTCTGCATGATATATGCATTCAGTAGGCCTGGGTCTAGGCACTGCTATAATAAGTTTCTCACCATCTTTAGCAACTAATGAAACCAATACTTAAAAGAAAGTGCAAGGCACATGGACTGACAGGCCAAGATTACCAACCAGCACCAAATACATGCAGAGAAGCTGGATACCTGGGTCTTTAAGGAGACGAGATGCTAAGGTGGGTCCTCCGCACCCAATCTGTATGCAGTGTGACTATCTTCTAGCAACGTACCTGTGACAAGTTTGAAATATCTCAAACAGCTTCACCCTCCAGCATACCTGTTGAAGCAATGTCAGGGAAGGGGGCTAACATACCAGTTGATGGAGGACTCTTGAGATAGATTTAACTGCAAGACCTGGGTAGAGTGGTGTTGGTCCATTTCGCCTTCACTGTGTTCACTATCATCAAACATGCTAGGTAAGATCCTGTCCTGATACTTTCTGTAATTGACACGCAAGTAACTGGCAGGAAAGAGCTGGGGTATTTCTTATCACCCGCAACCAATCCAAGGCAACGCGCATGGCAAAAGGCACCCTTAATCAAGTGTCGCCTTAGTGGGCCTTCAAGTGGGTGGGTCTTTTTAAACATTAACTTTCTCACTCATCTTGGTGAATCAGTATAGCTCATCACATTTATAACAGCAAGGGCACTGGGGCAGGTGGTGAGAGGAAAAGAAAAGGAAGGTGGGAGGAAGGAAAAGTCAATTCAATTTTAAAATGTCACAAGACAACCTATAACAGTGGCTTTCAAACTGCAGTCTGCAGACCCCCGGGGGTCCACAGATTATGTCTAAGATTTCAAAAGGGGACCGCACGTCCATTTTAAATTTGTTAGGGGTCCGCAAATGATAAAAGGTTGAAAACCAGTGGCCTATAAAAATTGAGGACCCAACAAGGCTTGTACCACAGTCAATCATCTGCATGTATATTTGCATCCCTTTCCCATCCTTCATATGTTTTTGTCTATTTAGACCCCGATCCTGCAATGAGCTCTGCATAGACAAACCCCTAAGCCAGTGTGGACATCACTGCAGGACTGAAGCCTTAGACTGTAAGCTCTTTGGGAAAGGAGACTGTTCCCTTTGTAGGGATTTTTGATGCATCTAGAGCACTTTTGGACCCGCGGGCCAAGATTCTGAGTGCCTCAGTTATGGGGTCCCAGCCTGTGGCCCCTTGAGGGGGCCTGATTTCTTTAGAAGGTGGGTGCTCAGCAGTTTCTGAAAATCCTGTCCCTTTAAGGTGTCCCTAGCTGAGCATCCAAAATCAACAATGTTGATATTGACCTTTTTAAAGTGCTGTGTTTATCAGGAGTGGCGGAGGAGGAGAATGCTGGCAATTATCTTAATTACCCCAAATAATGGGTGACCCCAAGGATTCAGAACAAAACATGGGGACTCCTGTTTCAGGCCAATTAAGAAATCAATTTGTGGTTTCAGCTCCACATCTCACACACATAAACTCCATCACAACTGCCAATTAAGTCCCACTTCACCTAAGTGCGTAGGCCTTGTACTGGCCCTCTTCACGGGGGGGGGAACATCATCCCTAGTGATTCCACAGTCAAACAGCCCAAACCATAAACTGACATGTCGCTGAGGTCAGGAGAGGTAAAGACTTAACATGAATATACAGGAAACATAAACCAAACAAACAAAAAAAAATCCCCTGCAAGAAGGAACAAGCCAAACTCAACAAGTAATTCCATTGCCCATAAATAAAGGGAAGAACATGCTAACATGTGGGCAGCCAAAAACAATCTCAGGCCTCTTGTCTCTGGAAGAGTGAAGGCTAAGGTACTTTCCAGCTCAGGCTGCCCAGGTGTCATTTGTCACACTCCCAATGGTGAGCCACCCCTGAAGGCTGCTCTGTGCTTGTGTGCGGGTGTGTACGTGCATGCAACGTGCGAGATTTTAGATAAGCAGTGTAAGAGGATTGTCATCCCAGTGCAGCTAAAGATTTAGGATTCCGCATAATAGGTTAGAGGAACTTAAGGCAACAATCCGACAGCTCTGCCATACAAACTCTGAACAGCAGTCGATCCATACCTCTCCCCTCTTTCCATCTGCCAGCCAGCTGTGGAGGAGAAGGTTGGGTCTGAGAGTGTTTGAGGAGGCGGAGAGAAAACAGTAGTTCCGAACATGCAAAAATCTTGTTGTGGGAACTTACTTTTGTCATAATTATGTTCGGGGGGGGCAGTCACGCAGGGCAGATGTTCTTTCAGGTGTGCAGAACCCAAGTTCTTGGGAAAGGTTTGGAGAACTGGGTTGAGTCTTATTAGAAAGGAGGAGATTTTGAGGTGAGATCATTGAGGTTTTCACCATCCTGAAAAGGGCCCATAGAGCCAAGGGAGAGAAATTTCACCCTGGCAATGGGGAAATAATCTAAACCTGAGGAAACAGAGAGTAAATGGAAGACTCTGGAAGAACTACTTGCAAAGAGGTTGCTAACTGTGGAACTAAAGTAATACAAGCATGGAGGGTAACTGAAATCAAGAGACACCTTGACTTGCTGCTAGAGAAGAGAGGCTGAAGACAGTGGAGATAAAACAGACAGGCAGGATGCTGATAAACCAGCCAAAGGTTTCTTCCTCTTCCTGACATTTAGGAATCAGGAATGTTTGATTACTGGCAGGTAATATGGAGGTCATCAAGAGACCCTACCCATGTCATTTAGTCTTTCTATGCCTCAGTACCCCACTTGTAAAATGAGGATATTGCTGTGCTCTTTCTCCTACCCTTTGTCTATCTTGTTTCTTTAGATTATAACCTTTGAGGCCAGGGACAGTTTTTTAGTATGCCTATGTACAGTGTCTCGCATGAGGGGAATCTGATCTCAGTAGGAGCCTTTAAATAGACTGTAATCTAAATAAAATAATAATCCATGTTAGGTTTTTCAGAAAGTTGGACCATTGACTCAGAACCACATGGCATTCTAATTAAAATATGAGCACTATACTAAATCAAAAAGCAGCGAGAAATGCATTAAAACCTGGCTAACTGACAGCTCTCAAAAAGCAAGCATTAATGGGAAAGCATCAACATGTGGGGGTGTTTCTAGTGGGGTCCCCTAGAGATGGGTTCTTGGGCTTCTCAGTATTTTTATCAATTACCTGGAAGAAAATTATGGAATTACACTGATAGAATTTGCAGGATTGGTGGGGCAGTAAATAACAATGTGAACTTGCCATTGATACAGAGGGATCAGGGTTGCGTGGTAATCTGGGCACAATCAAATATGTGTTTTTATAAAGACATTTATAAGGTGATATATTTGGAAGCAAAGAATGTAGGCTCTGTTTATGGGTTGGGAGACTGTATCCTGGAAAGCAATAACTCTGAAGAGGACTTACGGGTCATGGTGGATAACCAACTGAACATCAGCTTCCAAGGTTGCAAAAGGGACTAAGATGTTCCTCAAATGCATAAACAGAGAAATATTGAGTCCAAGTTGAGAGGTGACGTTTTGCTCTATGTACGGCATTCCTCAAACCCCCACTGGAACATTGTGTCCAGTTCTGGTGTCCACACTTTAAAAAGAAAGTTGAAGAATTGGAAAGGGTTCAGGAAAGAGCTACACAAATGATCTGAAACCTGGAAAGCATGCTTTAAATAAGTGATTTAAGAGCTCAGTCTATGCAGTTTTTCAAAGAAAAGGTTAAGGTATCTACACAGGGAAAAGCTATCTGATACTAGCAGGCTCTTTAGTCTAGCAAACAAAAGGGTAACAAGATCCAATGCCTGAAAGATGAAGTTAGTAAGAGTCAAATAGGAAACAAGCTGAAACTTCTTAACATTGAAGGTAATTAAGCATTGGAACAGCTTACTGAGGGAAGTGGTAAATCCATCATCAGTAGGAGTCTTTAAATGCAAGACTGGATGATTTTCTAAAAGCTATGATCTAGTTAGCCGCAATGTATTGAATGTGATAAGTAGCAGGGGAGAATAAGGGCTTGGCTACACTCAAAACTCCAAAGTGCTGCTGCGGGAGCGCTCCCGCGGCAGCGCTTTGAAGTGCGAGTGTGGTCACGGCGCCAGCGCTGGGAGAGAGCTCTCCCAGCGCTGCATGTACTCCACCTCCCCATGGGGATTAGCTTACAGCGCTGGCAGCTGCGCTCCCAGCACTGGGGCACTGTTTACACTGGCGCTTTAAAGTGCTGTATCTTGCAGCGCTCAGGGGGGTGTTTTTTTCATACCCCTGAGTGAGAAAATTGCAGCGCTGTAAAGCACCAGTGTAGCCAAGGCCCTTGTCTCTCTATTGCAGGAATTACCATGTGAAGTCCTATGGGCCTGTGTTATGCAGGAGTCAGACTAGATCATCTGAGTGGTCCTTCTGGTTTAAAATCTATGAATTTATGAATTGCTCATCTCTGCTTACTAAAATTCACTGCCTTAAAAATCCACAGGCCTAGAAGAGGACTAACTCAGTCTGGTTGGATTTGTGCACAATAAATATCCCAGCTAGTGCTTGATGAGGGGCCAAAGCTCAGGCCCGGCACGGAACCTCCTAATGGCCAAGCTCCAGCGGAGTTGCAGATGATGAGAAATGGGCTTTTGTGGCATGGAGATGCTGATGCTTCTCTACCAGGTCCAACTGATATAGTACTTGGCAACTGGGAGCACGATAAACCTAAGAAAGACAGAAGAGCTGCTATTTGGAATCTCTGGAGAAGATGGTGACTGGTGACCCACCTGTCACCCTGTGCTTTCTGGAGGACAGCATGATGTGCTGAAATCAGCTGTAAAAATAGAGATGATCACTACATTTAAGGTGGATCAAGAGGTCACCCATGGCAGAGTCTATTCCAGTTTGTAAACTCCAAGAAGGCAGGATGGGCTTGTGGTTAAGATACTGGAAAGGGATGCAAGAGATCTGGGCTCACATCCTGGCTCTGCCATAGATTCTCTGTGTAAGCTTCTGCAAGTCACTCTCTGTGCCTCAGTTCCCCATCAGGAAAAATGAGGAGAATAATACTTCCTTTCTCCCCCTCTTTGTCTGCATAGACTGTAAGCTCTTTGGGGCAGGGACTGTCCCTCAGTATGTGTTTGTACAGCGCCTAGCAAAACAAGGCCCTAGTTTTGGCTGGGGCCTGTAGATACCACCATATCATTCCATAACTCATCTGCCCACTGCTCTCAGTATCCACGTTTAGAAAACATAGTTTGATGCATCAGGAGACTGGTGGCAGCTGAGAGAGTAGAGTGATGGCCTGTGAGCTATTGACATGTCCTTCTACAGTAAATCATAGACAATGGAAGTGGAAAAGCCATCCCATATTAGATACCATCTAGCCCATCCTGCAAGGAAAAGGCAGGATTGTTCCCTACAGTTCATTTTCCAGCCTTTTGTCCCATCCCATTTTAAATGTCACAAGCAATGGAGTTTTCAACCTATTAGTGGCAACTTCATTCTCTCCCTTTCTCCCCCTTCCCTCTCTCCATTTCTACAAACCTCCCCTGTTGCTAAAGGTATGTCTACACTGCACACTGGCCCCAAGTTCTGACTCAGGATTGAGCCCAAGTCGCCCTTCCATCCACACACAAATCAGTCTGAGTCGGGTCAGCAAGAACTCAGGACTTTGGTCCTAGGATGCTGCTATGGACATGTTAGCACAGTTGTGAGTCTGCAGTATGTACATGTTAGCACAGTTGTGAGACCTGGGTCGAAACATTTTAAACCCAGGTTAACTATGGACTATAAGGTGGATAGAAAGCTGGCTACATTGTCGGGCTCAATGGGTAGTGATCAATGGCTCAATGTCTAGTTGGCAACCGGTATCAAGCAAAGTGCCCCAGAGGTCGGTCCTGGGGCTGGTTTTGTTCAATATCTTCATTAATGATCTGGATGATGGGATAGATTGCACCCACAGCAAGTTCACGGATGACTCTAAACTTGGGGGAGAGGTAGATATGCTGGAGGGTAGTGATAGGGTCCAGAGTGACGCAGAAAAATTGGAGGATTGGGCCAAAAGAAATCTGATGAGGTTCAACAAGGACAAGTGCAGAGTCCTGCACTTAGGATGGAAGAATCCCATGCACTGCTATAGGCTGGGGATCGACTGGCTAAGCGGCAGTTCTGCAGAAAAGGACATGGTATTACAGTGAATGAGAAGCTGGATATGAGTCAAAAAAGTGCTCTAGTTGCCAAGAAAGCTAATGGCATATTGGGCTGCATTAGTAGGAGCATTGCCAGCAGATCGAGGGAAGTGATTATTCCCCTCTATGCAGCACTGGTGAGATCACATCTGGAGTATTGAATCCAGTTTTAGGCTCCCCGCTACAGAAAGGATGTGGACAAATTGGAGGGAGTGTGCACACTCAAGCATGGGCTTGAAAACACCACATCTACAAGCTCGGGTCCCACTGTGCAGTGTAGACATACCCTAACTGTCCCCACAATCTCTGCTTGTGCTATTCTGGTACAGCTCCATGAATTGCTCCTGTTACCTGAGTTCTCATAAATGCCCCTTTTTGTTTGGGTTTGATTTTAATATCTGCATGCTCAGCTCACGCCTGCTCCAAAGGCTGTTGGAGTCACTGGGAGTCTTTCTGTTGGTTTCAGTGAGCTCTTGCATCAAGTCAGCGCTAGTTTTCAGGTTGTCTGTCTTATCTCTGATGCAGATTGCTGCTGACCTATTGCTGATGCATATTCAAACTAGACTGTAGTTTCATTAAATAATTCAAACACATTTTTTAAAAACTGGCTCTAGAAGCATCAAAATGAAGTAGGAAAGGAGAGAAATTCTAGTGTCTGAAATCCTCTTTTGTCCAAGGCTAATGAAAGGGCAGTTCATAGGGACTTTTATAGGCTCAGGGAGTTTGGAATGCTTCGAATGGTGTTCTATGGCTTGTAAGCACAGTGTCCTGAAATGTATCTGGAGAAGAGATTCAGGAAGGGCACAGAAAGATCCTTTGGGTGAAGTGAGATTCCTTGGGAATCTCGGCCCAGAGCCACTGCTCGTTAATGAGACCTTTTGAGCAAGAAAAAGCAAAGTGAGGGGAATTTTTCTTTTAAAAAGTCTTTATAAGCGCTGAAAGATCTACCAAATGTTTAAAGCAGCTGGTGAAATCCGGTGCTTTACATACCACGAAAATGGTAAGAGGGTTCCACTTCCAGTTGTTCTATTCTGCTTAATGGAAGCAGAGAGTAAGGCACCATCTGCACCCAAAGCACGAATGGGCACCAAATACTGCAATTTTCCTCTTTGGATGTTGATGGAGAGGGACAGGGCAAGCACAGAGAGTGAACAAAAAGTTGCTGGAGAAGCTGGATGGAGGTCATGGTCAAGCTGATCTTCAGGCTGGACCTGAGTTGGAAAGTTTTGCAGGGTGAAATTCACCCCTAGTAGAAGACCTAGACTCTACTTACAACACATTACGCTCCTAGAACTAGAGAGGATTGTTGGGCTCTTTTAGTCTTTGGAGCAGTCCTGAGAGTAAAAGAGAGGTCAGGAGCAAGGGAGAAAAGCGCCTGAGGACAAAGTGTGAGAGAGAGAGACATGGTGCAGGAATGAGCTGAGTGAAGAAGCTGAGAGAAGCCAGAGTGCACAAAGTAAAGGCCTACAGGCAGATTGAGAGAGAGGCCTAGGAGCAGATAGAAGAGTTCCCAGTGGAGCATGAGAAAGAGGCCCTGGATCACAGTGAGAGAGACAAACCCAGCTGCAAATGCCCAGGTGCAGATAAAGAGAGGGAGCATCATCCCTTGAGTTCTGGAGCGCCTTTGTAGAACCCAGTAATGTGCACAAGTATCGCCCTTATAAACCACTGAGCATCCGAGGGTCTTCCAAGCAGCCTAGTACATTTAGGAAAATCACATTGGTCCCCAAGCAACCCAGCAAGGTTTCTCTCAAAACATCCTACTCAGTTACAGAAGTCCTCAAACACCTCATTGAGTCGCAGGGTTCCCCAAAAATCCTTTTGAGTTACATGAGGTGGATCCCATAAGATATCTCAATACTTCTTGGTGAGGAAGAGTCTTTCCCATATCTAAACACCACAGCTCTGCTGAAAGAGTCAATAGCTGCTTCCAAGAGGATAGGTAGACAGGTAACTAAAATCCTAGATCTGAACATCCCTACCTTTGGGATCCAGACTCGTTGTTGCACAAGCTTTAGTTGAGTTTTATCAGCATATCCCAACACAGCTGCTGACTTTGACTCAGCGTGGTTGGCCTCCAGACCAAGAGGGAATGTTCATCCATCTCAGAACCAGAGCTGAATAGAAAAATAGAAATAACCAAATAAAAATCTCGGGAAACAGAGATGATGACAACAAAAAGGAGAGTAACTCGGTTATTCCTCAGGTTATTACCTTTTGAAAGGAAACAGTGTAATTGAATATTTCTCTTCAACAGGGTCATTCATCTTCATTCTCCTAACTTGATATCAATAGCTGCCAGGTGGTGCAAGCACCCGGGACATCCAAATAAGATTATATCATCATACTCTTCCAATCATCGTCAATAGCAGGCTCATGAGTGGTGGAGAGGAAATCTAGTTATCTAAGCACATGTTACGTTATTAAAAGTTTGAGGAAAGTACACTGAACCTGTTTAATGGGATTAGAGTTTGAATTGTGTTCTCAAGGTTGTCATAACCCTGCTGGAGTTGCTTTGTGCTTGGGCTTAGAGAGAAGAACTTTGCTCCTGTCAAGTGCTGAGTACACCACATAGTGTCGGTGGAGGAGAACAATGAAGAGAAGAGGACTGGCCTTTGTGGGGAATTGTGACATTTGTTGGGATTAGTTTTATCCAGATATAAATGACTGGGGCAAAGGCTAAAGGATGCACACACAGGAGATACAAGGATCCAAATGGTTTCATTAGCCATAAGTGATGAAACAAGCAGGCAGGGTTGTAAGAACCAGCTCTATTAGACAAGAGGCCTGCCTGGCACACCAAGGCTCTGCTGTTTCTCTCTCAGCAGCTAGTCCCAGGCCAGCATTCCTGAACCTTGGGTCCCTCACCATCTAGGGCCCTCCTGGAAACTGATTTTTTCCCTCCAGTTCCACTTATCACATACACAAACCACTGTCAAACTCAGTAAGAAAACAAGTGGCCTGACAGTCTATTCCCAGCTGGAGGTCTCAGTCAAGTTCCTATTGGACAGGAATCTACATCACAGTAGATACCACCGGGCACCCTTTACTTGCACAGTCAAAGGCCAAGGACTGAAAAGGACACAGATTGAGGCATGTTAGTGGAGCAGACTCCATTGTGCATCTGCCTTCTGCACTATCCATGTTCTGTAGATAAACAAGGGACTTCATTTTCCAGAGCTATCAACCCAGCACTTTTCTCTAGTACCAACCTTGTTTAAATACACTGGTATAATAGTAAGTTTCTCAGCCCAGGATTTACTAGCAGTTCAGCCTTTCTAATTGTGACTGAAATGTTACTAGTGATATTTAATCAGTTCTCTTATTTTAGCTCATCATTTGAAGATACTGGCCCAGATATTCAAAAGTTCTCAGCAGTCTAAAGCTCCTGTTACTTAGGCACCTAAATAAATGGCCAGGTTTTCAAAATTGCTTATTCCATTAATATCAGTGGGAGCTGCCAGAGCACTGCTGAAAATATATTCCCCAGTGTTTCAAACCTGGAGCATTTGTATTTTGAGATGCCACCTACTTTTAAATGCTAATCCATTACCTCTTAATACTAGCATAGTATAGAATAGTATCCCTTAATACACAGAATCGTGTGTGGCTGCTGCACTACAGAAGGTATTTCCAGCAACATGGAAGCCACCTCTTTTTCTCTCATCCTCTTGATGTGTTTAGAACATCCTGACTGCCTACCTGTATTCACATCATAGGGACACCTAAACTTTGTCAAATTGAGGACTATGATGACAACTTGCCAGGAGCCTGCATTTACACCTAGTTTTCATAAAATGGAGCGGATCGCTGCTGGCCTCGTTTGAATATAACTAAGTGGTCATTACAGACTACAGAGCCCAGCATGCAATGCTCCAAGATGTATTCCTGAGGCAGTGGCAGATATATCTAGACCTCTTGAATTAAGATAACGCACTGCACGCTGGACCTTTTAGTCTCATCCCTGTATTAATGATGAGCGGCATTTGTTGAACTCTGCAGGCTGCATCAGTCCAGAATGTGCACTCTGCCTGCGCCCTGCTGTGTGTGGAACACCTCTGCGCAAAAGAAGAAAAGAAAAAATTCTCACCACTTGACTTGCCAAAAAGAATTATACTTTCATACGTGACTTCTCATCAAGCAAATCCTGGCACTTCTGCAGTATTCTAGTGGAGAACACAGCACGTCTCACTCTCTTCACTGATTAACTAAATATGTATAATGGATTTCTTTTAACCCTCACATTTTATGACAAACATACAGAAGCCTCTTGCAAGGTTTATTGTTGTAAGATATTGTTCCACTTCTATAGCTGCTCCTGAACTGAACCACACTCCTGATGTGTCTCTTTAAACTTCTGTTGTACCTGGGATTAACTGGGGGAAAGCAGTTACACATCCTAAATCCCCAGCTGTCATAAATCCTTTTAACACGTTCCCTCCCTGCATTGTTCTGCAAATCATGTGCTCAGGGATAAATCCCTTGGCAGAGAGGTTTCACTTTCTTTGAATACATTTTGTAATCAATTTTGCCAGCACTTTTGCTTGAGAAATGTAAATTTTAGATCTCAATATGCTGAGACCAGTCAGGACTGCAGAGTGTGGGAGACAATGGGCTGGTGAAGGAATAGGATTGAACTATTAATGTGGGGTTGGAATGCCTAACAGGGCTTACAAAATATTGCCACTAAGAGCTGGTCCACATGCAGTCTTTGCACTGATTTAACTGTCTCCATTTATTCAAAATAGTTAAATAGATGCAAAAACCTGTGTGTGGACCAGCCCTAAACACAAGTATTCACGTGGACCTGGTAACTCTGGGTGTTAGAAATGGGACAAGAAAGCCTCTCTCTCCTAGGCTATGGTGGGCATAAATCCAGCCCAAGTCCATGTTCCCATGTGAGAGCTATTTGGTGGACTGTGTGATATTATCTGGGGGAGGTGTGTGCTCTCACTCCAGTTCTTATGGGGTGGAATGTACTCCTGTGCAGAGGGCCCACAGAAGTGGGTTTCAGATGATGCATAGGGCTTGTACTGGTCTTCTGGACAGGGATGAATTTACCCATCGTGAATAAGTATCCACAGCACAAAACACTCTGGATGAATTCATGGCCCTGTTGAAATAAATGACAAAACTCCCATGACATCAGCTAAGCCAGGATCTCACCTGTGGTCACAACAGGCTATCGCTGGCTCCCATTGGCAGCCTCAGAAGACAAGCCAAACACTGAAAAGGTAATTAATGACTGAACACCCCCTTGTTCCCTGAAGGCAGTTTCTCCAGGCCAGAATTGAGGTACGTTGGAGGACTGAAAAAAATAGGTTTGTTTTGTCTGGAGAAGAGAAGATTGAGAGACATTATAACAGTTTTCAAGTACATAAAAGGTTGTTACAAAGAGGAGTGAGAAAAATTGTTCTTCTTAACCTCTGAGTCTGGAACAAGAAGCAATGAGCTTAAATTGCAGCAAGGGAGGTTTAGGCTGGACATGGGAAAAACTTCCTAACTGTCAGGGTGTTTAAGCACAGGAATAAATTGCCTAGGGTGGTTGTGGAATCTCCATCACTGACGGTTTTTAAGAGCAGGTTAGACAAACACCTGCCAGGGATGGTCTAGATCAGGGGTGGCCAGTCTGAACCTGAGAAGGAGCCAGAATTTACCAATGTACATTGCCAAAGAGCCACAATAATACATCAGCAGCCCCCTGTCAGCTTCCCCCCTCCCCTCCCGCTCCAGTGCCTCCCACCCACCGGCAGCCCCACTGATCAGCATCTCCTTCTCCCTCCCCTCACCGCCCGCTCAGGTGTTTCGTGGCGTGCAGGAGGCTTGAAGGGGGATGCGCAAGGTCACGGCAGGCTCAGGGGAGGGGGCGGGAAGGGGTGGAGTGGGAGCAGGGCCTGTAGCAGAGCCAGGGGTTGAGCAGTGAGCACCTCCTCCAGGCACATTGGAAAGTTGGCACCTGTAGCTCCAGCCCTGGAGTCGGTGCCTATACAAGGAGGTGTGTATTAACTTCTGAAGAGCCGCATGTGCCTCCGTAGCCACAGGTTGGCCACCCCTGCTCTAGATAATACTTAGTCCTGCCATGAGTGCAGGGGACTGGACTAGATGACCTCTTGAGGTCCCTTCCAGTCCTATGATTCTATATGATTCTATGATTGGTGGGGGAAGCTTGCAGTGTTGCTGCATCTATCCTATATCTAGAAGCTAGCAGCCTCAAGCCCCTTCCTCTAGAATCAAATTAATGTTAAAAAGAAAAAGTCTAGATACCAATTACATGAAAATCTGCTGCAGGTGGCACACTACTTCTACAGAATCTTTTCACTGAAGCAGGTCCATTTGAGCAGTTCAGCAAAAGTTCCATTCAAATGAACGCCCCATCAGAAGGATCGTGACCGCCTAGGATAGGCACATTTTTTCAGATACACCTGGAATGCCACAGGCAAGATGAGACGGATGAAGAGACCCAGTTAGGATAACAGACTAAAACACACACATAGGCACAGGTCCCAAAAATAAGCATCTCAAGAAAGAGCTGAATTGATTCATAGACAGATTATTATTAAATTCCGGAGTAATCATTTGACAACAATCACATGGCCCCTTGCCAGCGCACCATCAGGGGTGGCTCCAGACCCCAGTACACCAAGCACGTGCTTGGGGTGGCATGCCATGGGGGACGCTCTGACAGTCGCCGGAAGGGCGGCAGACAGCTTCGGTGGAGCTACGGGACCAGCGGACCCTCCGCAGGCACGCCTGCGGGAGGTCCACTGGAGCCGCGGGACCGGTGACCGGCAGAGCACCTCCCGCAGCATGCCGCCCTGCTTGGGGCGGCGAAATGTCTAGAGCTGCCCCTGCACAGCATGAAGCCATCACTGCTATTCCTTCATTGCCCAGTAAACACTGCACCAAGAATACAGCCCTTGTTGGGCTGAGATAACCTAAGAATGGAAGCACAGAAGCCAAAACCATCTCCTTGAACAATGAGAACTGAGGTAAGCAAAGCTGCACTGGCAAAATACATATTTCAACAATTTCGGTCTTTGTTTTTGCTGGGGCGGAGTGGGGTTGTTGTTTTCATTTGGACATATTTCTGCTATGTCAAACAGGCTGGTGGCGGCTGTGAGAAGCTCACGTGATGGCCTCATTTTGTAGAGGAAGATAACAACTGCAAAGCCAAAGGTTTGGAGATTGATGCCAACATACCAGACTGGGTAAACGTGCCCAGGCACTCTAGACTGGGTGAGAACTTTTGCTCAGCTTTGATAAGGGGTTGTCTCCCAAGAGCTCCTAGCAGTCTAGTGTAATTCCAGCAGGCCACTTTCTTATCAGAGGTCATGAAGAAAATTTGAGGGGGAAATACAAAACAAATGCCAGTGTTGTGAAGGTTTATTTATTTTTGTTAATGTTCCTGACATTGTACCTCGTGCTGGCAGAACAGCCAAGTGGAAGCAGTTCGATGGCAGCAATGGAAATTCCTCGGTTTATCAGCAACAAAGCTCAGGTCAACGTGTAGAGTAGCTTTGCACTGACGTTTGAGCAAGGCACTGGCACAAAAGGATTGGGAGAGATGGGGTTCAGAAATAACCAGGGTCATTTAGGTAGATTAGAATGTGAACCAGCTCCCTCCCGCAGCATATTCAAAGGAGGTTTTCACCACAGCACAGTCAATTAAGTTGATCCAAATGGGGATCCCAGGCCTTTCACCCAACACATCCTTCTGAGATGTTGAGTTTGGCAGGGGAGAGAATGACTTTTCTCAGGCAAAATTAGCATTGACTTGAATGAACGAGTCAGGGTTGGAAGAGTTGGCCCATTGAGTCACTTCTGGTTTTACTAGATGAAACAGTTGCCCGCTCTTGTTCTAGCTTGCCATTGTAGGCCACATGACTCTGTAATGTGAATTAATTCTCAGTACTCAATAGCCATCAGCCAGAGTAGAACCAAAGTCCTGAGCTTCCTTTGCAGCACCACACCCTCCAGAAACAACTAACCATAATGTCTCACTCACACATTTTGAATGCAGGCCAAAGACTCATCACTAGAGTCTTCCTAAGCTGACATGGCTCCCACTCAGGCCATGAGGAGCAGGATGGTTTTGTGGGTAAGGTACAGTACTAGCACTCAGGGTCCAAGGCTGGTCCTAGCGCAGATTTCCTGTCTGACTTTGGAAAGTTCTCTTACTCGCCTTGTGCCTGAAGTCCCTCTTTGGAAAATGGTGAAAGTGATTCTTCCCTGTCTCGCCAGATTGTTTTGAAGATCAATTCACTAATGTTTGTTAGGCTTTCAGATACATCAGAGATAGAAGCCATATAAATACAGACTCATGGAGTTTAAGGCCATATGTGACCATCAGATCATCTGACCTCCTGTGTCTCACAGGCCACCAACACCACCCAGCACCCTCACACTAAACCTAACAACTGAAATGAGACCAAAGTATTACAACTCACAGGAGACTAGACTGTCATGTGCCACCGGCAGAGGATATGAGGGAGCAAGGTGTACCAGTGCCCAAGTTCCCCTGCAATGCTAGAGAAATGATTAAGTGCGATATACCCAGATAATCCTGCAAGTGACCCACACCCACATGCTGCAGAGGATGGTGATAAAACCCCAAGGTCACTGCCAATCTGCCCTGGGGGACAATTTCTTCCCAACCCCACATATGGCGCTCAAGTAGGCCCTGAGCATGTGGGCAAGAACCAACCTAGAGAGACAAACTGCAGGATATATTGATAAATAGGAAACCTATCCCAAAAGCTAGGATTTAACGAGGGAACTTCAAGGGATCAGAGGCATCTCTCACAGAGCACTCTGAGTAAGTTTCTGCCCAGGTCCTTACTGCACAGTTGGTGGTGCTGAATGGTCCATGACATACCTCAGGACTGGGAATGACATCTCAGCATCAAAGAATGCTAGCTGGCTACTGCAACAACCTCCTGCCCTGGAGTGTTCCTTCCTACAGTAGTACCAAGTATCACTGGCTGAAAACCTCTGGAGTGTGAGCGGAGGTCTGGGCATGATCACAAGTAAAGTACGTATGCTATTGACTCTGCTCCAATATAGGTAGGACAAACTACCCTAAGACTAAATAGGATAGTGTAATGGGGGCACCCACCATGTGATATGTGCAAGATACGTACAAGCCTGAGAGGTGTATGATTTCACTCCTTTATTCTAGGGTTGAAAATACCTCCAATTTTCCTTCCTTCCATACATCCCTCCCTGGTGTCTCGCCACCGTCTCTTTTGCTCTCTCCATTATGTCAATAATGCAGAATGGCTGAAAGATTATCCAGCACTTGAGGAACATGTAAACAATGGAGATAAAAGATAAAAACTATCAATGAAGATCTGAAGTAATTTGTCCCCAGCACCCTGTGGTAATGTCCAAGACAGATTACTTCCCTATCTCCATCCCAGTCCTTAATGTTTGCTTAGAAATGAGCTTCAGTGGGAGGTGTGAGAGAAGAATCCAAGCCCAGGATCATGGCATTCCTATTACTCACAGGATGGGAAAATATAGAGAAAAGGGATATAGAAGCCACAATAGCTATTGTCCCCCAACAGCTTTCTCTGTCATGTGGTTGAGAAAACATCACTGGCCAACAAATACAACAGTAGCATCTTGGTCACTAGTCTCCAGCCCATGACCATGGTTGGGGTTATCTTGGCTCATTTAGAGATTCGAGCAGCTGGAAGATAGTTAGAATTTTCCTTCTAATGATGTTTTGTCTTCATTTCCTCCACCTCCTGCTGCTACCTTTATTTAATCTGGTAAATATGAGATTTCCTGGGTTATGGCTTTTGTATTTATTCATGGATCTGATTGCATTGGTGTTGCTATTAATGCCTTCCCTGGGGAAATGCCTGTCAGGGGTGGGAAAAATCATTTCCTTGTTTGGTCAGCGCAATCACATTAAATACAAACCCAACTGGGCTAAACGTGTGACTGTTATCAAGATTAAAGTGATGGTTTGATCCTGAGGCTGAAAGATGGCCCAACAGCTGTGGAAACTGTCCAAAGATTGCACAAACTGAAGGTCTCTTTCAGGGTTCAGAGTGGCATGATATTGTGCAATGTGTTACAATCAGATATACATATGTAAAGAGACAGGGTCACATAAAAGCTACCAGCTTGTAAATACATTGCTGTGGCACCATCCATTTGGAACAGGAATGGCTGGCATGAAGAGCTGGTTACCATGTGCAAAGCCCCAGTTTCAAAATCTCAAATCAAGCACATTACATCCACTGGCTTTTTGCCTCAACCTTAATGAAGTGAGAGATGCGAAGTGCTGGTTTTACTTACAACCAACACCTTCTGGGTATTTTTAGTGCTTGGAGTGGGGGAAAAGAGAAGGCGTAGTTAAGGGCAGCATGTACCATGTATGATACACCCTCAGCCATAGGGATCCGCACTTATTCCTTTCCCATTCCTCACCCCTGCTCTGGGCAAATCAGGCCACTACCATCCATTTATGTTCTGTCTTCCCCCCCACACACACATTGCAGCACCTTCTTCCTTGCAGGTTCCTGCCCCTGGAAGTCCCTTCCTGTGCCAAGCCGCCATCCTCATCTCCAAATGCATTTATTCCACAAAGCCTATAAATCCAAATCCTCCCAACAAAGGCACACTATCCCTACTCCCCTCCTGGAACTGCCTCATATTACATCTCTGCTCTGGTCACCCAGTGCACTCACTGTGAATATTTTTGTTGCCCCTTAAGACTGGAAGGTCCTTGGGGTCTTGTCTCCTCTTTGTTCTGTGTCACACACACTGTAGGGGCTCTACACATAATAATCAATACCATTAATTAATAAAGAGTCTAGACCTGCCCACTTGGAAATGTTTTATCACATGTTCTACCTGGCTAACAGAGACCAGAAATATTTGACCCATGTGTTTTTTCACCTACTGCAGTTTGTGCTATTGGCAGTCAATCTGCCCATAGCTGAGCTAAAGAATGTGTCGTTGCTAATGGATAACTATGGGGTGTGAAGCTGCATGTGAGAACAGCATACACAACTGGTGTGAGAACAGGAGGCAAGGATGGAAACAGATTCTGTTGTCTACAGTGGTGCTGCTGAGCACTGTTTAATGTGCGCTTCGTGAGAATGTATCTTGCACCCAGGCAGAAAATGAAGCTAGCGGAGAACACAGCTGCTCACCTGTGACACAGAGCACATAACATCAGTGTTGTTATGTTATGTTATTCCACATAACATTAGGAATCTGCACTGGCTGCCAAGCTGAGTTCCCAGGGGTAGTTTATAACCTGTAAAGCCCTAAGTGGCTTAGGACCTGGTTAGTCCAGACACTGCCTGTCTCCCCCTACCATAATGCCGCAGCTTCGGTCAGTGGGGTTGCTTAATCGAGAGCTTCCGTCCTCCCAGTTTAAATAGGAAGTGGCAGGCATCAGGGCATCAGAACTGACTTCCCCTTGGCCTGCCACTGCCCACTTTTATTTCCAGATGTGCCATACAGCCCACTTTTATTTCAGGCATTTAGGAAGGGTTGCGCTGAGCGATATGGGGAGGCAGATGGGGCTTGCGATGTGACTATTGTCGTGCGTGTATTCGTTGGTGGTTTTTAATGATTGTATTTTGAAATTTTCGAATTCTAGCCATTGGGCAGAGGCGTTCTTTAACAACCTGAAAAAAAAAAAACAATAATTCACTCTGTGCATGAAACAGCGTGGGAATAAACACAGCACCGATGCAAACAGCAGATGAACGGCTGCAATTAGAATGTTTGGTCCCAGACATCCTTCCCTCTTGCCCTGCTTTGAGAACGAACAGCCCTTTACCTCCCCATATCTCATGCTGTCATTACATTCCCAACCTGCAGTGTTGGTTCATATCTTAGTGGACCCAGTGGTAACATAGGGGCTAGCAGGGCCTGCAGGTCTCCAGTCGGAACTCCACTCAGATGTCTGTCTTTGGTTTAACTCTGCTCTGTTTCAGACTGCAAGACCTCTTTGGTGGTGTCACAAAAATCCCACCTTCATAATAACAACCTGGAACTACAGCTGAAGGCTAGCATAAGCTTGATCTTTTCCTGGTATCTTGATAATTTTGATGCAATGGAGCTAGGGCATTCTGTCAGGCCGTAACAGGTGGCATCAAGCTATTAACCTTTTTCTGAGCACAATATGACTGCTGTGTGTGTATCCTCGCCTTTGGGACTGCGTCACCTAATGAGAGGTACCACAGAATTGTCTATTGAGGCATTTATACCACACACAGTACCATGGTCTCTGAGGACCTGCTGTTAAAGTGCTGTTTATCACTGTCTAGCTACATCCACAGCATGACACAAAATGACACTACAGGAGATGAGCTAGATGCACTTGACATGAGCAACACAGGCAATAATGGAATACTATGTAATATACGGGCATGGCACAAGCGATCATGACCCCCTGTTAGCAGCTGGCCCCCGCAACGCAACAGCCTATATTATGTTCCGAGTGACCACACAGCCTGTTACTGTCTCACAGCTTTAGGACTTCTACTGTAGCTTAAGCAGCGGGAAGCTGTGCTTTGTGGCGCTGAAGGACCTGGGTTTGTTTCCAGATGATGACTGCGGTATGTTTGTCTGTATGCAACCACAGTTGATTACAATGGTGTGGCATGAGAGAGCTCCATATGATGATAATACCAACAAGTGATGAAACCAAGGAGGAAGGATGGTTTTATGGGTGAGGCACTAAACTGGGACTCCAGTGACTTAGCTTCAGATCCTGCCTCTGCCACAGACTGCCTTTGTGACCTTGAGCAAGTTGCTTCATTGCCGTGTGCCTTAGTTCCCCCCTTCTGCAATGTGGGAAGAACCATACTTCCCTGTGTCACAGGGGTGCTGTGAGGATAAATGTATCAATGTTTCTGAGGCTCAGATTCTATGGTCATGGGGGCTGTGTATAGACAGCAGCTGCCACCTTGATCTGACACAATACAATGTGCAGTGACTCCAGATTACACCATGTGACACGACTGAGCATTTTTCCTCAGAGAGGGAAAATAGCAGAAACATTTGTAATTATTCCACTTTCCTGCCAACATATTTTCTTTATGTAAAGAAAGACCCTGGCGGCCCTGAAGAGGCCAAGAGGTGCCTTCACTCCACCAGAAAGGAGAACCTATCAGGCAAGGATGCCAGCATACCAGGCTGGGTAAATTTGTACACATACTTCAAATAAGAATAGGTGGCCCTGCTATCTGATAAAGGCGCCCTGCAGGAGTCTGGCTGCGGGACAGAGGGAAGCAGAGGTCATGCCATGAATTTCAGTTATGTTGATAGGAAAGGAGCCAGATAGCATCTACAGTCCCAGAGAAAGGAAATAAAGAACAGAAAACGTAAACTGACGTAAAGGGTTGGCAAACAGCAGACTAGAAACAGCTTCAGGAATGACAAGAACAGGGAGTTTTCCAGCATTACAGGGCAGCATCAGTTACAAACATCTATGTCTGCTCTATAGCACAAGACTATGTATTTCCTCTGCCTACTCTCCCACTGGCTCAACACAAGCCTGCATCTGGGCATTACACTCACCAACTCAAACCAACAGACAAACACTGTAGACACATTTTAAATAAATCTATTAAATAGCTGCCACATTCCACTCCAGAGGGAGCTGCATTTCAACATTAGAGAGCTGGTTCCCATGTCTGTTTATAGATTAACAGATAGAGAGAGAGATTACACACATAACGTGCATACTTCGTGCTTTGGGATCCTGCTGTATGAAAGGATCTAAAATTATTATTGTGTTGTATTATATTATAATTAAGCCAAAGATAGAAAAGTCCTATAAGATCACTAGTACATCCCTTACATAAATAATACAAGAACGCTCCCAAGAGTAAAACATTCAGAATTGTATCCAGTCTGTTTCCACCATTTTCCTGGGAAGATTATTCTTCTGTCTCCCTTTTGCCAAGAGGCCATCAAAGCCTTTGGTAGAACACTTAGCTGTAGAACAACGATGTGGAGCCTCTGAGCGGGAACCAAAGCAGAAGCTCCTTCAGATCTAATGGGTTCTAAACCAACCTTCTGAAAATACAAAATACACACCTGAAGTTTCAGTTTAAGGCTCATCTCTAGAGCCTGATCCAGGACCCACTGAAGTCACTGAGTTTTTCCATTGACTTCTCTGGGCTTTGGACCAGGCCTTCAGTGATGTAAATTCATTACTGTTCAGTCATCTGATTTGGTCCTTAGTCCAATTCCTAATGGGCAGCTTCCCTCCCTCCTTCCTCCTCACACAATCCAGCATCACAAATAGCACTAATTAGCCCTCTTGTAGCAGCCTCAGCAAAGGGACCAAGAAGCGAGACACGCTGATGACAGCATGGATTAGAAGCTTGCTTTATGCTTACCATGCTGTACCTCTCTCCGTGCTTCATGGTTACCATCAGCACTTTTCACCAGCATGAAATTCACTTCTCCCAGGAGGGTGGGCTGACCTCCGGCATTGCTCCAGCCCCCAAAGCCAGGTTTCTCCTCTACCTTCACTCTTCATCTCTCATATGATTGTCCAGCTTCCCAGCTTTAGCTCAAAGTACCCCAGACCTTTAGCTTCTGTGACACCATCTTGGGGTGCCCAGGACTGTGAGTCACCTTGTTACCCCCCTGCCATAGCAAGGGAGATACTTGTTTGTACTTAATTGGGTGTCTGTTAGCAATCCAAACAATCTGCTCCAGGCCCTGCCAGCCCTTACTTTGCCTTGAAAGTTAACAATACATGTACCAGAGCGGCTCTGGAAATGTTTCACTGTACTATCCAGCCCCTGTCAATGGACACCCAAAGGAACAGTGTACACACAGCTTGATTGGTACAACTCAGGATCAGGCCCTCTATAACACCACAGCACTGAGATATATTTCTAGTGAAACAATCATAAATTTGTGATCAAAGCTTAAGATTTAAGAATATCGAGTAAGTCTAACGGAAACGGAAATGGTTACATATAAAACAAAAGGTATAACACGCTACTTAGTCTGCACTAAATTTAACAGGCTAAAATCCTTGTTTACTTTAGTTTCTCACATCACCACCCCATATGGCTGGAATTCACCATTCGTGGATGCAAAAAGATGGCTAACAGGTTTCCCTGTCCCCCAGTTATAGTCCAGTAAACCTTTGAAGTGCACCTCTATACAAATCTCTCTTTCCCCTGCTGTTCTTCTCTTCTTGTTGATCTCCCATCACCCTGTTAACTCATGTAAATGGGGCTTCCATTGTTTCGGCTTACAATGTTTAATCTGTGTATGAACTAGGTGGACCAGCAACTATACATCCCTTTGTCTCACAAAACCAGTTTTTCACCTCTGCAGGGGGTGGTAACAGCTTGAGACAAACTATACGGGCAAATTTTCAGTATATAGAAATACCTTGTTAAATGTCATCTGTACATACATTCGACAGCTGTATTAATGACCAGCATGATCCTGGCTTTCATTTAAGATCTCACACAACATTCTTTGTAAATAAATACTATGACAGCAAGATGATGGGCGTAGTGAGTTTGTCAGGCCTCTCAGGGGCTACCGTTACAGAACTTTGAACCCTTTGCCAGTTGGCATTGAGGGTTTCTTAGGGTCACAGCTTCTCAGTCACATGGTCCTGCTCAGGCCTCTCTATACATTTCCCCTACTTGGTAAATGGTAAAAACAACCCATCGCAAGAAAGCGGACAGCATCATCATGGCAATTTCATGGCCAAGAAGGGCCTGGCTCAGAGACTTTATCCAGCTGTCCAGAGGAAGAAAGTTTCTGTTGTCATAAGTTCCCGCCCTTCTGTTTCAGGGGCTAGTGCTTCACCTAGATCTTCAGATGTTACCCCAGATGCTTATCTCTCTAGGATATGGTTACTGAGACCTTGCTAAAATCCAGAAGCTCATCCACATCCCTTTTCCTATTACAGAACTTGAAGAACAGTCTGTTCTTATGTCAGAAGACATCCATTAAATCGGCCGTACAGCCCCTCAGTAAAATTCTAGGATTTTCCCACCACACTTTTTGATGAAGGTATTGCCATCATCTCCCTGAAGCAGCATCAGGCTTCTGCTCTGAAGGTAATGAGGGTGACCATTCGAGGTATCCCACTGGTTAACAGCCTCTGTGCAAATGCTTCTTTGGAGCCCTGGTTAGCTTTGCACCACCTCTTAAGGAGATGGTCCCCATTTAGAGGTTGAAACTAGTTTTATAGGGTTTTTGTAATCTTCCCTTTGAGTCTATGAAGGAGGTTGTCAAGGTTCCTTCCCCACTCTGAACTTTAGGGTACAGATGTGGGGACCTGCACGGACACTTCTTAGCTTAATTACTACCTTAGATCTGGTATCGCCGCCACCACCTCCAAGTACCACCTTTTTCCCTGGATAGTTTTGAGGGACTTCACCAATTCCCTGGTGAACACAGATCCAAAACCCTTGGATCTTAAAACAAGGAGAAATTAACCATCCCCCTCCCTTTCTCCCACCAACTTCTGGTAGATCCAGATCCAACCCCCTGGATCAAAAAACAAGGAAAATATCAATCAGGTATTAAGAAAAAGGCTTTTAATTAAAGAGAAGAAAGGTAAAAGGAACCCTCTGGAGAGGATGAGCATACCCAGCTACTTCATAGACAACAGATTCAAAACACAGAGATTTCCCTGGGCACAAATTTAGTTACACAAAAAAATACCCAAATACCCAATTTGTTAATTCCCGCAATGGTACAGACAAAGTTACAAAGAAAATAAACATAAACCTATTTATTCCTTTCTAAAACTTACTACTCTGATAAGAGGCTAGTTCCTTGATCTTTTTCACTCTGGCTGAAACTGAAAACTCTAAACAAAGGAAAAACTTCCCTCCTTCCTTTTGAAACATCTTGTTCCCCCATTGGTCTCTCTGGTCAGGTGCTAGCTAGCCTAGTGAACTTTTTAACTCTTTACAGGTAAAAGAGGCATTAACCCTTAACCATCTGTTTATGACAGAGGTTCTTCTGTTAAGGCTTCATTTCTAATATTGGTTGTCTTTGCTTTCGAGGGCCCCATTTCAGGGAGGTACTTAAACATGTGCCTGACTTTACACATGCAAATAGTCCCATTGAAGTGAACAGGATTATGCATGTGCTTAAAGTTAAGCACACACTTAAGTACCTTGCTGAATCAGGGCCTAGGCTTCTGAGATGAAAGCTCTAACCTGTACAGACCACTCCCTATTCCTCATCCACGGAGTTGCCATACACGCTGTACCATCCTTTGTGCACAAACAACACAGTGGTTTTCACCAGAACTAGACAACTGTTCTGTCTTCTTCCATTCTGCCCTGCTCTCTCCAGTGAAGCTGAGCGACGTCTCCACAGCTTCTGGCAGATGTTGAGGGTGACATTCAATTCTATCTGAATAGAGCATCAGAATTTCACCCTTGTGAGAGCATGTCCATTTCCTTTGAGGAGCCAAAGGACAGGCAAAAAGCTCATACAAATGTCCTGTCCAGTGAAATTAGAATGTATATTATTGAACCCTATGCCACTCAGGGACAGCCAAGGCAATTACTGCTTGTTCAACATGAAGAAGCTCTGTCTCCTGGGTTGAGATGGGCGACCCATCCCAGGGATATATCTGCAAAGCTTCTGTGCAGTCCTCCACACCCACCTTGGCTAGACATTTGGAGGAGACATATTTGCCTCCATAGATCCATTGCTTGGTAAAACTGTTCTAGCTTCTTTTCTTCAGACATAGTCTTCAGAAGGAATGCAGTGTAGATCTCTCCTCATTAGAGACTGACTTTGGCCACTCAGAGTACAGACAACTTTTATTAGCTGTAAATAGTGTTTTTCCAATGGACAAAGTCCGTGCTGTCTACACAAGGAAAATGGCCCATGGTGCTCCTAACATACCTCCATTGAAGTTGAAGCAGTGTGGTTGCTAGTGTAGACAGGGTTAGCCCATTTTCAACATTGATGTAGAAAGTGCACAGGATGTCTTATTCCTCCATGCATCTAGCTCACATTCTGTAATGAGTGATGAAAAAAAATTGACTTTCATTTACACTAGTAGTGGCTAAACCACTTTCAACCATCACTACAGGGTAGATGCCAGAGGCAGAGTTGTGGTTGACACCCATAGCACAAGTCATTTTCCTAGTGCAGGGGTTCCAAGCCTAGGGGAACCCCAGAGAATTGGGAACAGATTTCAGAAGCATTATGACCACCCTTCCTTTTCCCCTCTTTTTCTTGCCCTTACATGGGGAAAAAAATGTTTTCAGCCTTTACAGTTGTGGAGATAATCTGCAGAATATGAATAGAGCATAAACCTATGCAGCAATGCCTGCCTGAATCTGCAATCAACCTGAAACGATAACTCAAGGATTCTTAACTACCATGTCCACCTCTTCTCACTAAATGAGAGGGAGATCCTGGCTAGATCTCAACTAGATGGGAAGGCAGGTCCCTGTGGGATCACAGTATGGAAAACATTGAGAACCACTGTCCTAGTGTAAGCAGTGCCTTAGTCATTCACTTTTATTGCCAGCTGGCAGTAAATTAGCTTGCTACTGTCCTGTTTCTGAGGCATCTCTAATAAGGACAGTGTCTGTTAGTGGTTTATACTTGGCATTTTCTAGATAAAAGTTTTTCCACTTTAACTAAGCTTGAGTGAGATGCCATTATTTCTCTTGCCAACTTCATTCCTACCAAGTGTCTTTCACCATCCCGCTTCTGCTTCTTTTTATAGTTAAGTGCCATAGGGGAAGCTAAGAGGAGACTTGAGCCAACCTGGGCCAGCTCAAAAGTTCTATGGCTTCTGCCTGTTCCAATGTTCACTCATCTACCTTGTCTGTGGGGAAATATTCGTTACAGGTAAGAAAAATTATCTAAGGGCCAGCTCCTCAGTTGCTGTAAATCACTGAAGACAATGGAGCTATGCTGAATTACACTAGCTGAGGAACTGGCCCGTAAATCTTTGGGAAAGCAGGGAACGCCAGAAGGATTTTAGAAAAGGGAAAAGGAGTGTCTTAAAAGATTATTTTAAATTGATATGTGTGCTGAATGCCTCTTGAGGCCTGGTTGGGGTGAGAGGGGGCTTATCACATATGAATCTGGGATTAACTCAATATTCATGAGAGCTTTGCTGTTCTCCTTTAACAGTTTCCAGCTCAGTATTAAATCCAGCACGGATGTCACACAAACTTCAAGGTTTCTGCCCAAGCTTTATATGTTCTCCAGCCTGAGAACTTATGGGGCACATACCATGAGTAGGACATAAATCTGTTTCATCACTGTGGACGCACTGCAGTGTGTGAGGAAGGAATCTTCAGATGGCCTATCTACGTGCCTCAGATAGTCCCCGTCTGATGTCATGGCTACGTCTGACAGAGAGCACAGCACTTTGCTTGGAGAATGCCCATCTACAGTCATTCCAGTTTAGGCAAAAGCTCTAGACTATTAGAAACTTTCTGGTGGCTTCTGTTGGTACCAAGTTTTTGTGGCCATTTCTTACAGTGGGAAAGGCATATCACTGAAGCTCCAAATCAACTCAATCAGAGAGGGCAGTGTTGAAAATCCCTGCCACCCACTTCTCTCAGTAATTAGGAAGCCAGAAACTCTTCTCCCAAAAGAACAAGAAAGAATTATCCCCATAATTCGAGCTCCTATACTCACCCTCTTAATTCATTTTTGATGCCTGCAAGGATTTTGCCTCTCAGCCCATCCTGGTTTTTGGCTTGGCAGCAGGGGCGGCTCTAGACATTTTGCCGCCCCAAGCATGGCAGCATCCCACGAGGGGCGCTCTGCCGGTCGCCAGTCCCTCAGCTCCGGCGGACCTCCCGCAGGCATGCCCTGTGGAGGGTCCGCTGGTCCTGCGGTCCGCTGGTCCCAAGGCTTCGGTGGACCTCCCACAGGCATGCCTGCGGAGGGTCCGCTGGTCCCGCGGCTTCACTGGAGCCGCGGGGGACCAGCGGACCCTCCACAGGCATGCCTGTGGGAGGTCCACCGGAGCCGCCTGCTGCCCTCCCGGCAACTGGCAGAGCACACCCCGCAGCATGCCGCCCCAAGCACACGCTTGAAGTGCTGGGGCCTGGAGCCGCCCCTGCTTGGCAGACCCAATGAGAATGAACCATTAACCGAGTCTGATCAACTGTGCAGATACAGACTAACATGGCTGCTACTCTGAAACCTGTTAAAAGGGAAGGAAACAGAAAGTTACCCTGGAAAAGGTACAGATCAAATCTCTGAACATAAAAGGAAATTTCAAGCTAAAGAATGAAAAGTGGAATGACATGTTTCATGCCTGGTTTGATAAAATATTTTGCAACACTGGTAAACTTAACAGCTATTATTTTTAAGTATAATCTTTATGACCTTAAACAGTTGATAAGGTAGTTAGAGAAAATGTTTGTGAAAGGTTGTGCATTTTCCTAGTGAACTAAGATTTTCCCTTTCCCCTCCCATCCAAGGCTAACATTCAAAATGGAAGCTTGGCACTTGCACCCTGTGTCGGAACTTGGAAGCTGTTTGTTTAGCTTTCCCCAAGATATTAGCTAGGCAGCCTTACAAAGCAGGGCAAGAAAGGGAGCCCTGTGGAGTGGCACAGACGTCTGAGAAGCCGAGGGTGCATAACTCAAACTGCTCAAGTTTATTAAAACAAAACAGGTCAGTGGAGTTGCCCAGAGGGTTATGTAAGGCGGAAAGCAGCACTCCACAGGAGAGAAGGGAGCCTGTTTAAAAGGCAAAGCCACTCCAGTTTGTTTATGGCCAGAGATAACTGACTTGTGGTGTGTGTCTCTTCTCCGACGCTGACAGAGTAAATCACGCTATTTATCTACAGAGCTGATGGGGATTTGGACTGGGCTGTTGTTTTGTG
The DNA here is from genome assembly GCF_003597395.2 of Chelonoidis abingdonii. Classification (NCBI taxonomy): domain Eukaryota; kingdom Metazoa; phylum Chordata; order Testudines; family Testudinidae; genus Chelonoidis; species Chelonoidis abingdonii. Next base: position 154,824,408 of record NC_133771.1, read on the forward strand.
AGCTGTGAATTAAAGCAAATGAGGTTTTAATAATTATTAACATTATTCTATTGTTGTTATCAGAGCCGACAAGCCAGGGGGAGCCAGTACAAATCACCAGGGCCCGGTGATCCGGAAGAGGGCCCAGGACCCAGCTTCCCCGGCTTCCCCAGCTTCGTCGTACTTGTTAACTAGTCCATCTTTGCTGGGGGGGCCTGAAAAAAAATTTTCCCCAGGGCCCAAACCCGCTCTTGGCGGCCCTGGTTGTTATTGTAATTGCATTTGGTCCTGCGAAGGAAGCTTACAAATCATTTACTTGCAGGGAATCTTAAGGATTATAAAAAAAAATATCCCTGATTGCTCTGAAAAGGGTGTGTTGTGAAGGGTGGGTTTAAAATGGTTTGTAAGCACTGGACACAGCAGTATGTGCATGGAAGCAAGGGTTCGGAATGTCGCGGTATAACAAAGAGTCCATTTCAGGCAGCTGGCATTCTGCCTCAGACCTGGAGATTAGAGCAGAGGAGAATAAGGTATTTGGGGAAGCAGGAAATGGCTATTTGGCCTTCAAATGGGCCTGTGCTGTGGTAATTTAGCCTTCTGGCTGCCTGCATCTCCTCCGTGCTTTCTGCAGCTCCAAAGACACAGCCTCCAATTTTGAACAGCATCGACTCGTTCTGGGCATTTTGGGTGCTGGCCTCAGGCAGCCTGATTTTCAGAAGTGCCGAGCATCTGTGCCAACTCTTGACTTCCAGTGCAGCTGTAAGTGCCTCTTCCCCTCTGAAAATCGGACCATAGGCATCCAAATGAGGGTACCAAAAAAAAAGAGGCACCCAAAATCAGAGGCCATGCTTGAAAATGTGGATCCCTTCCAGGGCCCGTTTTCATGTGGCCTCCCTGGTAGCCCTCTCTTGGCTCCTGAGATAAACCAGACCCCATATTCCTGCAACCTCAACCACATGGCAAGCCACAGCCCAGCCCGCAACACTGAGAGATCCCCAAGAATAAGACATTACCCCCATGTCGCACAGGAGACCATGAGACTGAAGGGGATCTGATACTATGGAAGGACACCTGACATTCTTTATACATTTAAGACCGGTGTGATACATCAACCTTTTTTGTTCCTATTCATAAAGTGAATGGCTGGTCCAAAGACACTTGTTAAATCCAGCCTGGATGAATGGCTCCCCATGTATAGCAGATAAGCCAAACTGCCCATTTAGCGTCTCATAGCACAGGTTCCTTTGCAGGAAACACTTGGTGCAGCAATGGGGACATTTACCCACTCGCCAGTTTGATGGAACCGTTTGCATTTTATACTGATGCAAACTTGCCTTTGAAAGCTGCCAAGGGAGGCTTAATCCTCCTCACTGGTTCTTCACCAGCCCCAAACCCCACGCCCCGGTGGGCCTGCACAGCTACACAGGCACAGCACTGCTTGCTCTATCTTTCCCGCTCTAAAGGGGTGTGTCCCTGCAAAGGTGAAATTGGGCAAGGGTGGGAGGCGAGCTCTCTGCCCAGCTGCCATGGCAAGGACCCTGCTTTCACTCTCCCTTTCACGGGCATTTTCCCTTTCAGGCATTTCATGAGACAAGAAGGTGGAGCCAACAACCAGCAATGGCTACGCTGACTTCAGAGGTCCTACACTGAATTACACCAGCTGCGGCTCTGGCCTTACCGAGCACATCCAATAGTGTCCTAGTCATGCACTCAACTCTTCCTAAAAGAAACCCACAGAAATGCAGCAACCCATCGGAGAGTGGTCAAACTGTCCAACAAACCCCCTTTGCACCCAAACTCTCTTCTTTCGGGCCATTCCCCTCCCCTGACAGGCCTGCCCCTGTCTTGCAGGGCCTTGCTGCTCTATGAAATGTATTTCGCTTTGGCACACAGATGCCTTTGCTCAGCTGGATCTGTTCTCTTATAGGGTCTCTCTTACTCTCTGGTGACCCTGGAAATTTGCCCTTTTTGCTGCTTTCTACCAAGACTCATTAAAAAAGGCCAGTTATATTTTGCTATGCATGGAGGTAGCCATGGAAGTGGCTACAGTGGAAAGGATTTTGCTGTTGCATGTGACCAGGAGCCTAAGCCCTGGGAGGGGAGAGGGCAGTTTGAGTGATATCCCCCGCAGTGTTGAGTCTTTGAAACGCTGCATTTTCTAGCCCTTAAAGATTGCCAGATTCTCACAGGCTCCAAGAGGCAAAAAACTTAAAGCAGGTCTGTGCTCTAGTGAGTAACTGATGTAATTACGCCCACTTGTTACACGGAACAGATTTCCCCAGTGGGGGGAGGGAGTGGATTCTATCCAGGAGGTGTGTCCCTGATGACAAGCCATTTGGCCAATCACAGAGCGGAAAGATCATCACATTCATACCAAAAAGAAAAGCAACCGCCCTGGGGTAGTTATACTGGGGGTGGGAGTCAGAGAGCGAGAGTTGGCAAAGAGAGAGAATAGGAGCTTGCAACTTTGTTAACCGACTGCAGCTGAATCTAACAGGCCAGGTCGTTCCTGCTGCAAATCTTGCTTGCCTCTCCCACTTTCCTCACGCCATCAGAAATCTTTGTGAGCTGGAGTGAAAAGTTCAGCTGCTTTGACTGGCCCTTCTGTCCCCCGCTTCCTAAGCGATCCCTACACCCCATGCCTTGAGACCCTACCAAGGGCTGAGCCGACCCACCCTTCGCCATCAGGGGCCTCCAGGAACCCAGAAGGGGAGACAGAGAGACAGGCAGTCCCCCGCACAGGGCAGTCACCTGTTCTGAATAAGCATTGTTTGACATTTCTGTGTTCCGGTGACAGGGGCTGCCTCAGTGCTGACTGGAAGCCCCGCTGATTAATAATTACCCATGCAGTGTGCTCCAGCTGTGCCTACCAGGGTGGGATCCGGGTTTGCTCTATCTATGTTAAACAGCCAGAGAAAGAGAAGGCAGGTTTACTTTTAACCAAGGGGCAAATGGTCAGAATTTAGAAATGCTGAACAACCAAAAAGCTGCAGGTTGAACTTTTTGTTCTTTCCCTTAGAGGAGAGAAGCAGTGGGGTCCAAGGGAGAGGGCACTGAGCTGGCACTCAGGAGACCTGGGCTCTGTCACTGGTCCACTGGGTGAGTTTGGGAAAGGCTCAGCCTCTCTCTGAGCATCTGTATCTTCTCCTACCCTTAGTCTTGGCTCGTAAGCTATTCAGCAGAACTGTCTCTTACGGTGTGTTTATATGGCGCAATGGAGCCCTGATCCCAGCAGAGCTACTGTCACACAAAGAGTGCATAATAATAGAAGTGCCCTTCACTTCATAGGGGGGACAAATAATAGACCAGATCCTTTTCTTCATTAGGAGAACACCCCTGGAACCGGCAGGACCAAGATGCCTAGCTCTGTGGACCAATGTTAACTCCGGAAGGCTCCCACTGCTCACCAAACGATAAGCCACCCCTCACACTAGAGCTTTGTCTAGGCAATTTTCGAAAAAACACCAGATGCCATCTGAGCCTTGTCAACACTAGGGAAGCTGCTAGTGAAGTGGAATTAGTGGGAGGATGGGGAGGGGAAGTAGTTTCCTAATGCACAAGCCAGCCTCAGAATGGTAGGGGTTAGGAAGAAAAAAATCCCTCCATTCATGACTCCATACCTGCCTGCTATGGAGTTTGTTACACCTTCCTCTGAAGCACCTGATGCTAGCCACCATCAGAGACAGGCTACTGAGCTAGGTGGATCTCTGGGGTGATCCTATATGGCAGGAGTAGTCAATTATTTTTTGTCAAAGTCCAAATTTCTTGGTCAAAGTCCAGACCCCAGAGAAGAAAATAATAATAGAAAATAACAATAATGATAATAAGGAAAAAAAGATTTCCAGGTCTGTTCAAAAGCATCTGGTGCTCCAGATTTGGCCCACGGTCTGCCTATTGACTATTCCTGCCATATGGCCACTCCTATGTTCCTAAAATTCCCTAGCATCGATATGCCCTGGTGGAAAGGCCTGAGGTGTACATACAGCCCTGGAGGCCAGCAGACTCAGGTTATCGTAGGATAAATTATTTCTTTTCATTTTATGCAGAACCAGAAGGGTCACAGCTGTAAGAAGAAAGAATCCCTCAGCAGCAGAGAGCTGATGACAGGTACCAGTAGGATTCCAAAGCTTCAGAGGCACATGACTGAGAAGATATTTAGATCAGAAAGGGGCTGATTTGACATGCAGGTGCCCAAGACCCGCATTTGCTCCGAGGCCTTGGTTAGCTCAGCTAGGAGCAAGGAGGAGCAAACAGCACTGTTGGTTTTTTCTTTGTTCCTGGGTGAAAGAGATGGATCTCACCCCCAGGGAAACCATCTGGCAAAGGATTCAAGGTGACATAATGAAAAATGATTTGCTTTCTGCCGTGAAGGTGGGAACTACTGGGGGTAAGAATCTTTCCTCTCCGTTGTGGTGGTGGGTGAACAGCAAGGACACACACACAGACACACACAGACACACGAGTCCTCAGGCTGCTGCTGTCACTGGATCCAGGATGGGAAGGCTCAGAGAGGGGTCAGGGGCTTATCAGGAAGCAGTCAGCTCAGCATCTTGCTCTTCTAATGTGACATTCAACCCCTGTGCAGAGGACCCACTGCAGGCCAATGCACCACTTAAGCTGGGATCTAAGTAGTGCATGGGCCTTACACAGGTCCTTTATATGGGCATGAATTTCACCCCAGTGGGTTTATCCCACTCACTCATTTCTGTTCTCTGTAAGGACTGGAACGCCCCAGCGCAAAGGCATGAGCAGCCCCGCCAGGGTGTAATGGGAGTTCCCAACCAGCAGTGTATGGCCAAGGCAGAGAGTGTGAGTCTGACCTCTTGCTGGGCTAACTCCACTGCCTTCAACACAGTTTTACTACCTGGAGTGGGAGCAGCTAGATGACTCATGCAATGACTGACACAAAATGGACTGGCCCAGATCCTCCACTGGTGTAAATCAGCAGAGCTTCACTGATGTCAGTGGAGCTATCTTGATTTACCCCAACTGAGGATGTGGCCCACCAACTTCAGTGGAGCTGCGCCAACCTACACCAGCGGAGTCTCTGGCCTATAAGCTTTGCCCCTGGATGCGACCTATAAATTCTGCCCCTGGTGCTGAGCCAGGCAGGAGTCACAGGGTAACTCCAACGGGGTTTTCTCCCTTCTAGGCTCAGCTGTTTTTTCATGACCCTTCTGCACAAAACTGTGCCTGGCTTAACTTCCAGAGAGCCAAGGAAGTGGGTCCAAACCAAACTCCACCAAAAGGCCAGGCATGTGCTTTGATTTATTGTTTGTGGGGAGAGGGGCATTTTATCTGCTTGTCTGTTTGGTTTGAATGAATCGCAGAGCAGGTGAAGGCTGTTGCATTTTCCCTGCTGGGTGGCAGCTTTTCCTTGGTCATGGCCGGGTTACCTCTGGCCATGCAGCTCTGGGCCTCTAGGGAAGTGAGGGGGTGGGGGACCTCACTCAAAGAGCTGCCCTGCCACCTGCTGGCAAGAGGGAGATAGCAGGCGACCTCAGTCAGGCTTAATTAAGAACTTCCTCTCTGGACACTCAAGAGATTTAACCCTTCTGAGGCTCTTTAGCCTTCTAGGATGTGTGTGTAGCAGGAAACTTCTTGTCCAAGGTGATGGGCGAGAACATTGGTGCTCTGCTCAGAAGACATCCTGAAGATACAGAAGGATGTGGCAGGCTTCTGTGATACCCCACCCTGCAAAGCTTCCTAGCCCACAGTACAACTTTGGGCCACGCAATGTCATTCACACACAATTGTCTCACCAAACCCTGAGCAAACAACATCCAAGGGAGAGAGACGGGACTGGCTGGAGAGGCCAGTGATGAAAGAGATGTTTCCAGCTGAGCTGGACATGGGAGATTCAAGGAGGGTGTTCCAGGAGGCAGGCACTGCAGAGGGAAGAGGGAATGGCTCTTGTTCTGACAGTGGTGAGATTGTGTGAAAGGAAACCAAAGAGAAAAGCGAGGAGGGAGCAGGGAGAGGAGGAGAGAGAGAGAAAGTCTGGGAGGTCAGCTGGAGTGCAGCCATGGAGGGGTTGAAGACCAAGAAGGGTGACTTTTAAATGAACAATGGGGTGGAGACATCTGAGGATGGGGTGATGGGGTGAGTCGCAGCATTCAGCACGTGTTGCAGGCTGGAGAATGGGGACTTTGATTATTTCAACTCCTTATTCAGTGGAGCCCCAGTGCCCTAGATGAGTATTCCAGCCCTGATGAAGTCCAAGCAGCAGCATACGCAGGCACTGACACACACCCCTACCCCCCCATTGTGGCCTCTGAGTGCCTGGTCAAAGTGGCACGGGGGAGGTTTGCAATTAAGGAGATGTGTGGAGGAAGTTGATGGTCAATGATTACACCAGGGGTACAAACAATGGGCCTGATCCTGGTCTCACACCAGTGTAGCTCCCTCAGCTTCAATGGAACCAGGAGGAGGGAGCAGGAAATCGGGCCCAGTGGCTGCAGACAGGAGATCTAAGTAGAGAGAAACAGAGAGGGAGGTCTGTTGGGGATACACCACTTGCTCAAGAGAAGCGAGACATTTAACTGCAGGAAGCTGGGAGAAAATTGTACGTTCGAGGAAGGCAAGAGAGTAATGGAGAAGCCAGCAGATGAAAGAGATGAAAGGCCTCACTGCCATAAGACAGAGAACCCGTTGTTACTGATAGGTAGATGAAACTCTCCCCTGTGCACAATGCCAGAATGATGTCTATATGCCAGGGCTGCCCAGAGGGGGGGCAAGTGGGACAATTTGCCCCAGGCCCTGGGCCCCACAGGGGCCCCCATGAGAATATAGTATTTTATAGTATTGCAACTTTTTTTATGGAAGGGGCCCCCAAAATTGCTTTGCCCCAGGCCCCTTGAATCCTCTGGGCAGCCCTGCTATATCCACCATTTTAAGCCCTCAGAATTAAGAAGGGGATGGGCCTTGTGTTGTCCTGTGTGCACGGGACTGAGGTTGACCCTGTAAGAAGAGAACCCTGGAAATTCCCATCTGTTTTGCATGAAATGAAGCATGGTATCCTTTACTCCCACCCCATCTGTCCATTTCATCACTCAGTGTTGGCTCCCCTTGCCAGCACTGATGGCTTTCTAATTCTATCCACGGAAGGAGGCTGACTCAGAAGTACCACTGGCACTGGCCCTGCCCCATATTCCCTGAGACAGAATGTACCAGTTGCCCTGCACACGTTAGCCTAGGGAGAAAGCGCCCAGAATTTCTTCCTAAACCTGAGGCTTACTCATATGCTGCCAAGACAGTGGGCTGTCCCTCCCCTTTTCAGATGGAGAGTCTGTCATTAACTGCCCAACCTGATGGTCTGCAAGACACCTCCTTGGTCCCCAACTAAAGGATACCACTATAAGAAGAAGGGGCACATAGGGCTTCACAAATGACAGGAACAGAGTATAAGCTAGATCTACAGGTGGTATAAATCTGCATGGTTCCCATTATATCAATGGGCCAGACCCTCAGCTAGTGCAAATCTGAGCAGCACCAATGACCAAAGTGGATCGTGTCCTCAGGATGGGAACGGGGAAGTTTGCTGCCCTACATTTCCCTGTGACCACATATATGGTCAACTCTTCAGCTGGTATAAATTGGTACAGCTCCACTGAAATTAATAGGCCAGATCCTCAGCTGGTGTAAGTCAGCACAACTCCATTGATAACAATGGAGCCATAAGAACATAAGAATGACCATACTGGATCAGACCAAAGGTCCATCTAGCCCAGTATCCTGTCTTCAGATAGTGGCCAATGCCTGGTACTTCAGAGGGAATGAACAGAACAGGTGATCATCAAGTGATTCATCTCCTGTCGCCCTTTCCCAATTTCTGGCAAACTGAGGCTAGGAACACCATCCCAGCCCATTCTGGCTAATAGCCATGGATGGACCTATCCACCATGAATTTATCTAGTTGTTTTTTGAACCCTGTTATAGTCTTGGTCTTCACAATATCCTCTGGCAGAGATCCACAGTTGACTGTGCGTTGTATGAAGAAATACTTCCTTTTGTTTGTTTTAAGCCTGCTGCCTATTAATTTCATTTGGTGACCCCTAGTTCTTGTGTTATGAGGACTAAATAACACTTCCTTATTTACTTTCTCCACACCAGTCATAATTTTGTAGACCTTAATCATATCCCCCTTTAGTCATCTCTTTTCCAAGATGAAAAGTCCCAGTCTTATTAATCTCTCCTCATATGGAAGCTGTTCCATGCCCCTAATAATTTTTGTTGCCCTTTTCTGAACCCTTCCAATTCCAATATATCTTTTTTGAGATGAGGTGACCAGATCTGCATGAAGTATTCAGGATATGGGTGTACCATGGATTTATATAGAGGCAATATCTTCTGTCTTATTATCTATCCCTTTCTTAATGATTCCCAACATTCTGTTTGCTTTTTGGACTGCTGCTGCATATTGAGTGGATGTTTTCAGAGAACTGTCCACAATGATGCCAAGATCTCTTTCTTGAGTGGTAATAGCTAATTTAGACCCCATCATTTTATATCTATAGGTAGGATTATGTTTGTCAACATGCCTTACTTTGTGTTTTATCAACATTGAATTTCATCTGCCATTTTGTTGCCCAGTCACCCAGTTTTGTGAGATCCCTTTGTAACTCTTCGCAGTCTGCTTTGGACTTAACTATCTTGAGCAGTTTTGTATCATCTGCAGATTTTGCCACCTCACTGTTTAACCCTTTTTCCAGATCATTTATGAATATATTGCATAGGACTGGTCCCAGTACAGGCCCCTGGGGCTACCACTATTTATCTCGCTCCTTTCTGAAAACTGACCATTTATTTCTACCCTTTGTTTTCTATCTTTTAATCAGTCACTGATCCATGAAAGAACCTTCCCTCTTATCCCATGACAGCTTACTTTGCTTAAGAGCCTTCTGTGAGGGACCTTGTGAAAGACTCTTTGAAAATCTAAGTACACTATATCCACTGGATGACCCTTGTCCACATGCTTGTTGACCCCCTCAAATAATTCTAGTAGATTGGTGAGGCATGATTTCCCTTTACAAAAACCATGTTGACTCTTCCCCAACAAATCATGTTTATCTATGTGTCTGACAATTCTCTTCTTTATTATAGTTTCAATCAGTATACCTGTGCCAATTTATACCAGCTGAGGAGCTGGCTGTATATGTGCTCATGGGGAAATGTAAGACAGCAAACTGCCCCGCTTTCCACAGCCAAGCATAAGAAAGGCCATACTTGGTCAGACCAATGGTCCAGCTAGCCCAGTATCCTTTCTTCTGACAGTGGCCAATGCCAGATGCTTCCAATGGAATGAACAGAAGAGGGCAATTATCAAGTGATCTATCCCCTAGTCTAGGGACACTCAGAGCATGGGGTTGCATACTCTGACCATCTTGGCTAATAGCCACTGATGGACTAATCCTCCATGAACTTATCTAGTTCTTTATGAACCTTTTATAGTTTTGGCCTTCACACCATCCCCTGGCAATGAGTTCCACAGGTTGGTGGTGCGTTGTGTGAAGAACAATTCCAGTTCAACAAGTGACTTGAGAAAGGAGAAAGTTTACATCTAACGAGAAACCTACCCAAGAGCTTGGCATCTGGGCATCCTTTGTGCTGCCAAACCAGGTAGCTCCAATGAGCAAGCCAGGAGCAGCCCATGGACAACATAGCCCATGGCACATTCCAAAATGATAAGAAGAAAAGCCTGAATTTTGTTTGGCAGTTGGTAATGGTGTGCTACCTTCAGCACTGGTGCATTGGGCGTAGGGGAACAATTGCTTGGCTGTTTAATGTACTTGCTGCTCTACCTTTTACCTCTATCCCCTTGCAAGAAAAAAACAAAAATTGAGAAGACCAGAGGAACTCCTCACCTGTCCAAGGTCTTGTGCAAAGTGGAGGAGACCTTCAGATGTGTTACACTGCATTTTTTGGAGAGCCGTGGTGTTTCACTAGCCAGCAGTAGTATCTGGCAAGTTTTGACCCAGGCCCCTGGATTTCCACTGCCAGGTGAGCTCTCTCTTGGAGCCACAGGGCATTTGGTTTGAGGTGGGGAGCACTGCTTCTACAGAACAACACCATCACAAATGAAGCCTATGGGGACTGAATGACTCAGGGGAATGGGAAGGGGAATGGGAATGGTGTGGTACATAACCCTTCACTTCTAGATCCCTGGTTCAAATCTAGCTCAGGCTGTAGTAGCTGATAGCCATTCCTTTCTCAGGGCACTTTGACAGCCTGAGTGGAAGATACTGATGATCCCAATCCAGGTTTCAGCAGACAGATCTGTCCACACCAGGCAAATTCAGAAAAGAGTGGGCAGAAAAGCAGCCTTAAGAGTGGACAGGGAGGGGAATATAGGCTCCCACACTCCCTATTTTGGCCACTCCCTTGACTTGGTCTTTGCCCAGAATGGTTCTCTCCCAATCTCTCAGTCCCACGAATTCCCTCTCTGGCCTCTTTGTAAGAGAGGGTGTGACGCTACACCCCATATTCTTCATAGAAACATTGTTATAATATGATTATAGCATAACTCTGATATGTTTTGTCCAAGAAAAGGCATGTGAAGTATCATTGGAAAGGTTATGATTTGCTAAATATGATTATCCTATTTGTATGCATGTATCGTGTATGTATCTAAAGTTAATTGACTATCCACCTGTACTACCAAAGTATTTGCATCTAGGAAATGCCCACCAGACAAAATGCAATCAGTCTGGCTGGCTAGCTAACTGGGCACCAGTCAATGGACCATTAGGGAGAACAATAGGTCTTTGAAGATGCTAATCTCCCACCTTCCTGAGAAGCTTTCCTGGGCTGCTACAAACAACCTTTAACTCTTGGCTGCTTTGACACTGCAGGGTCATGTGATTAAGTCATCTGGTACTGGATTCCATGTTAGAATACCAGTATTTTTCCACCAGGGGAGTGGGGAGGGGAACCACACTGGAAAACAACGGATTCCTGCCATATGTAAAACCTATTTAAGGCAGGGGAGAGACATAATCAGGTTCGTTCTTCACTGAATCCCCACCCAGGATGACTCATGTGAACATCGAAGAAACAGAGACAAAGTTGAGGAGGAGGACTGAGCCCAGGCTGGGAAAGTGTCTGGTCTGTGAAAGAAATACCTGGAGGTTTAAGCTGCAAGCAAGAGCAGCCTGCCTTCAAGAACCTCTGCAATCTGCCTAAAACAACATTTAGGGTGAGAAATTACTACATGTAACCAGTTTCTTTAGTGTATTAAGCTTAGCTTGTGTGCTTGTTTCATTTGCTAGGTAATCTGCTTTGATCTATTTGCTATCCCTTATAATCACTTAAAATCTATCTTTTGCAGTTAATAAACTTGTTTTTGTTTTCTCTAAAACCAGTTTGTGGAATTCATAATGCGGGGGGTGGGGGACAAAAAGCTGTGCATATCTTCCTCCACATTGAATGAGGGAGCAAATTCCATTACCTTACGCTGTACTGTTCTCTGTGCAGAGCAAGATGATACAGTTTGGGGTTTACATTCCAGAGGGGGAGTGCACTTGAGTGCTGGGCAGTTCCCTAGCTGAGCTTTCCCGTGCAGAGCTTATCTCAGCATCTGTGTGAAATTGCAGCTGGGTGTGTCCCTACCTGTGTGTGTGCTGGATTGCAGCACAGTGTAAAGGCAACCCAGGCTGCTGGGGCAGGCGAGCTCAGTGGTACCCCAGTTCCAAGTGGCACCCTGAGCGGTAACCTGTCACAGAGGGAGCTGGCCCATTGGAGTGGAGGTTCAATGTCACTCTCGTATCTTCCAGGAGGCAGGGAGCCCCGGTTTGATAGGCCCACGTGAGGGCCCATCTCCTGCACATGCAACTCTTGAGTCCCACTGTTCCAATGGACTGCAGCTGTTGTGGGAAGTTGCAGTTGAGCAGGGTGAGGCGGTTCCTTCAGGTAACATGGGGCGGCCCCACGGCGGGCTTTAGAGATGGGGATTGAAACCTTGAATTTGACCCAGAAGCCAGTGCTGAGAATGGAGCACTTCACTCTCTCCTCTCCGTCCTCCTTCCTTCTGGATAGCTTCACTGCTCCGCCCTGAGCAACTCTTACAGCTGTCAGCTCCCCGCTGACTCCTCTTTACCTCCTATTCCCACCTTTACCTCACTTTCCTGCCCCCTCCCCATCCTCTCTGACCATCCTGATGGTGTCAGGTGAGAGCTCCTCTTCTTCTTCATTTCCCTCTCACCTCTCCTTCTCCTTCACTCCTCTTTCTGTCTATGAGGTTGCCTGAGGACCAATCTCCATCTGGTGTAAAAAAGCTCAGCTCCGGGGTCAAATGTCCCAAACACCTCAGCCAGTTACTGTGACCTCCTTCCATCCCACGTCCTGTCCTCCATGACATCCTCCTTGATCCCTCACCTTCAGCCAGCGCTCCCCTCTGTCTCCCATCCCTCTTGGCACATGGCTGTATTCCCTTGCTTGAAAGGCCTTGCCTCAGTCCCACTCACTCTAACTTTGCACCTTCATTCATGCGCCCCTATGCTCAGAACAGCCTCTTCCTTCCTGCCTGCCACACCCTCTCTCTTCCCTCCTTCAAATCCATCCTTAACCCCCACTTCTTCCAAGAACTCTACCTGCTTTGTTTGCTTCATGTCGATCTCCCCACTCTGCCTCATGCCAAAACCATTGCACTAACTCTTGTGTTTGGATGGCTCAACCCCCTGAGGGCTCGTCTATAGCTAGGATTTTTGCCTCACTGCAAACCCTGGAGTGCTGCATTAATGTTAAAAGGGACTTACTCTAGTGTGACTTGCCAGACCGGTGCGATGTGTCTGCACTGGAGTTTTACACTGGCCATGGTTAAAAAAAGAGAAGTGGGTAAACAAAGCATTTTAGTGTTCCAGTCTGGGCTATGGCATGGTAAGCACTTAGAGTGTGCAGAGATGTCCTTGTTTTGAACTAGGTTTAGGTTAGTATATTGCATAAAGTTGAAAAAATAAATGTATGTTTTCAATGGTTGGCAAATATATTCAGCCAGTCCACACATGCTGTAGCACTGGGTAGCTCATTGCAGATTTTTACAGGCCACAGTTTCTTCAACTGATCCTTTGCTGGGTGTAACTAGCTGGTAGATAACACACCATGTCAGCTGTGGTGATCGTGCAGCCAGCATTTACTTATCACAGAAGAGTAGGAGTTTGAAAACAGTTTATTCCCCAAATGAGATAGAAGTCAACTCCATATTCCCCAGAGGAGAAGTGGGTAAACTCCCTTTCGCCCCATCTACAGTACCGTGCACTGGTGTAGCACTAATGGTGCAAAACTTCCAAATGCAGGCACACCCTTTGGTTGTAAGCTCTTTGATGTCGTCAGTGTGTTGGACCATATGTTTGTAACATGCATGCCTTGGAAGCGATTTTTATTATGAACACTAACAACAAAGGTATTAAAAAATGGCTGGCATGATCAGACAGGGAGTGATGTCAGTGAGGACTGTTCTTCTGAAATCCCCAAGAGCAACGGCAGATGGGAAGAAGCTAAATAGAACTGAGTGAAAAGAAAATTTATTCTCTTATTTTGTTTTGTTTTTTCCAGGAGATGGGAGAATACCAGAGGAAAACTAGAGATCAAAGCAAGCTAAAGGAAGTGAACAGACAGGCCCCTCTCTCTCATACATACACAAACACACATACATAGGCAGCTGTTGGATACGTATGCACACGTGAACACACAAGAAAACCTTTGTAGTTAGAGCAAAATATAAATAAATCCGTTGAGGTGACTGCAACCTCCATGTGAACATTGACCTTTCAGAAAATCCCCAGCCAAGCACCTCTGAGTCAGAGCAAATTTTGCACCCCACTGAGAATGTTTTAGCACTGAGCAATTCAGGAAGAAGAGGATAGCAAACAAGTTGGAGGTGTACCCAGTAGGGACAAGATTACCCAGACCCTGATAACAGGTAAGAGAGGGGAAAGTCTGCCAGGGCCTCAGATGGAAGCTGACTCTGCCCGCCCCTGCTCATCCCTTTCCCATGATTTTCTCTGGGAGGTGAGAAAAGTTGAAAATGCAGCAAATCCCATGCCAACCAGCAGAGTCAAATCCAAATCCAAACATGAGCCCTGCTTTTAAGTCAGAGCTCAGCCCTGGGTTCTCCTAGGTCCACCCAGCCTCCAGCCATTGTTCTTCTCCAGCCTGAGAAATCCAAACATTTACCATTTCTTCAGGCAGATAGGGTTGCTCTGCTGTAATCTCTGCTTAGCCTGTTGGCATTTCTCTCGCATGCTTTTCCTTTAATGCCATGCTTCCTAGAGATCTCACCAACATACACGCACACGTCCTTTACCAGCCCAGATGCCATGTTGATAACTCACTCCTTGCTAACCTGACCACCTGCGGATCAGTCCTGTCTCCTCTCCTCTGACCACAGATGCAGGCAACTTGGTCATCTTCTCTCAGATCAAACATCGCAACCACCCTAGCCCTTGTCTGGCACATCAGAGAATGCTCTGGTAACATGGCCTATTTTTGTTCCATTCTCTCCCTTCTTCCTTTCTAATGACAGATGTGCCACAACTGCATGAGTCTCTTACAAATCCTCTGCCATTGTCTACCAGTTTGGGTTCCATTGTTTGGCTCGCTGGACAGCATCGGAGCTGGCAGGTATTGCCTCAGGGCTATGAGGTTTGTCTTGCTCAACTGGAGCTACCCACTTCTAGCCAGGGCATGGAGGGGCATCCAGAAATCCAGTTACTTTCTGCTCCTCCTCTTTCCCTGTATTTAACCATATTATCCCTAAGTCACGAAAGGCACAAATTACCCACCCTCTCTGCATGCCTCTGGGCCTCAGCCTGTATACCATGGGCCAGATCGTCAGCTGGCGTAAATCAGCACAGCTCCATTGACTTCAAAGGCGCTATCCCAATTTATACCAGTGAAGGATCTAGCCCCATCTGCCTTCTAGAGACTGGTAGTCCTTAGCTGAACAAGGCAGGTCTCCTAGGCCGCTAGACTCTGTGCTCTTCTTTGCCCTTTGATTAAATAAACTTGTGATGCTGGTAGGGGTGGGGGAAAGATGCTACTATAAACAAGTATGTACACCTCACATGCTGCCCTCTATGCTAAGCCAGTTTCACCCCACAAAGGTGCCCTGCCATACTTGAGTGCACTGGCAAAAGAGGTTGGCAGAGCTGTTAGTCTTTGCACAGCCATCCTGGAATCAGCAAAGCCACCATGTTACATAATCACAGGTGGGAAAGATGCCTTTTTGCCAGCCAAAAATGAGATTGACGTGAAAAGAACATGTTCCGGAACAGTGCTATTGTGGAGCGTGTACATACAAGGACTCTGTACATACAGCTCAGGTGATAGCTAGGTGATTTCTCATGATGGCTGCCCTTTTCTTCTGTTCCACCTGCTTATATATCTTTTGGATGAGGCAGGAATCCTTTGTCCCTCTCTGAGTTCCCACCCCCTCCTTCTCAATGGAAAAGCACCAGGTTAAAGATGGATTCCAGTTCAGGTAACATGATCACATGTCATGTAAGACTTCATTACCCACTTTCAAGTACACACATATACAGGGAGACTTACCAGTAAAACAGAGACATCTGCGGTCAATTGTCCTGGTCAATGGGAGCCATCAAGGTTCCAAACCACCATAAATGGCCCACACTTTGAATAATTACAATAGGCCCTCAGAGTCATATTGCATATTTCTAGTTTCAGATACAAAAGTGATACATTTATACAAATAGGATGACCACACTCAGTAGATTATCAGGTTTGTAATGATACCTTACAAAAGACCTTTTGCCTGAAGCATATTTTAGTTACATTTTATTCACACTCATCAGCATACTTTCATAAAATCATACAGAGTGCAATGTCACACCCTTCTCCTGAACTTACTGCCAGAGATTTGGACACTGACCATGGCGGAGGCAGTATACCTAAAATTCGGTTTTGGGCTCCCCTCTGGGCCAGACACTCCTGTGTCTCCCAAAAGGGAAAGTGACCCTGATCCAGCTGTGGGCTCACAGCTACCAGTATGACAGACCTTTCACTGGCCCTTTCACTCAGGTTGGGCTTGCTTCCAGCTACAGAGCTCTGCCACTCACCCAGCGCAGAACAGCCTGTGCAGAACAGCAGTATCTTAAGGTCAATAACTCAAAACCTCCTCATCTAACGGTGCCCGGTAGGAAGGGTCACTCCCTACCCAGGAGCCACAGTCCCCTCTCCAGCTTTGCCTCCCATCTCCTGTGTATTCCAGGGACAGGCAGCAGTGTCCCCTCAAGCGGAAGGTTTCGTTGGATTGCCACTCCCACACAGGTCATATACAAGACCTTGTGCCAAAAATGACATTTATGGGCCTGTAAAATGTTAATTGGGCTAGCGATGGTCCTGGAGGCTGAAGGCTTGTTGTTTTAATGGCAGCGCTGAGATTTTCATGCCGGGGTGTGACACAGATGTAAGTGACAGGGCACGCATTCTCTCTCCTTCACACCGATCAAATGGAAGGCTTTGTTCTAGAATAACAGCGAAAGAAGCGCAGGCTTCCAAAAACTGATCCTGCTCCTTCTTCCCATGCAGATGTATAACCGTAGAAGTCTGTGGGATGTACCCACACTTGCCAGACATACCTGCATGTGCACCCATAAATAGATACCTGCACCCACAGTCATCAGGGTTGTTCCTGGGGTCACATGTACAATCACACACATTTAATTTGCACATGTACTTGCACTTCTGCATGCCTGATGCCAGTGCCTCAGCTCACTCACAGTGATGGCAGCTGAGGATCTGGTCAACATAGTCCGACTCCTCTGCTCCTAGGGTGATGCCCCTCCCCTGACATGCTGACACACACGCTCCCCTAGACAGCACTATTCTGCACATTCAGAGGGATGCTGGTTCCCTGTGCGACATCTGGAGGAACTGGCCTAGCTGGCTGAAGGTTGACTGGTCTGATTAGGGGGATTTAGACTAGAAAATGAAGTGGGAGTGCAGAGTTTGCTTCATGGGGAAGATAATCCTAAAGGTCAAATTGTAACAGAGGAAAAGGAGATGGAGCAATTTGCCAGGAAGTAGCAAATAACCTCTTAGATGCTAGGAGATGGACTGAACTAGCCCTGCAGAGCTGTGGTGGGGTCAATCAGATGTAATCTATTTCAAAGTGCCAGTGAAGGGGGAAAGCAAGGGGTAGCACTCTGCAGTGAAAGCCTTTGCACGCTGTGACCCAAGGAGTGAAATAACCAGCAGACCCCGAAGGACAGGACAAAAAGCAAAGCTTAACGGCTAAAGTTAGACACACATCATAAAGGGGGAGGGGGGAGCAGAATCAGAGTTAGCATCAGCTACAAAACGTGTGCAGCAGAAAAAAAGGAATCAATAAATTCCTGCCTAATCACATACCATCAATGACAAAGTCCCAGCACTTGGTAGTCATGGAGGATTTTAATTACAATTCCCACGTGTCTGCTGGGAAACACACAAGACTGAACATCAGCCAGCAGGGGACTTTCTCCAATGGGTTCAATACCATTTTCTGATTCAAAGAGACCAAGTGAGTTGCTGGCTCAGGGAACCAATAATGAGATATGAGCCTTTCACCTCAAGGTCACTTTCTAGTGACTCATGGTTCTTACCATCAGATTGCTGTTCACGGCCTGTGTGAAATGACGGGGGAAACTTGGACCAGTTCCTAGCGGACCAGCACCTGTCGCACAGAACGCATGTCCACAACCGGCACTAATTGGGCCCCTGCTTGACAGCCTCAGCAGAGCCGTCAAAGAGTGAACGGGCCATCGTGGCTGAACTCCCCTAGAGGTGATCTCTGTAAGTCAGAACGGTGATACACCTGCCCTGCTCCTGCCTGTGCTGAAGCTGTTTGGGGATCAGCCATGGGGAGACATCAGCCCAGCAACTTGCACCACGGCTAAAATCATTTACAAGCCCAGGCACTCTTGGGAAGGCTTTCAAAGGAGAGCAGTTCCTTCCATCCGCAGCGAGAAAGAGGATTAGGAAGGTCTGTCCCCTTTAAGAAAAGAAGAAAAAACCCATTCAGAAGGCTCTCCCAGCTGATGCACAATGGAATTCCACCTCCTTGCCTAGCACAGAAATGATAATTAGAGGTTCAGCAAACAGGAGAGAAAGAAAACTGCTCCTTGCCCTCCCCCGGTCTCATGACTTGTGTCACACGAGGGGAGGTGGTGGGTGTGCTGTGCGGGGCCCAATTAGCTTTTTTAACCCTTTCCTTTCCCTCCCGGAGCTGCTCTTGGGGAGGCCCTTCCCCCACACTGTGAGCAAGTTCAAGCTGTTTGCATTATTGGCTGGGCTGTCTTGTGCTGATATCTCAAGGTTGCACCTGTTTGTTCAAAGATCACATCTAGACAGAGCTATTTGGATCCATCCCATCTACATTTCCCAGCTGTCGGCATCTCTTGAAACCTTCCTCGCCACAGCCTGGACGTTTATCAAAGGTGGTGGCCATGCACGAATGGCATGCAGGTGAGGAAATACTTGATGAAAACTGCTTCCTACGCAGCTGCTCTGTCCAGTCTGCTTTACTGGAATTTTTCTCCTTTGGGGGCCATTCTTCTCTTCCCCACCTGCTTTTGCACATGCTGCCAAGTTCTCTCTGTCGACTGCAGAACAGACTTTACCAAGAAGAATTCATTTTCAGAGCCCCGCAGCATGGGGCCTTTCCAGCCCCAGAGCCCCACTGGTTATAGAAGGGATTGTGCAGCTCCATTTACCCACCATGCCTTGAGATCTTCACTTTGGTTTTCTTTTCCAGGGGAAGTAGGACCATTCAAAGCAAGAGCCACATGCTGTGGTCAGAGCTCTGCCTGAGCATCTCAGCTGCTCTTCGCTCCCAGTTATAACACCTCTCTTGAATCCAGTATTCACTCTGACCCACAGGGAACCTGGCATGATGCTACTGCTTATAACCGAACACTATTGACATCAGAAATGCTGAATCCTGACACCAAGATTTGGGGAGATTTGGGGCATCTTAAATGAATTCCACAGCACTTGGAGCATTTTTTGTGTGCATGTGGGGTTTGTTGTTGGCATGTATTTTTCATGCATTTTTTAAAAGCCAGGACCGTGCACTGGGTCCTCAGTAATTAGGGAGCTGGGTGTGCTGTGCTAATGCATCTCGATGCTTTGTTTGTTGGTGACTTCCACACATTTCAGGCACCATTCTGCACTGCAAATGCTATCTGGATTGGTACAGCTCAGCCAATGCCCCTCACCCCTGACCTGCAGCCCCCTGCTATCCCAGCCCTGGGCTCTCCACACACAGCTCTGCCAGTGCCCCTCACCCCTGACCTGCAGCCCCCTGCTATCCCAGCCCTGGGCTCTCCACACACAGCTCTGCCAGTGCCCCTCACCCCTGACCTGCAGCCCCCTGCTATCCCAGCCCTGGGCTCCCCACACACAGCTCTGCCCATGCCCCTCACCCCAACCTCTGTTACTTCAGTCAAATGCAAGTTCAAACGCTTTCCAAACATGTCAAGTCTGCACAGTACACTGTACATATCTTCTGTGTCTTCTTCAGCAACAGGTTCACTGTTGGCGCTCAACAAATACTAAGTACTAATGACATTAATCTCTGCCTCGACGAGGTGTCACAGCAGTAGCAGCGTCCAGTAGTGTAGGGCATTTTTCACAGATATGGTCATTTAGCATTATTATCCATTCGGGATTCCGAGGCAGGCTACCACAGGTGGAGATGCTATTTTCTACCTGGCAGCAGCTCCTGAACCAGGATTCACCAGTAAGCCAAATTTCCTGGAGGCTTTTTGATTTGGTCACTAGAGGCAAAGATGAGCTAGCCCTGAAGTCAGGTGTCCATGTGTGCAAGTCGAATAGTCCTTCTGCTTCCCCTCGCTCAGGCTCCCAATCTCAGTCATGCAGAGTTTAAGAGGGCAGGGCTCTTTGGTTCAGCTAGGAGAGTTCACAGATCAATGCCAGTGCAATTGTGATGTGAGCAACACTGTAGGGCTTGGTTTTGTGCAGCCTCCCTCCCACCGCCCCTCACCCTCCCTTTAACAGTGCTGATGGTAACCCTGCTCTCAAAAAGGTGGTACCAAGACTGCTCCATATCCAACGAAGACCTGTGGCTTTAAGAGTCTGATCCAAAACCCGCTAAACTCAATGGGGAATCTTCCCATTGACTTCAGTGGACATTGGTTCATGTAAGGCATGAGCCAGAGTCCAGTGTGTAAGGGAAACATGGAGTAGGATGTGCTTCTCCCTTCCCATCAACCATCAATCAAGCACAGAGAGTGAAAGTCTGGCCATGCTGAGCCACAGTTGAGTTTTAATCCATTTACACTCATGTCAGTGTCTTCAGGAGAACTCCAGGGTCCCCAGTCCAGGCTGTGCTGTGTTTCCAAGCTGGAGTCAAGACTGGCAGGTGTCACGTGAGGAGAACAAGCTCTAACAGTGGAATCCAAGAGCACAGGGCTGCTGCTGACTATGGTCTGCATGGGAGCCAGGTCCTTAGCCTGGGGAGCTGTGTTTGTCAGACCCACCCAGCAGTGACACGGGGTCTGTAAGAAAGAACTGGTGCGAATCCTTTCAGTGCACACAGCTTGTACATGCTGAGCAGCTGGGTGGCCTTGTTGCTGGCCTCTGGTGACAAGAGGACCCCAGGAGGTCGTCGTGTCAAAGGGCCAGCAGATTCTATGGGATTCATGTCACTCAGTAAAACTTGGATTAACCAAATACACCCGATTTTAATGGTTTCTGACTCCCCATTGTAAACATGTTTCACAGGACGGTTACATTTGTACTTTATCAAATACACCAGGTATAGGAAAGGAAGGGACCATTCTCCCCACCCCCACTCCCCCAGGCTGCCATTAAGTCTGTTTGCCTGTGATTCCTTCCAGCTGACAGAGCCAGTCTGCTAGCCGTTAAGTTAAACAGAGCTTGTCCTGTAATAACCCCGTGGAGGCTGCTAATTGGTACCAGCACCTAGTCGATGCCTTGTCCTAGCCTCTGGCTGGCAGTTAGCTGTGCGGAGCTCCAGCACTGAGAGTTCAGCTGTAGCCCCCACTCCAGTCACCTAGCTAAGGGGCCCTTACCTCACTGTTGCCACTTCTGAGCCTCCTCTCATGTTTTATTCTGGAATAGGGACTTTTACATCAGAGCAGGCCTGGGCGGATAAAAATCCTTATTACAGAAAGCAGCTGACCTCGTCCATGTTCCCCCACCACTAGAGTTAAAGACAGAAGTGTTTCTTTCTGCCCAAACCAGCCACAAAGTCATCATGAACCTCTCCTTATGACATCATAGCACATTGCCAAGTAAATGGTGACATCACAGCCTCACAGCAGCATACGGCTTCACTACAAGGAGAGACTACATTGCAGTTATACACCGTTGTACATACATTAGCCCAATAAGAAGGCTGTGAAGAGGGCTGCCTCTGCTGAAACACTGAGAGGACTGGAACTTTGAAATACACTTTTTGTTCACTAAGAATGCATAGCACTCGTACAGCATTGGGCTTTATGGCTTGTTAGGGACAGGCAAATAATGAAAAATAGGTCCCAGGGACGTGTTCGTGTATCTCACTGGCAAAGTAGATGTTGCAGCCCATTCTACAAGCCGGTCCACCACAAGATAAAAACCTAGTACACCTAACAAAAGTTATTCCTGGAGCTAAAATAGCAGCACTATTTCTTTTGATCCTGGGGGTTCTGAGTTCAAACCCTGCTGATGACCCATCCAGACGTGATTATATTTATAATCTTTGTGTTCATTTTCCAAAAGCATTCGAGAAATTGAATTTATTGGCATAAATGTTGGCGAGACTCAAGTTTCAGAGCTGCGTGTGCCAGCATTCACAGAAACTAATTTTTAAAAGTGCTCACACCACTATTCACTGCACAAGGGCTTGTTTGCTTACCCACTCAGGGAACAGAAATACCACAGGACTTATATGAGGAGTCACTGCAATAGCACTTGTGGAATTTCAAATATTTGCCATTGGTCAAGTGAAAAATTTTAAAAAAGGTATTTATCACATCAACTAAATCAACAAACAAAATTCAGGGAGATCACACCTACCTGTGAATATTCTGCAGACTGACAGAAGGGGCAGAATCTGTCTGACAAATTATCTATTGTTAAATATTTGCTCAGCTCCAGTTATTGTTGGTCTTTTGTTGCACGTTTCCTAAGAGATTAACTAATTAATTAGTGTCATTGTCCCTGTTATACAGGTGGGAGAATGGGCTCGTGTTCAGAGGTGCTAAATATTGCTGCTCCCAGGGATATTACTGGAGTTGTAGTGCTTAGAACCTCTAAGAATCAGGACCATTTATGGGTCTCAAGTTGGGTACTGAAAGCACCTAAAATTAGAGACCATTTAGGAAAGTTTGGCTCTAAGGCCCAGATCCACAAAGGTACTTCAGCTCCTAACTTCCATTGAAATTAGTAGAAGTTAGGAGCCTAAATACCTTTGTGGATCTGGGCCTAAATGACTCTGTCAAAGTCACCCATAGATTCCAGAGAAAAACTTGGATTAGACTGCAGAAGTTTTTGGTGCCCAAGTTTGATCCTCTAAGCAATGCTGCTTCTTTCTGATGAGCCTGCTATTTGGTAAAGCTCCCCTGCAGCATGAAAGTCCTTCAGGAGGGCTCCCAAACAATGAAGAAATAACCTCTTTGATATCCTTCACTGTACGCCTTCTGTGTACATGTAGGGCAGCGTTCTCCTGGTGAAGCTCTCAGACCCCCAAACATACACAGGAGCCTCAACCAGACCAGACGCAGGTGCCATTAACCCCTGGGTACTGAGTCCTGACACTCCCTAACCACTCCTCACATAGGATCCACTTCAGAGGGATTGGGATAGGAGATCCACAAATCAACAGCAGACCATTCTCCTGGAGTCCACTGAGGCAGCGTGGCCCCGGAGGTCAAAGGGCAAGTGCATTCCACTGCCTGAGAAATGCACTATCCAGTAGTCCCTCCACAGGGAAATGGGCCACACCAACACACACAGTGTGGGAGAACAGGTATCGAATATAATTGTCCTGCTCCCAGGAAATATGTTTATGCAGCCACACTCTGGGGTCCTGGGCAGTAACAGAGACGGGGTGCTGGGATCCCCGCTGGGACCCCGTTACAGGAGAGGATTCTCTTTCTTTTGCTCTTTACAGAGTTACAACCTTGAAAGCCTTTTGCGGAGACAGTAAGGTCCTTTGAGCTTATTTACCAGATTCTCCTCTTCCTAGTTAGGAGCTGACCCAGCCTTCCAGGGCTTCTTTGCATGTTTGTTATGGAGCTGCCCATGGTTTGTGTCATACAGCTAATTCTGCTTACAAAGGGTATGGCTACACTTGGAAATGTGCAGCGCTGGGAGTTACAGCTGTGGTCGTACAGCTGTGTAGGAACAGCGCTGCAGTGTGGCCACACTGACAGCTACCAGCGCTGCAGTGTGGCCACATTTGCCGCATTTGCAGCGCTGTTGGGAGTGGTGCATTGTGGGCAGCTATCCCAGCGTTCAAGTGGCTGCAACGTGCTTTTCAAAAGAGTGGGGTGGGGTGGAGTGTGACAGGGAGCGTCGGGGAGACAGAGAGAGCGGATTTTTGGAGCAGACACTGTGAGCTCCCTGCCTTGCAAATTCTGGCCATTTCCCCCGCCCCTCTCTCAATCACTCTTAAATGTAAAAAGGCTTCAGACCAGATAAGCAGCTTCTCCGACGGACTCCCTCCCCCCCGCCGTGCTGTTTGTCTCCTCAAGCAAACAGCTGTGAACATTCCAAAGCCTCGGCTCGGCTCGCTTGCTGGAGCAAAGAGCAGCTGTGTTTGGTAGCTCCGGGGAGTACCTTCCGGTTTGTTGTAGACAGGAATTCTGGGATACCTCTTAATACCCTGGAGGCCAATAACAGCGCTGGTGAGTGTCCACACCTGATGAGCAGCGCTGCATCACCAGCGCTGGATTCGCTACACCCGTAGCAGACCAGGAGTACAGCCAGCGCTGCAGCCAGGGAGTTGCAGCGCTGGCTGAGCTTTGTAAGTGTGGACACCGAGTAAGTTGCAGCGCTGGCTGAGCTTTGTAAGTGTGGACACCGAGTAAGTTGCAGCGCTGTAACCCCCTCACCAGCGCTGCAACTTGCAAGTGTAGCCGTCCTGCTCTGTAGCCTCCAAAACATCCCATAGAGTTCAAGCAATCATTCAGCCCAGACCTGAAAAGCTCTGCACTTGCTTCCTCTGCAGGGATATTAATGAGCCCAGGTGGCAAGGAAGACTGTTCAGAGGAGCAGAATTCACCCTAGTGGTGTTCTCAACCAAAATATCCTCCATCTCAGCACTGCTATGTTTCAAGGTGGGGGCCTGGCTGCTCCCCTCCATCCCAGTGGTACCGCATTTCCACGGCACTGCGCACAAAGAATCTGCAATGTGCTGTGGGGTGAAAGAGGCTCTAGCAATGGAGATTGATAATTGATTGTGATTATCTACTGTGATTTGTTAATTTGGGGG
Organism: Chelonoidis abingdonii; assembly: GCF_003597395.2. NCBI lineage: Eukaryota > Metazoa > Chordata > Testudines > Testudinidae > Chelonoidis > Chelonoidis abingdonii. The sequence continues at coordinate 154,848,847 of NC_133771.1, forward strand.
AATACCATGAGGAGGGAACCATCTTTAATCAGGGAAGAGGGTTTGTAACTTGGTGATCTTAATTGAGATGCATCAGCCCCAGGAAGGAGATGGACTAAACCTAATGTCTATGACCTTAAGTGATGTGAGAACCTTATTGCGTGGTGGGAGTGTGGATTTGCTTGCTCCACCCAGAAGGACCAGCTCCATTTAAAAACGAGCAGCTGCACTGGTAGCTGGAGAGAAAGAAATTGCATGGGTTTGTCAGGCTGTAGAAAGTCTGGGTACTTAATAGTTTGGGGGCTGAAATGTGCCTGGGCTGGTAGGGTAGAGGTTAGGCTAAGTCCTGAGCAGCAGCAGAAAGGATCTGAAAGCCAGATGGTTCTCGTTAGAGGTTAATTTCCTTGGTGTGAGGGATAAAAGAACAGGAGGGGCTGAAGTAGTTCCTAGTGTCTGAGGAGGGGAAAGCCCAGTGAAAAGTACTTGGGGAGGGGAGAGCGCCACCAGCACTCCCCTTTTCAGTGTGTCCTCCGGCCACCCCAAGTCTTTCTGCATGACCCTGCAGCAGGGCAATAAGAGTAAATTCCAAGGTCTCTGCTGAGCTGAAGGCCAGGCTAGGTCTCTGCTCCATGCACTGTGGCTAGGCCAGAGCAGGGCTGTTGGAAGAGGAAGGGGAGCCCTGGTTGAGTGAAAGGAAGGGCCAGGAAATGGGTTAGGAGGGGGGCTGTCTGCAACCCGCAGGATGGCAAACTCTATCCAGGTGTGGGCTGCTGGGTGATGTTGGCCCTGGATCCCCCAGATCATAGAGAGTCCCAGCATGGTGGTTATTTATCTGCCATGTCACCCCATGGAGACGAGAAAGGGAGGGAGACTGGGTTTGTCGGAAGTGGGGAGGGTGTGCTCTGGAGCCCCAGATGAGCAGATCACTGTAAGTCCAGTACATCGTCCTGTGCATGGGGAATCCTGGGCCAGGAGCTGAAAGAGCAGCTGGTATCCCTGGGCCACCTCTAGACAGTTTCTTTTATGTTAGCTTTGGTGTGACGGCCTGTTTCCTCTTATGCACACTGGAGGCACATGAATGGGGAAGGGGACACATGCTAACCACACCACTCCAGTCAGCCTTCCTATCTGCTACAGTAAGGGCCCCATGGCTGCCTCAATCCTGCATCCAGCTGGGGTGTTGTCAGGAAGCCAGGAGTTTAGTCATGGTACTTTCCTAGGTTCCACCCACTAAACACCAAAAGGGGATTTTGCAGTTCATCCTATCACCCCTCTTCTGTCTTGTGCACTTTGATGAGCAGTGAAACTGCTAACAATGGTGACCTTCCAGTGCCATCATTAGAGTCCAGAGTTAACATCTCATTGCAGTAAATAGAAGATAGTTCATGCTTCTTGGTGCTTTTGTTTCAAGCTGTTTGCCGACTCACTCCTTTTTAGTGCTATCAGTTTGCATTTTTAAAGTTATAGCAAACAAAGGGGGAAGAGACTGAGGTTGCTTCTTTTATGGAAGCCTAGGTTCTGGAGCACAAGATGACAGCCTCAAGGTGAAAATAACAGCTCACCAAGCCATAGCAAGCTGGCCAGGTTCCACCCCTGCAGGGAGCAGTGGGAAGGGGGCTGTGAGCAGTGACAGGCTCTAAATCTGAGGTGCGCAGTGGCAGAAGAGCTGGGTGGCCATCAGAGAGGCCTGCGAGGGAAACAATGGGGTGGGGAGAAGCAATGAGTTTGGAACTGCCTCAGGCACCGCGTCTTAAGACTAGTCTTGTGAACTGGCAAACTTCCCCAAGGAGACCTGAACCAGATGCTGATCTGACCACTTGGCATCCAGAGGAACTTGAAGAGCAAGAGTTGGAAGGTGGTTCCAGGCCATTAACCTCCACCAGAGGAAAGAATGGAACTCGATCCCAAATATGCTGAATGCTGATGGACAAACCTCATTCATTCATCTCTGAATTATTTAAAAGTATAAAAAGGGATGGGAAGGCATGGAAGAAGCAGGAAATAGCAATAAATACGCATGCATGACATCCTGCATACACAATAAAGCTGCTTGAATTATTCTTTGTGAACAGTTTGGCAAACGTAACTCCTCTTTCAAACCAGTTCTACCCATTTGCTGTTTGTAATTACCTGATGGGAAGTTTGTGAGGGGATTTTAGCCCACAGATTCCCACGGGTACTCTTCGTAGACAGATTATTGGAGGAATACTGCCTACCTAGGCATTTGTGGCTCTCATTGCTATAATATCAGCCTGCCTCCTTAGTATCCATGGACTTATCTTCACATACCCCCTAGCAGGGCAGGAGAGGGTTGTTATTCCCATTGTACTGATGAGGAACCTGAGGCATAGAGATTGACTGGTTCAAGACCATGCAGTGAGTTTGTGCTAGAGCTGGGGATTGAACCCAGAGCTGTCGAATCCGGGGCCAGTGTCCTTTAATCACAAAACCATCTTTCTGAATTCATTATTTGAGCAGTCACGTGGTATTGTTTCTGTTCTCTGATTGGCGGCCCTAAACTACTTCCTCTAGTGAATGTTTCAATGACTGCATCTCAGCTACAGGACCCGTCTTCACTTTTGATGAACAAAACTTCTCCTGCCCTAATTTTGGTTGAGCCTCCTTCATAGCTCTCTCATTCTCTGTCCATCATCTGATGGACAGAGAATGAGAGAGCTATGAAGGAGGCTCAACCAAAATTCAGTTCCAAATTTGAGAAAATTACTATTCATAGGGATGATTTATATTACAGCAGTAGCTGGAGGCCTCCACTGAGATTGGGGCCCCAGGTTGTTATGTTCAGGACATACATGTGGCAAGAGACAGTCCCCGCCAAGAGCTTACAACCTAGGCAAGATAGATACAAGTTGGGAGAAAGGTGCTATTTTCCCTGTGTTACTGAGGGGGAGCTAAAGCATAGAGAGATTAATCAATTTACCCATGGTCCCACAGTGAGTCTGATAGAATCAGGATTGGAACCAAAATCTCCTGGGTCCCAGTCCAGTGCCTGACCTACAAGCCCATCCTTCCTCTGGTGAAAACTTTTCCCTTCGGTTCATCAAGCTCTTAATTCACAGCAAACATACAGAGCAAAATAGAAGGCATTAGGGGAAATGTTATATTCCCAGTTATGTCCTTAACGGGGACCCTGACAACACCCTGCAAACCAGACCCAGCACTGCAAGTATATCTGATCAAGTCACTTCAAACAGAGGCTGCTCACGTTCACAACAGCAAACATAAATGGTGCATCCTAAACCTGGAACCTAAACACATACACTGACCTTTAATTAGTCGTCTGTTTCCAACGAGGCGGACAAGCCGGCTCTGAACATACCTCTATCTTAATTGCATTGATAAGCTTTCCCTTTGCAGAGCTATCAAGCTCAGCTCTGTGCTGCTGTATGTGCCCAGTTGCCAAGGAGCGATGCAGCAGGCTGGAGCCCTTCACAGGCATTGCTGGGTTGTTACTCGCCACCTTCTGAACAGCATGCGCTGTGCCTCTGACCAACCTCAGAGGGTGGGAGCAGAGATGTTACAAAAAGAGTTAGGGTGCAGAGGGAGAGGCATAAGAAAAGAAGCTGTGGTGAGTAAAGATCAGTTTCCCCCAGTCCAATGGGTGAAATCTCACCCCATTATTTAAAATAAACTCCTCCTGGTTCTTGTCGCGCACCCATCAAAGTCCAAAGCAAGCCTGAACGCTTCACACCAGATATGAAGAGCTCCCTGCCCCTGCTCCTGGCTCTGCCTTGTGGGAGAGTGATTGCAGGCAATCCGACCCCATTTATATCAGCACTGATTGCCTTCGCCTGCTCTAAAACGTGGAACTGCAGGAAACCCCAGGGCAGGGACGGTGGGTCTGAGAACCCCCTGAGAAGGATGAGCTGTGTAAAGGGTTTCGCTTGCATTAGCATAGTTTCCATGGTATTCCTCCCAGTTCTCAGCCCCTCTGGTATTTCCCCTCCACCTATGGTTTTTATTTCCACAGACTGAGCATCACCCTATGGAACCCTAGCAAAGGACATAACACCGGGTGGGTCACTCTTGTGTCAGAAGCAAGACCCAGGATTTAGGCTTGCAATCATTCCTTCGTGTGCCGTGGCGTAATGCCAGGGTGCCGCATTGCTCGTGGCTGTGTTGGCCTGGATGTTGCAAGGTAGTGGGTCTGCACAGTGACATCAGTGCTGTGGGTGAGATACTAAAGAGAGAGTTTCACTACTGGCTTGTGTGGCCAGCGCATACTGTGAGCTCCCCAAATGCAGTGCCAAAGCAGGATTGTTCCCAGGTTTAGTTCAGGAGGAATATGATGGGTCTCTGCATCCTGTGTACATATCTGGGCTTTGCTCTGTAATGTCCTATTATGCACAGGTTCTTATATCACATGCATCACCATGACTGCTGAGTGTCCTTGAACCCAGAGCACCCTCTCCCAGCTCTCCTTTACGTCTCTGTTTGTGGCACATGTTGTGTCACATGACAGTCAATCATCCTCACTCCAATCAAGCTTTAAAGTCAATGGCATTGGAGCTGCAATCACATGGTACATTCCTGTGCAGCCCCTTGAGGCACAGCCAGACGGCAAGGGGCCCCAGCTCCCAGCCAAGCCAAGGTGATCTGGAGCAAACAGGTGTCTAGCTTGTCCTTGGGACACTGAAGAGCCCTCAGGCTGCTCCCTCATCCCTTCCACTTCCAGCTCCTCAGAAGAAGCAGAAGAGCAGCTAAAGGCAGAAGTAATAATCTCTCCTGTGTGCTCAGGGCTGCTGCTAGACCAGGCTCAGTACATAATGGCAAGGGAGACCCTGTGGGCTGTAACTAAACTATTCTATACTGATGTGAGTCAAACAATTTGCAGTGAGGAACTAAGGATTCTGGTGCACTGGAAACATGACCAGCACTGTGACCTACTTTAATGGTGAACGGAGGAAATTATTAAAATCCCAGATTTTGATTTTTCTCGAAAAGGTCACTTTCTTTGACAAAATCCTGCAAATGTTATGCTCATGGTTTTGGTTTTTTTTTTAACTTCTGCTTTGGAAAGATCTTTAGATCTAGAACTCGCCTCTTCTCATTTGGGGAGCCATCGCCTTGAGCCTAAATATACAGGTGCTAATGAGTTGGAAAAAGAATCTGACTTTTGTCAATGAGATTTGCTGTAAGTACTTTCCAACTTGAGAAAAGTCTGTACACTCAGCCCCAAATGTGCAATTTCACTCATAATTCTGTTTCTAGGCCCTTATTCGGGATAGCACTTAAGCTTAACTTTAAGCATGTGCTTAAATCCTATTGATTTCAACATGCTTAAGTGTTGTCCTGAATAAGAGTGCTTGAACTGAGTGCTTGAGTCCTGAACTGGGGCTTTCACCTGGTCAAAATCCATGCTTATTTCCACAAAATCTAATGAATTTCTCACAATTTTTCTGTACATTTTTTGGCTTTTCTTTTAGCTAGAGATTACTAGGTGCTTGGGGATAACATAGTCTCTCCTAGGCTCCACCAGCCCACCTAGCTGGTGCAAGGTAGGAAAAGCAGTCAGGTGATTAAATCCAGATGCAGAAGGAAGATCTGATGTAGGTTCTGAAGCATGCAAGAGCCTTGTTCTTGAGCTCAGGATAGTCTAGGAGAGGAGAGTCAGGGTATGTCTACACTGCAGCTGGACCCAAGTCTCTCAGCCCAGGTAGATAGTAATGCTCACATTAGCTGGGTTCTAGCTAGGACCCTAAAAATAGTAGCTTTCAAGCCCACCTGCCCGCCTGGGTCTGAGTTCAGATGGTGAGACAAGTCTCTGCCGGAGCTGAAAGTCCACACTGACATAACCTCAGTATCTGAAGACAGTTCATCAGGGAGAAATAATGTACTTAAACTGCTTCAGAGGCCAATCTCACACTCACTGAAGTCAATAGGAATATTTACTTTTACTTTAGTGGGTTTGATTAGTCTTTAAATGTCAAATGCTATGTACTGATACACAAACACTATGTATTGATGCACAGTCGTTCACTGGCTTTTAATGTAATGTCTGTGCATGCTTCTCCCCCCAGTAAAAAGGACATAAACCCCTGCTCTCCCCTGTGTATTTTGCTGTGGCACATGGAGGCCTGCTGGGCAGCTGGCATTTGCAGGTCTTCAGAGATCACCCAACCACAAACACAATCAGAGCAGGTGACTATACAGTGGGGCTGAGCACAGGTGGCAGTGACAGTAGTCTCTCTCTGGCTGTTACCTGAACAGACGTCAGTGGCTGTATTGCCATGATTTCCCTCATATCTTTATTACAGGCCCTGTCTGAGCCCAGTACTGCATCTCCACCGTTGTATACAGTGGCCTGTTTTGCACCTTTAGGTTCTGCCATTACAGATGGCCCACAATGAGTGCAACACCCCCTGATTGCTCCAGGCTGGAGTTTGGGGCTAATCCACTTTTGCCCTTTGTCCATCTGCATCTTCAAACCAGCCTTGTCAGAAGTAGTAACGCTTCTTTGCGGCTGGCGGCTATAAAAGGTGGACAGTGGGGCCCTCAAGATTCTGTACTAGGTCCCGTGTTGTTTAACACATTTATTAGTGATCTGGGAAGGGGAGAGAGCAGTGGGATAGCAAAATTTGTAGATAACGCAAAATTATTTAGGCTATTCGGGACCAGAGGAAGGTCAGAGGGATCTAACCACACTAGGTGAATGGGCAACATTACAACAGGTGAAATTCAATTGTGACAAGTGCGAAGTAACACGCACTGAAGGGAAAAACTTAAACTACGCAGACACCTAACAGCATTCTAAAGTCACAAACTCCAATGAAAAAACTTCAAAAACAGTCTCCAATAAGAAACTGCAGAATTGGAATTAATTTGCAAACTGGACACCATTAAATTAGGCTTGATTAAAGACTGGGAGTGGATGGGTCATTACACAAAGTAAAAACTATTTCCTTATGTTAATTTTCCCCCTACTGTTACTCACACCTTCTTGTCAACTGTTGGAAATGGGCCAGCCTGATTGTCACTACAAAAGTTTTTTTTCCTCCTGCTGCTAATAGACCACCTTAATTGATTACTCTCGTTATAGTTAGTATGGCAATACCCATTTTTTCATGTTCTCTATGTATATATATCTTCCTACTGTATTTTCCACTGCATGCATCCGATGAAATGGGTTTTAGCCCACGAAAGCTTATGCCCAAATAAATTTGTTAGTCTCTAAGATGCCACAAGTACTCCTCATTCTTTTAAATTAGCTGTATCTGCTCAGGAAACCATCCTGGGTATCACTGCAGACAGCTCAAAGAAAACCTCTGTTCAATGTGCAGCTGTGGTCAAAATAGCTAAATAGATGTTCAGATGCATATGGAATGGGATGGGGTATAATACAAAGAATATTATAATGCCATTCTATAAATCAGCGGTGCAACCTCAACTAGAATATCGTGTGCAATGTTGGTCACCCATTTCAGAAAGGTTATTACATAACTAGACGGGGGTTCAGAAATGGGCAAGAACGGCCAAGGGTTTGGAAAAACTCACATGGGATGAGAGATTGAAAGGACAGGGCTTGTTTATCTTAGAAACGAGACAAATAAAAGGGGACATTAAACCAACGTATGAAATGATGAATGGTCTAGAGACAGGTGATCTGGCACATCTGTTCTCCTTCTCTCATAACGCAGGAACGAGGGAAATTAAATTCAAAAGTGATACAAGGAAATATGTTTTCACACATTACACCAGTGGCTCTTAACCTTTTGTACTGGTGACCTCTTTCACACAGCAAGTCTCTGAGTGTGACCCCCCCTTATAAATTAAAAACACTTTTTTATATATTTAACACCATTATAAATGCTGGAGGCAAAGTGAGGTTTGGGGTGGAGGTTAATACTCACCCCCACCCATGTAATAACCTTGCGACCCCCCTGAGGGGTCCCGACCCCCAGTTTGAGAACCCCTGCATTACACGATGGAATGTATTACCACAAGACGTTGTTGAGTCCAAGAACTTGGCAAGATTCAAAAGGGAACTAGACCTTTATACAGGCATTGAGGATATCCAAGGTTATAAATAACAACAAAGTTTGGAAGAGATTACACCTCATGCTTCAGGGTTTAAATCCATCTCTGTGTGACGGACCAGGCTGAGACCTAATGTGGAGGCAGATTATCCCACATGTACCTATTGTGGAGTTTTGACACCTTCCTCTGAAGTATCTTGTATTGGCCACTGTCAGGGACAGGATACAGGACTGGATGGCCTTGGGTCTGATCCAACCTGGCCATTGTGATGTTCCTATGCTATCATAAAGTGCCACCTCCTGAAGGGCCGATTCAAAGTGTCAGGAGCAGGATTCAAGTATCAGGAGGTAGCCATGTTAGTCTGTATCCACAAAAACAATCAGGGGTCCGGTGGTACCTTAAAGACTAAGAGATTTATTTGGGCATAAGCTTTTGTGGGTAAAAAACCTCACTTCTTCAAATGCATCTGATTGTTATCCTGCTTTCCTTCTCCTTGGCCAGCGGCAGAGTTGGTGAGCGACTGGACCTGTGTTCTGGCCTTCTCTGAGATCATTTATTCCCTTTGTGCATCACACTATGAACACAGTTCTGTGTTGTGGCTGATAAGGAGACTTAGCACTTCCAAGCTGTATTGCCTGGGGTGGCTAGGCATTAATAAGATCCAGAGCTTCTGAAGTTCACTGCCTGGCACACTGTAACTACAGGTCATGGGGTGACTTGGCCTGTCCTGGCTAAGGACTGCAGAGCAGCCTGGCATGTCAGAGGATTACTTCCTGGTTCAGGACATTTGATGGCTGTAAGGCGATCTGGAACAGTTAAGGATTATTGCCTTGCCTGGCCCAGCATGGCTAAGGGCTGCAGGGTAATGTGACCTGATGTGGTTAACGATTGTAAAGAACTCTGGTTGAGGATTATCGACCAGTCCGCCAGTCTGATGACTGCCGCACCAGAGCTAGCCAGCGTTCTGTCTGTTAAACAAGCCCTGGTTTCCTGGCACTGTCTTTTTGTTGCAGTGACATCCCAGCTACTGAGCGGTGGCTCAGAACTGTCACACTAGCGGAGAGGAAAACATTGTTCATCACTCACCAAATGCCCAATTGACTACATGTTTAACTTTTTACGCAATTGTTTTAAGTGCAAACAGATGTAACAATGGATTTTTATCTTCAGTGTCTCCATATGGGATGTTCCCCCCACACACCCTTCAAACTTGCTAGAGCAACTGCACTGCATGGTACAAAGTCTCTAGTCTAACCAACAGCAGCCCCATGAGACAGCACAGCCTGGAGCCAGGTAATCTGGATGCACAAAAACCAACAGGATGTCAAGATCAAAGTCTTAGGCAAGTCAGGGGAATTAACTATTCAAACTCAGTGTGTCAGAGCACGTAGCAAAGCCACAGGCTGTTATGCATTCAGGGAGTTGGCCCCAAAACGCAAGAGCATCTTCTCATGAAATTTCCTCACCCTGCTACTCTCAGCCTTCCTATCTGTGGCCCTAAGATAGCCCCCATTACCATACCTAGCCTCACAGCGCCCCTGGGAAGTAGGGCAGTGCTGTCACCCTCATTTTCAGATGGAGAGCTGAGGCACAGAGAAACTAAGTGACTTACCCGAGGTCACAAACGACATCTGTGGCAGAGCAGGGAACTGAATACTTCTGAGTCCCAGGCTAGGTTCCCTAATCACTGGACGATCTTTCTATGCCTTGTACTCCCTCATCTGTGGGGCATGATATGAAATCTGGGCAGTTTTCTGCATTGTCTCCCTTATTTCTCAAGTAGTCCTGGTGATTTCATTGGCACTCTGAGAGGGTATACAAAGCCCACGCCAGCATGGAAAAGGTTAAGGAGTTGCTTTGGGCTAGAGTGGGACCTCCCCTACACTCCTGCAAATTATGCCAGGACTGAAGGAGGCATTGAAACTCAGATGGGGGCAAACCCAGGGAGGGAACAGGCTGTTGAGCTCACAGTGGGATCCCAGAGAGAGGTCTGACAGCCAGCAAACCCTGTGCCCCTGCAGAAAGGAGAACGCAGGCCCCCTGGGCTAAGAAGGAGAAAGAGACTGAGACATGTACTGGAGGCCCAGTGGGCTCTGGGGTGGCCTGATACTTGCAAGGCCCTGTGACATGAGAGATGGTGGTCTCTCCTCCCCAGAGAGTTCTTTGAATTTGCTTTAAAGGTAGAATTGGACAAATCCTCGTTGAGATGTTTGGTATTGTTATACACAGGACAGAAAACTGGCCCGACTTTGCTCAGCGTGTTATTGCAGCATCTATCTATCAGGGACTGCAGCAGCGTCCCAAAATGAGGCATGACGCTCCCCCTGTGCTTCTCTTAAAGTGACCTTGCACGGCATCAGATAAAACACTACCATGTATTACAACACACAAGTAAACAAAACAGACAGGGATCCTTTGCTATGTACAAGCTATAGGCCTACAGTATTGTTAAAATCACGGTATCTTTTAGAGGCCTCAGCTGAGGTTTGGGCCCAATTGTGCTAGAGGCTGTACAAACACAGGAATAGACAGTCCCTGCCATGAGGAGTTTATAATCGAAATAGACAAGAGAGACGGAGGGCAGGAGAGGAAACAGAGGTGAAATGATTATTCGAGGTCACTCAATAGGTCAGCAATACCAGACTATATGTTGCAACAGTGCTGACCTCAACAGCCAAATGACAGTGTTGTCTTAGAAACTCCAAACCTTCCTTCTATCCATAACCCATTCTTTTCAAGCCGATTTTATTAGCGGATTATATGGGCAGAAAATCTGAGATGCTTTGGATGTGCTATGAGCTTAGAAAGACATTACCCATGTTGTCTATTTCATGCCCACAGATGAGAAGAAGGCATTTAACAGGGTATAATGCAATTACCTGTTTCAAACATCTTAAACCCTTTAATTTTGCCCAAATTTAGGAATAAAACTATATCTTTATAAAATAACACCACAGCTAAAGAATTCTAGCGCTGTTATTCTGTCAGATGCCTTCTGCCTTGCTTGGGATACCAAACAGGGCTGGCCACTTTCCTCTCAACTTTTGGGTCAGGCCCTTAGAGCCTTTCACATTTGTTGGCAGAAATGGACTTGGCATAAAACGTGTTCAAATCGATATGTGGACAGACACCTGTCAGGGATGGTCTGGATAATACTTAGTCCTGCCAAGAGTATAGGGGACTGGACTAGAGACTTCTCCAGGTCCCTTCCAGTCCTATGATTCTATGAGGAGGTAGTGTTTTATGAAGAAGATCTGCTGCTATTCCTTGGGAATTCTCTAGATGCACCATAGAAACCTAAAAGCAACTATACAGGAGATCACGCTATATCAGGTTACAGAATAAACTGCAATAAAAGTAAAACATTGTCCCTTTCTAGACTTTGTCCTCATATGAGCTAGTGGAAATTTACACTTGCTCTTTAAAATTGCAGTGTACATATGCTGTTACAAAGTCTTGGGATGAAATTCAGCCCTGTTTGTGCAGAGGACCAGCAGGACGGCTGTGCATCACTGAAGTTCCACTTATTTCCTATATTTTTCCAAACTATAATTACTGTAATCAAACAGGAAGGAACACAAAGTTGGTCTGTATCCACCCCAAAGTGTCTTTGCGTGTGGGAGGAATATAACTTCAAAATATTGAATATTCTGATCTGGCACAAGGTCTGACAGACACATGAGCTGTGGTAGCAGTGAAATGCCTCGGTGAATCATTGAACAGTGCCTGGGGCTACCAATGGCTCAGCTACATCCACATCGTTACCAGTCTGGAAAAAACAACTTGAAAATTATCCAGGCTATAAACATCATAATAAACCAGTTTGACTCAGCTATCCTACAATTAACAAAACACACCCTAAACTCCCTCTTCATTCTCAACCGTGTCATCCTTATATACAGGTGGAAAGTAGAAGCATTAATTGGCCTCCTTAGTTATTAAGTAGACACCAAATAGAGAATCTCTTTCAAAACAATAACTTGTTGGTCTTTCATCAATTACAAATCATGTATCCTTTATCTAATCCTTGTAAGCTGAAACAGAATCTGTGTACTTATATGGTCCCCGTCAGCAAACCCTCACAAAAATTTGTATTTATCCTCACAACACCCCAGTCAGGCAGAAAAGTGTCATTATCCACATTTTAGAGATGGGGAACTGAGGTACCAAGAGATGCAATGACTTGCTTACAGTCATGTAGCGAGCCAGAATCTGAATCCAGATCTCCTGAGTCCTTGGCTAGCGCCTTAATCACAGTGGCATGCTTCATCCAATGAGACATCTGCGGAGTAGTGTAACTGCAGTAGGGTCGATGAGGTGCTCAGCTGTGATCTGAAATTACTTGTAGCTCACATTTAATATGGGGATTTAGAATGGGCCTGTTCATTCCCAGTATGAATGATTTCTGTCATGGGACGGGGCCTTCCATCTGGCATTTTCAGGAAAGCATGGGGCTCATTTTCATAGGTTCATAGCTGCTAAGGCCAGAAGCGACCATTATGATTATCTAGCCTGGCTTCTGGCAGAACACAGGTCAGAGGGTTTTTTTAAAGTTACCCACTAAATTAAAGCTCATTAAATCCTACTGTTTCCGAGTGAAGTACACGTGGCTGTAGAACCTCTTCCTCGTCTGCCTTCACCTGTAGAACCAAGCGCACTCAGATCCCAGCCCAGGATGGGTTTGACTCAGCTGTGGCAAATGTGTCATATTCAAACCACTGCCACTCACTCTAGCAAACTTGACAGATTCTCTCCTTTTTTTAATGACACTGCGTGACTTCTCCAGCATCAGTGTGGCTCACCCCTGACTTGGACCAACACCACTGGGGCGATAGGAGGAAGTTGAGATGGAATTGCCAGTCTTAGTCTTTTAAACATGGGACAAGATCCTCAGCTGATGTAAACAAAGTGACAGTTTCATTTAAGTCAATGGAGTTACTCTGATTTACACCACTGAGGACCCAGACCATTGTTCCTTAACTCATTCCCAGCCTAGCACGGCTGAAACCTTAAAAAAAGAATTCATGGAAACAAAGGAGTTTTCCCTTGTCTCATCTGCAGTCTGTCTGCTTTCCTATTTTACCTTCTCATCTTCTTCTGCCATGTAGACAAGACTGTGATATCCCAGCCCCATGGCCTGTAGAACGCTGATGTCAGCAACAGATGGGATCACAGAGTATCTAATATTTTTGATTAATATTTCTATTACAGTTTTGACCATAAATACGTGAATTACAAAGGAACAGAAGTTAGGGGGGCAATTTTGATACTCAACCATCTGACAGACTATAAATAGCACATAGAATAAATAGACAACTGTCAATTATGGGCTGTAATTCCAGGCTTACCATGTAGACAACACCTGTTAATAGACAACTCTTCCCAGTTTATTTATTTGTTTTAGGATAAAAACTGTTTACAGTGATAAACCCCAGGATGACAGATTTACGATTTTCTGTGAAAACGCTACAACGTAATGATCACTTGCAGGTGTTTTTTTAACCTACTGTACTGTACTTGTGTTATTTCTTTCATGCCAGTGGTGAAGCAGCACTTTAGGGTGTAGATACATGCCAAACGCACGCAGAGAAGTTACTTTTGCTTATAAAAGAGGCATAACCAAAGAAGGGATTTGATTGGCTGACAAAGCTCTGGACTGTGTGGTTGCCTAGCGGTCACTGGAATGGACTGCAGCTCAATAGTCTAGTGTTGCTAAGAAATGTAACTAAAAATGTTATAAAAATCAGGGAAACAATCTGAGAAGAGGAGCTGAGGTTCCCATGTGGCCTCTTAGGAACGTTTTCCTGGCAGGAGACGACCCCTGGGAGAAATGCTCTTCAGGCGTTTCTGACTAAATGTGCTAGCTTGCAGATTTGCAAAACATACCCATAACTTTACTACAAAAGAAAGAGGTTTGGGACATTTTGATCAGGAGGAAAAGTGAGATGCTTTTAAGCACGATGAGGAAAATTTGAGGAAGAGCTGTGGTTTTGCCCTCAACAATGGAGGTGAGCCCTTTGATTGTCAAGGGGACCTGGGAATGTGGCTTGTTGGACTCTCCTCTGCACTGGACAGCCTCAGTGGTCAGAAATGTATGTTTTCTCTTCAGCGGCTAAATGATTATGTCCTTTTCTGTCAGATGTCAGCCTAGCCATGGCTATGCAGGCCTTTATCTCACACCTGCAAGCCAGGCTATTCCACCATGCTCTATGTGGGGCTACTTGAGGGCCACCTGGAAGTTGCTGATTGTGCTGAATGTCTGCTCAGTAGGGTAGTTTAACATGGGCCCTTCACACCAAAGCTCCATGCATTGGCTGCCAGTTCATTTCTAGGTACAATTCAAAGTCTTGATCAGTATCTTTAAATCACTGACTGGTCTAGGACTGTGAGAACCCCTCTCCCACTGTGGCCTGCCACAGTCTTTGTAGTCCACAGGGATGCTTTGACTTTTGGTCCCCAAGTATGAATGTATATGGGTGGGCATTAGGGCATACTCCTCACCATGCTCTCAGCTCTGGAATTCTCAAGTCTGGCTACACATCTAGAGCAAAAGGCCTTATTGGGTTCCTTTGAGTCCAGCATCCTGTCTCTAACAGTAGCCAAAGGCAGATGCTTCTGAGAAAAGGATAACGCTCCCTATAATGCGCCTAAGTGTGCAATACAATGTCAGTAGGGGACAATACTTCCCACAGCTGTGATCAGTTTATGCCCTGAAGTTGGAGGATTGTTAGATCTTATCATTTTCATCCTTGCTAGTGGAACCATGCACGCTGTTCTCATTCATATAACCATCAAATCCTGTTTTGGACCTGGCTAGTATCCTGTGGGAGAGAGTTGCACAGGTTAGTTACATGCTACATTTTTTAGATTGCCTTTTCTCCATTTATTCTGATATTCGTAGATTTGAAGACCAGAAAGGACCATTAGATCATGTCATCTGACCTCCTGTATAGCACAGGTCATAGAATTTCCTCCAGTTACTCCTGCATTCACCCCAACAACTTGCATTTGACTAAAGCGTGTCTTCCAGAAAAGCACCTAGTCTTGATATGATGACTCCAACAGATGGAGAATCCACTATATCCCTTGATCATTTGTGTCCTTAATGTGAACAATTTGTGCCTTCATTTCTAATTTGTATTTGCCTGGCGTTAGCTTCCCACTGTTGGGTCCTGTTATGACTTTGTCTATAGGTTAAAGCACCCAAATGTATTGCCCTTTTACGTTCACCGAGTGTCCTTTTATCTTATTGCGATAGGGTAAATCAAAGGCCTGACTTGCCTTATTACCATTCATTATTTTATATCCCACTATCATGTCTCTTTTCCGCAGCAACTAGTCCTCATTTCTCTCATCTGTATTGAAGCCTCAAATCCCTTTCAGCATTTCCATTGCCTTTCTCAGACCTTTTCTGTTTCTGTTCTGTCCCTTAGGAGAGGAGGTGGCCAGACCCAAAAGCAGGAGTACAAGAGAAAACGTTACTACCTGCTCATAGAATGGCCAATGTAATATTTAGTACAGCCTAACATTTCATTTGTCTTTGGGTTTTTTATTATCACCCTATACTGAGCTGCCTTAGAGGACAACTTGGTTGTTTACCTTTATAGCTACACCTCGTTCCAAAGGAGCAGTTTGTACATGAATTTTATTCAGTTCTTTTCAAGGGACGTTACTTTGCATCTATATATATGAATTTCATCTTTTATCTTGTTACCCAATTTCCCTTCATTAGTGTAGTCGAACCGAAATAATTTGGTATTGTATGTTCCCTCCTTCTTCCCCAGACAAAGGAATAGAACTGGCTAGTTTCATTCCTACATTTACATCTTTTTAAAAACATAGTTTTAAAAATACTTAGCGTCCGTGGGACAGTTTCCAGGATCCCCACATTCCTCCTCTGAGTTATTACATTTTTCATTCAGATATTAGCCCATCCGTCTCCCCAACCATTGCTGCAGTTTGATAATACACGTAAGCCAGGGAGGGAAAATTGATGGATGTCTACAAAGGGCAGTTATTCTGGAATAAGATAGGGAAGTAGAGTAAGCTAACCTGGAGAAAAGCACTCTTGCTCTGGAATAAGAGAGTGTCCACCCAGGGAACTACTCCAGAATAGCTTTGCGGTCAACTTCTCAATGTAATCAAGCCCTTACTAGTAACTGATTCTACACAAAGTTAAATCGATTAGCCTATTTTCATTGCCAAAGCTGAGAGAGACACAAAATCTAAACAATCAGTATGAATAGCACATTCAAAACCAATAGAGGGCAATCAAATGATCCTGAAGGAGTCCCTGGATCCCGCTGGAGTCCCTGTGAGGCACAGATAAGACAATGTATTTTGTTTTATATAAAACCTTTCACTTGCCAGTGTCCCTTCAATAAATATATTGAATTGGACTGTTACCCTCTTGTCACACTGAGAACCGTCCATTTATTACTCCTCTTTGCTGCCTCTCTCCCAACTAACTTTTAATTCACAACCCAGGGTGAGATGTAACATTCTGTACTCTTTCACCTTGTGCGAGTAGCTTTATCAAAAGCCTTTAGAAAATCAAAATCAATTACAGCCCCTGCTTCTCTTTTATTTTCTGCTTTGCGACCTCTTTCAAAGTATTCCACTGCTGTCCTCCCACCCACCCCCCATTTTGCTGATGCACCTCGATCCTGACCTGCAGCACCCCCTACTATCCCAGCCGTGGGCTCCCCTCACACAGCTCTGCCAGGGCCCCTCATCCTGACCTGCAGCCCCCACCCGCTGACCCAGCCCTGAGCTCCCCACACACAGCTCTGCCCATGCCCCTCACCCCTGACTTGCAGACACTCCCTGCTATCCCAGACCTGGGCTCTCCTCGCACAGCTCTGCCAGGGCCCCTCACCCCTGACCTGCAGCCCCTCCCCACTATCCCAGCCCTGGGATCCCCACATGCAGCTCTGCTGATGCCTCTCAGTCCCACTCTGCAGCCCTCTGGCTGTTCCAGACCTCTCCTCCTTTCTCTCTGTCCTTCATTCTCTCCCTTTCTCTCTCTCTTCCCTGGGTCTAACAGTCCCTTTACATTCATCACATTAAAGAAAACATTTCATGGCCATCTCTTTTATCTCTTTCACTGAACAGTTAATCAGAAAAAATGCTTTCATGTTGCTAAATCAGGGCCAGTGGGCAAAGCCGGGCTGACAAAAGACATTTCCCTCTGTCATTAACCTGGCCTAAATAGTATTAATTACACAGGCTGCCCTTTGATTGTTGGAGTGTGGAAAGAATTGGGGCTAGTGGCAAGGCAGAAAAACACCAGGCTTTTCCCCCTCCATCTTCCACCCCAGCCTCGAGATGATGCCTGTTTGCCTCACCTGTCTGGCCTTTAGGAATCACTCACTTGTCCTCTTCCTCCTTTCCTGAACAGAAGTGTGAAGAGGGGGAGCAGGACCTGTGTTGTCGATTGTCAGCAGGGAGAGCACCCTGTGGATTCACTACGACCTGCAGGGACAGGGACATCTTGGAGGAATGTTTGAGGGTAGGAGTTAAGCCCTGCTGAGCACAGGTGTTGGAACTAGGGGTGCTGCCTCACCCCCAGCTTGAAGTGGTTTCTGTACAAGGTTTACAGTTTGGTTCAGTGGTTCTTAGCACCCCCACCATAAAAACTGTTCCAGAGTCCCTGCTCTCGAGTGAGCTGCTGCTTCTAGCATCGAGCCAGCCCAGCATGGGCCGACCTGAAGAAGTGAGTCTCTCGCCACATCCCTTTGGTCCCACGGTGTTTGGGAGACAACAGGCAGGGGGGAAAGGACCCTTGCAAACCTGGACCCAGCAAAAGAAACATCAGGAGAGTAAGTATGTAGCTGTTGCTTCCCCTGACTGGCTGCATGGATGAAGGGCAGCTGCCCTTTCTAAAACCAAGGCATAGACAGTGGGTTTTCGAGTCTGGATACATTGTTACTCCCTTGCTACAGGTGTGGAGGGCCCTGAGGACAGTGGAGCCCTTCTGAGGTTTGACAGGGAAGGCGGGCTGGGGAGCCATGTGCAGTGAAATCTGGGAGGAGGGCAGGCCCGGTGTGATCTGGCGAATTCACCGCTCCCTGATCCAGCATGAGAGACAGCGTGGTCCAGCCCTGGGCTGAGAATCAGGAGACCTGGGTTTTATTCACTGACCCCTCCCTCTGTTTTCCATCCCAGCCTTTGTCTGTCTCTTTAGACTGTAAGTCCTTCAGGGCAGGGACTGGCTTACCGTGTGTTCGCACAGTGCCTGGCACAGTGAGGGCCAGTTCTAAGCGATACTGTAATGCAAATAATACTCCTTCCCTCACTGAGCAGCCTCAGGGCCACTCCTCAGCCTGGGGGTGCATTTTCCTCCATTGCAAATGTGATGCTGTCGCCTGTCCAGCTCTGAGGCAACATCTCCTGGTCTGGGGCAGGGGGTTAGGTTCATGTTGCACTGGCGACATTAGCAATTAAGTGGTTAGTAATTTTGCAGAAATGTCTTTAACAAAACAACACAAACCCTCAGACACATGACTCATCCCCAGAGTTCTGAGCTGTGTGGATACAGACCCGGACACTGCTCGGCCTCCGAGTGCCACTTCCAGCCGTCCCTGCGCCATTCCAAACTGAGCCCCAGGTTGGTTGGGGCAACCACAGGAGGAATGTGCCCAGCAGTTACTCTGCATTGCGGAGATGCTCCCCTGGGCTCACTGGGGTCTGAGTCAGCAATGCTGCTGTTCTGGTTTAAGCTGGCTGAGGCTCCTGTCCGTGGTGACCCTGAGCCACGGGGATAAGCTCCATGCCCAAGTGGCTAGAGGGAAATGTGGTGTGAGGCCTGGAAGCAGTGGATACCTCAGAAATCATTCTGGGGCAGCTAGCTGGAGCAGCTCTTTAATATTCACTTCCGGTGCCAGCCCTGTGCACTCCCAGTATAGATCATGATCTACTTCTCCTTTTGGGACTCGCATCTGGATAGAGCTGCTTTTCTGCAACACAAACCCAATCACTCCCAACTCTGCCTGGCTTCCGCTCCCCGCAAACCCTTTCTCTCCTACTGTGGCTTTGCCCATGTGTCTACTCCCCATCCCAGGCCTCACTCACTTTCCACTGAACAATCTTGCTTCATTCGACATTGCTTTGCATTACCACCTTGCTCTCCAGGGCACTGTGGTGCTGTCTCCAATATGGCCTCCATTTGGAGACAGTTAGAGGCAGTTATTCTGACCCATAATGCACTTATCATATACTCACACGTTTATCCTATACATGCCGGGAAGGGCCTGCTCTCCCTATGTCAGGATAATGGATTGGCTTCTCAGCTGGTGTAAGTCGGCATAGCTCCACTGAAGTCAATTTATGTCCTCTAAGGACCTGTCTCAGTGTTCTAAAGATGATGGGCCAAATGAACCCGTGGTGTCACTCCATTCACCTCAGTGAAGGTGATACACCAAGGGTGAACGTGGCCCAGTATCTCTGTTTACCAAGGGCTTCTAAATCTAATGGAGTCATTGAGTTTAGGGCCAGACAGAACCACCAGATTATCACTTTGATATTCAGAAAGACAGTAATGCTGCATGTGCTCCAAGCTAAGTTAGACCTAAGATTTTGCAGGATTCTGGTGCAGCAGACTGGAAATTCTGCAGCAGCTTCATTTACATCTTTAGACACAAACATTTATTGAATCCCATATGCAAGTAACTAATCCATTCAGGACAATTGCCCCCAGACTATGCTTTTGTATATTAAATTCAGTGTATTTTAAGTTGTTCACACATTTGCAGTTTTCCATATGCCAGTGATTTTTCTATCGATAATGTGGAATTTTGGGCAGCTGTCAGAGAGTTGGAGCATGTGGGGTTGGACTGGGAGGTAGTTAGGGATTGTGTGATAAAAACACATTAGCTGAAAGATTCTGCTAAAATTATCAGCAAAGAAATAGTAAACAACTCTGACATTTGCATTGTCACCACTAGGTTTCAGGCTTAACATCTTATTGGGGTGAATGAGGACAGTACACACCTCTTGCCACTCTTGTTTCTGGCATTCTGCTGATTCAGAAAGATATGGCTGCATTTGTTAGTATCAGTTTCATGCTTTTAAGGTTTTCTTCATAACCATGCGGGCTAGACACTTTTTTACACTGAAAACTTGGAACATAGGGAGAATAGGAATGGCCAGACTGGATCAGCCATGGAGTCCATCTAGTCCAGTATCCTGTCTCCCATTGTGTCCAACAACAACTGCTTCAGAGAAAGATACATGTAACCCCACAGCAGTCAGTCATGGAATAATCTGCTCGCCAAGAAAGTCTCTCTCCAGTCCTCATTAGTTAGAAGTTGTCTTATGCCTTGAAGCCAGGGGGTTTCTAGCCCTTTCAGAATGCCTGTTATTTTTTTAATTTGCTTGTTTTTAATCCCTCGTATTGTAATTCTGGGTAATAAGATACTGAGTTCTGGAGCATAATTCTGTGGCAAATAGTGGTTTCTGTGGCAAATTCCATGGGCAGCAAATTCGTAGGATAAATATTGCCTAGGCAGAGCAGATGATTGACTGAGAGTTGTGTGTGGTGATAGACACAAGGTGCTAGTATTACAGATCATCATCACGTTAACATCAGGGCAAAGTTCCTAGTGGAGTTTCTGCATGTTCAGTGAGTGACACATTAGAACGGACTTTAGTCTCTCCTCTGCCCTGGGCACTATGCCAGGTGTCCTTGAAGTTCTCCATCAGTGCTCATGAGCCACATTTGGGATTTTGCTGCCACATGGTGGCATCCATTCTCTCCTCCTGGCCCCGGGATTCCATCATTTGCTGTGGAGAGATTAATGAAGCTGGAAAGAGCCTTTCTCAGCTCGGGGTTTGCTTTATTCTTTGAGTTCTCAGTGACCCATTTCTGAGCTTCTAGGAGCTTTTCCAAGAACATTTTCCTGCACAAAAACATCAGTGATGCTGGCAAAAGATTTGAGTTGTCAGATACTTTACGGGCAACATTAAGGTTTTATAAATAAAAGGGTTTTACAGAACCTAGTAGCAACAGAAACATTCTCGCAAAATATTCTAGCCTTTGATTGCATTTAACCCCTGCAGGTTTTGTAACTTGAATTCAGTGGCATATCAGGATAGGTGAAGCAGGACGTGAAACTAGCGCGTCTGTTTCAGTTGTCCAAGATGAGTGAAATGCAAAGAGCCAGTATTCACCAGAACTAGTGACCAGATTGTCAGATCCTTCCAATGGGGATATGCCAGGCGTTAGGGTAGAGCTGTATGGCTGAATATCGTTATTTAGCTAGTCCTGTCCAGCGAGGCCCGAGGTGCTCTGATGTTTCCGCACCATGCAGACTTGTATGGGTTCAGGTCGGGGTCAATGCAGCCCAAAGAAGCTGAATGAAGGGACACCAGATGTGAACTCAGAAACCAGCTGCTTCCCTTTGTGCTGTGCATGAGGCGCTCTCAGATGGCAAACTCGTGGAGAGATGCTCCTTTGCCTGGTACACTTCCCTCTGAGCCCCCGGGGCCCATCGCAGTACTGCGTGGGACACTGCAGGTGGCAGCATTGGTGAGCAGACATAGGTATCTGGGAAACAGCATGAGCAGCAGAGGGATAAGTTGAGAGTATGGGATAGCAGGTCCATCTGACTGCCCAGAGGAAAGTCTGAAAAGGGCCACTTGCTTTGCAAAGGATCCTGGGGGTTACTGTCCGGAGGGAAACTCCCAAACTCTGAGGCCACTATGTATGAATTGATCAATGTCACACATCCAGGCTGCTCCTGCCCGTCCCATGCCAACAAATAGCGTGAGGGCTTCTCAATAGCAGTTCTCTGGATACACTTGCTCCCCAAACCTTTCAAAGACAGTGAGTTCCATCAGCCCCTCTTCATTCTCCATGGGTCTGGGCACACGGTACAATCTACACCTCCCTCTTCTCCCGCTGCCTCCTTGGCTGAAGGCAGTAAATCCAGTCCTGTCAGGACACCTGATGGCAGGGTCACTCTCCAAGCTCTGGCCCAGGGAGGCAGTCAGAACAAGGAGGGCATGGAGAGATCAAATGGAGAGGGGAGAAGGTCATAGCAAAGGGGCAAGAGAGATGTGACCTCCATGGAGGGAGAGGACTTTATCTAGGACAGTCCAAGGGGTACAATTAAGAGTCAGGGATGAAACTACTGTGGGAAATGCAAGCCAAATGTCAGGAAAGGCTCTGTGAGATGAAAGCCAGGAGATAGTGGGAACCCATCACTTATGGGCTTAAACCTGGATGGTGCAAAGAACAGACTATAGAAAGCAATCCTCCATTGGCCCCCAGGTGGGGAAGTAGATGGAACCGAATGGGGCTGCTCTGTCTTCAGTGTCTGTAGTTCTGTGACCCCCAGTGGTGCCTGGGGGCAGAGAGTAGCAGAGGAGGGGGCTGTGTGAAATAGGGGCCCAGGGCAGCAAAGAATCTAATCTTTGGATGAAGTGCTTTGTCAAACCAACCAACAACCTTGTAGGCAACAGATGGAGGCAGAAGGAAAGTATCAGAATCATCTGTGTCTAGTTGTTAAGTGTGTGGGCCTTGGAGGAGGAGTTGTGGGTTCTACACAGCCTGATGTGCCCATGAGCTAGCGCCTTAGTCTGCCTCAGTTTCCCCATCTCTAACAGAAGACAATAATAATGACCTACTTGAGAGGCCCTGTCCTCCCTACTTCACGGGTAACCTCTTGTGTTAAGAAAAAGTATTCTTGGATGCAGGAGCCGGGTCTCTGCAGCTCCTCAGCCCAACAGAGCCTGCGTCCAAACAAGGTATGGTGCTATGGTGACACAAGTAAAGCGTATTAGCATTGGAAGGCGCTGGAGAGGTGATAAGTATTATTATATTCTTAGCATCAGAGAGGCTGTCACAGAACACATCAGAGAAGGTCTCTCTTTCATCTCTGGGCTCTGAGCAGACAACTCTGCAGAGTCTTTTCCAACAACAATAGGAAGAACTCTAATAGCCTTGCAGCATGGAGCCCTGCCAGCTCCTCTGAGCAGCTGGTTTGGTGACCATTAAAGAGGGCACCTTCTTCACTTCCTCTCTCATTACCTTAGCTGGCTCCTGCACCTGGCAGCAGAACAGCAAATGCTCTCCAAGGATCGCTGCATCGGAGCGACTTCACTCGCAGAAGGGCCGACTCCATCTCACCCCATCCCCTTGCTGTCCAGTCTTGCAGAGCATGAGTTGTTTTCCAGCCCCCTGAGGTGGCTTGGCATGGTGGGCCTGGATGGTGAGCAGTCCAGCACATCTGTCCTGAACAAGACGGCGCATGCATGTGCCAGGGCAGTGGTTCTCAGCCAGGGGTACACATACCCTGGGGGCACATAGAGGTCTTCCAGGGGGTACGTCATCTCATCTAGATATTTGCCTAGTTTTACAGCAGGCTACAGAAAAAGCACTAGCAAAGTCAGTGCAAACTAAAATTTCATACAGGCAGTGACTTGTTTATACTGTTCTATAGACTATACTCTGAAATGTAAGTGCAATGTTTATAATCCAATTGATTTATTTTATAACAATATGGTAACAATGAGAAAGCAAGCCATTTTTCAGTCATAGTGTGCCAGGACACTTTTCTATTTTTATGTCTGATTCTGTAAACAAGTAGTTTTTAAATGAGGTGAACCTTGGGGGAACGCAAGACAAATCAGCCTCCTGCAAGGGGTCCAGTAATCTGGAAAGGTTGAGAGCCACTGGGCCACCAAGGAGATAAGCACAGCTGCTATATATAGCATGGTGGGTGCAGTGTGTATGAGTATACATGTGAAACCTGCAAATAAAATGCCATGGTACATAGCTAGATCTGTGCCCTCAAGCAGGGACACACACACACACTTTCACTTAGAAATTTACTAGTAACCTAGCGCTAAGGGGCAGCCTTCTGCTGGGAAAGGGGTCTCAGTTCTTGTCTTTAGATCCCAAAGCACTTTACAAAGGGGGAATGGAGGGGTGTCGGTCTCATCCCCATTTTACAGATGGGGATGCTGACCCATGGCATGTCAGTAGCAGAGCCAGAACCAGAATCCAGTTCTCTTGGCTCTCAGCCCAGTGCCCGGGCCACTGGCAACGCTGCCTCCCAGAACTAGCTAGCCTCCAGAGCTGGCTGCCCCTGACAAAGGGAATACTGTGGCTCTCTGGGACATGCCAGTTTTCTATGGGTCTGACTTCTGTTTCCTGCAGGAAACCAGCTTGTGCTGCTGTCCTCTTACACAATCAGTGCCCCTGTGCCACCCAGAGGGTGTGAAGCCACAGAGCTAGATGACGTCTTGTGCCCCATCTGGCTTCCTCCCCAGCTCTGCTTCTGCCCATTCCAAACCCTTGCCTCAGAGAGCAGCAAAAGTTAGTGAGCATCTTTCTCCCCCCCTTGGGACCAGTCTGTGTGTCGGCAGCAAGAATCACATGAGTGATAAGGCCGGTCGGAAAGCTGGCAGGGTCCCTGGAAGGCAAACACTGACTCCAACACAAAGAAGAGTCCCATGGAGGGAGATGGGACATCTTTCCCACCGGGGTTATTTATAAACTGTTTATCAAAGGTTTGCTGCTCTTGGCATCATGGGCAGCAGGCTATTTTTGGGCAGATGTTGCAGCTCTCTGCAGAGATGAGCTAGCACTGGCCTATGTCTTGCTCTCCCTTATGCTACCCACTCTCCCTGGGACTCTGATGCAGACCTTCCAGGGGATTATTTTTGTCTATTTACACACATGCAAACACACATGCTTTTGAAACAAAATCTCTGCACCCAGGCACATTCTCATAATTAATCCCAATCAGCAAACCTCCTTGTCCTTTTCCATCACCACTGATGACCCAGCTATTTCTGCATTTACAGAATCTTCCTCCCTCTTCCCCCCACACCCACCACCACTTTCTCCTGCTGGTGATGGAGACGCCCATCCTGAAGATGGGAGGAAGTATCTTGTAGTTAAGGCACAGGACTGGGACTCTGGAGATCTGTCTTCAGTTCCTGTCTCTGCCACAGGCTTCTGTGGGATCTTGGGTAAATTCCATAGCCGCTTTGTGTCTCTCAGGGATATTGGCAGTTTCCTACCACACCAGAGTATTGTGAAATTTCATTAATGTATGTTTCTGAAGAGCCATACAGGGAGAGAGTTGGCAGAAGTGGGAGTTAATAAGTGGCAAACTCTCTGAAAGCGGGAGGTGGGCAATGGAGAAGAGACCTCCATGCTTACCAGGTTCCAATGAGCAGCAATGCGCGTTGCCATTAGAAGCAACAGTCACCTTTAAACACAGCTACTGAACAACCCCAAGCATCTCAACATGGGGCGTGTGTAATGTTCCTGTTTATGAAAGAAGACCATGCTAGGTACATAGGGCTGAAATCCAAGCTGAAGGAAAAGGTGGAAAGGTTTGCTTGGCCACTGGAGATTCTGAGATTCGAAGGAAGTCAGATCCGATAGAGACAGGGGTGGAGATGGAGGGATGTGGAATCAAAATATAATGGAGGACAGAGCTTTCTGAAACAAAAGAATTATTGTCCCTACATGCATGCAAAGATTATGCAAACAAGCAAGATGCACTCTGAACTGTGGGTTGTAATTGTAATCCAGTGGAGTGACTCTTCTAATCATAACTGCAGTATCAATGGGTCCAGTCTACATGGGAAAGATAGTTGGAGAAGAGATAATGTGAGCCTGTGAGCTACAGTTCAACAATGAAGAATGTGCTGGTAATGTTCCTAGGTTGGGGATTGTAGCAGAGTGGATCTCTGCTCCGGCCCTGAAGGGGTTAAAACAGCCCTGGATAAGGGGCTGGGGCTGGAGAAAGCAGCCTTTAAGCTGGGCTGATTGGGGGAAGTGGCTGCAGCTGGGGCCACGCCCCAAACTGAGCCACAAGGCCTATATAAGGCAAAGAAGCCAGGAGCAAAGAGAGTCTTCCTCTGCCTGTAGAGGGAGGAGGGCCTGGCTGCAAAGAACCAGAACAGGTACCTAGGGTAAAACAGTGCTGGGGAAAGGCAGAGGAGCTGGGGAGCTCCTGCCTGGAAAGCCCCAGGCTGTGGCCTAGAATTAGGCCAGGAGATACTGGGGTTGTAGGGCGCAACCCCAGGGTAGGCCAAGGCAGCTGGTCCAAACCCCTTTGCTGATGATGAGTGGCTGATACTGCAGTCTGCCCCAGGGTGTGGGGCTAGCTAATGACTGGGCAGTTGCCAAGACACTGAGGCAAAGTGGGGATAGAGGATGGGCGGTTCCCAGGGAGGGGAAAACCTAAGAAAAAGGGGTTACTGCCAGGGGGCAGAACCCCATGTAAAAGGGCACCAGGTCCAGGGAGCGACACGGGGGCCAGCAGCGGACAGGTGGATCACCGGCCTGCAGAGGGCACTCTGAGCTGGAATTTGAGCTAATTCCCAGAAGTAACCAGCAGGAGGCGCCGCAGGGGTGAGGCCGCCCGGTTGCAGGGATACAAAGCATAAAACCAGAGGAGAAACAGGAGGGTGTGCCCACATTTGGGGTACAAGCAGCCATGATCCAGTGCAGGAACAGACCCAGGCATTTTGTGAGCCAGGGTGGATTTTAAGCAACCGCATGCACACACTTATTCTCCATTTATGCCCCTCTTGAGTCCGGCTTTATGGTAGCTCTTTGCACTTTTACTCCTAGTGCAGAAAAAGTGACAAGAGAAAGCATTACAATCCATCATAGTGCCCTAAAGGACACTGTCACAAAGACACAGCAGAGAAGAAGAATGCAAGAAACAAGCCACTTCCAGCACAGACTTCCAGGAAGTTAGTACGCGGACTTCAAGTTAGAAAACCTCTGCACTAGAAATGGAAAGAGAGGAGGCAGAACTAGAGACTGCGCTAGATGCGGCCATGGAAATGGGCCACATATCTGAAGTGAAACTGAAACATACAACAGCTTGGAAGGAGAGGCAAATACAAACACACATAGATACGTGGGATACAAATAATAACACTCAGGGCACATCACTGGGGTCTGTGTAGGCCAGACTCCAGAACTGCGAAAGGAGCAGTCCCATTTATTAAAACTCACTATATTATCGGTGCCCCTAAGCATCCACCAAACCCCACAACCCCCAGCCCGTCTGCAATAGCCCAAGAAAAAAGCTGCCTGGCCAGAAGGTTCACAAATCTGAGCCGTGGCAAACCAAGGGGGAAAATGGGCTCCAGAGTCTTCTGGGAGAACGCCTCGGCAGCAGCCCTCTCATGCTTTACAAGAGGACTCCAGCTAGAGGGCATCTGCTGATCTCAGGGTGGTGCATCATGGGAAGAGAGGTGATCTCTTGGATAAGCAGGACCCAAACCATTTAGGATTTGATAGGTTAAATTCCACCCAGAAGTTTTTAGGGAGTTAGTCCGGATCCCAGAGCACTGGCTGAACGTGCTTCCAACATGCAGATCTGCCTTAATAAGCAGGCTTCAGAATTCTGCACTGGCTTCAGCTGCTGCAGGGTCCCAAGGTGCAGTGCTTTCCAGTAAGGAAGCTGGGGGAATGGGATGGGATATTCTGTATGTCTTGGGATAATTCCTGTGGGAATCATCCTAGGAGTTGAACTATGGGACAGAGTATTCTACCAGGCTGCAGTGGGCTTGGGCCCCAGGCTGGCATTGAAAACCCCAGCTGCCTCTAAGGGAAAGAGTTTTCTATCAGTCAGTTAATGCTGCTTCGGCACTAGGATCTTGCACGTGGCTGAAATGTAGATTCCATCCTCTTCCCCTCTATAAACTAAAACAAAGATTCAGGCAGTGAGGAAGTGATCCCTTTGGAGGCAATTCCAGAGTCGTGATGGCCAGGGCATCTCTCTCCAGACAGACAGACGGGTGACTCTTTCCCCCTTGCATCCTCTCTTTCTCTCGCCTTGAGCTGCGCATGAAATTGGAAAAAACCCCAAACTGCATGTGGACTGGCAGCCAGACAACAAGAGTGGGAGAAATGCTGGGACACTAACGGCTGCCAGGCCCTTCTGGGCTGTAGG
Source organism: Chelonoidis abingdonii (assembly GCF_003597395.2). NCBI lineage: Eukaryota > Metazoa > Chordata > Testudines > Testudinidae > Chelonoidis > Chelonoidis abingdonii. Next base: position 154,876,755 of record NC_133771.1, read on the forward strand.
GCATGTACGTGCGGCTAGCAGCGTGCGAGCCAGCATGTACCGGTGCTGAGTGACACGCACGGCTCTGCTGGCAGGCTGAGCAAACGTCAGCTGAGGGTTCTGAATACAGTCCAGATCAGCTGGTAGGGAATAAAACAGAGGATGGTAACTGCTTACCCCCTGCCCTCCCTTCACAGGGGCTGCACCTGGTTCCTATGACTTGGTGCTTAGAAAACACAAGAGCAGCATGTGCCTTCCGGCATGTTAGCCTTCTCACACAGCCCATCAACCAGCGCCTCTGGGGTAGCACCACAGACCCTGTGGCGGTTCACTGTGGGATCCAGGTACCCACTCTTTTCCAAGCACTCTGGCCAAATTTTAATCTTGGGTTGGCCCAAGTTCTATTGAGCCGTGGCTCCAACCACCAGCTAACCTGCATCCCTGTGGCTTAAGGAAAAGAAATCATGACCTTTCAATCAAGGACACAAGCCTCCCACACTGACCTAACGGAGCCTCTCCTGTACAAATCATGTTATTGCCACTTGCGTTCTATTCATCCCAGCAGTTTGCAGGTCTGAGTGCCCTTGCAGAGTTAACCAAGCACTGAGACACCCCTCAGTTCTACCCTGCAGTCCAGGTCTGGCTGCCACCCTGCAAGGATCCTTGCTCTCACATTATCATTGCTAATTAACGATGAGGAAAAGAATCAAAACCAGGGCAACGGCCCAAATCTCAAATTCAGTCCTCCTCCAAAAACTTCACCTCAGATTTTAAACCCAGTATTATGCACCTCTGCACTGTATTTCCCATGCCGTCTGGAACCAGACCCTGCCCCCGGAATCTCATGAGAGATGTTCTTCTCATGAGGCTTCCAGCCCAATTTCTCTGAATGAAGGGGTTTGGAGAAACACCCTGACTTGCAGCTTCTTAAACGAGATAAATCGAAGCAGTGAGTCACCTCTCAGTAGCGTAACTGCTAAGGGTGTTCAGGTGACCCAGCTGTGATAGGAAAGTTCCAGCAGTTTCATACACTGGACCATGGACACGTAGTCACTTGGCTAACCAAACCCATGCTCCGAATGACTAAGGCACTGAAATGCTTGAGGGAAAGATTCAGAGAGCCTGCACAAACCCAAGGGGCTTAAGGGGGATTAAAGGGGCCGAAAGACTTGTGGGTACTCGTCACGGGGCTGAACTTCACTCTGAATGAATAATAGCAGGTCAGGGGGTTAATTCCTTAGTTAGGTGTTGTATCTGTATGATAGCCTGGTACGGAATGGTCACACGGCACCAAGATTCTGTGATGGCACTGTGAAAAATGCTACAGGCAGATAGAGGCAGGTGTCACTCAGTGGCAGAGACAGCAGGTTTGGCACTTACCAAATCTATGCTTGTAAATGTCTCATTTGTTTCTCAGTTATTTACTTTAACAAAGTGTCTGTTTCCAGGCCTCCAGCCACTAGGCAGCAAAACCACTACCAGCTATTAAATACGTGACACATTCCATCCACTAGCTATTGCATTTGGACAGCTTTTTCCATCTCCATGATGTTGCAGGACCTAGTAAGACAGTTTTCTAGCTCTAGTTGCTGCAATCCAAAGGTTCCAACACTATCAACAAACTTTACACTACAAATTATATACTGTACTGAGAGCTCTTCCGGCCATATAGAAAAGCAGCCAAATCTGGAGCGGTACGTGGGAGCTGTGTAACAGCACACAGCAGCACCACGGGGCCAAAAGTGAAGAATCTCTTACACAGGAGAAACGGAGGTGGCTAGAATTTAGTGAGGATGCCAAGATTAACCCTACATATATTGCACACATGCTACAGGATCTTTAATGCGGCAAAGAAAGCAGGTTTGGCAGCTCAGCTGAAATAAGGCCTCTCTAACTAGGATGAGTTCCCTAACACCATGGGGCGCTGGGTCAAAGTGATGAGCACCCCCAATGAATCATGTATGCCATTTCTTCCTGCAGCACCTGCATCTTCACTGGAAGCCTCTCCTCCAAGCAATGACCAGGCCCAACCCCCTTTAGATTTAAATCTTGCCTCAGAATGGATAAAATGTGAGTTTGGTCTCATCTGAGTCCTTATTTGGGCCCATCAGATACCGGCATGATTGCCAGTGTGTCTGGTATCAGGAGCGCTGCAGGCCAGGCCTGAGTGACAGAGCTACAGCCTGGATGTGTGAATTCCTAGCAGGGCTGCATAGGGTCCAGACTGACCTTCTGCTTTATCTGACGGAACAGCCTGAGGATTAGCAGGATTGTTTTAACGTTAGTTTTAAGGGAGCCCATCCCTTTAAATAAGAAGAGAGAGCAGGGCCATGCACGTTCCTCTGGGCTCACTCCATCAGGTCCCAAGGACAGCAGCCCAGCCTGGGGCAGGGTCTAAGAGGCTTTTGCCATCTCATCTATGAGTCATAGGGCAGAGTTATTGGCTCCACGTGCAAATGGGGCTGTTCAGAGAGACTGAGTTCCATTGTGTGCATCTTGGGAGAGGGGCCAGGTGAAGGTAAGGCATAAGGAAGCAGACTGGGACACAGATAAGTTATGCTGGCTGCAGTTAATGGGCAAAGCTTGCTGACAAATCTGGAGTCTGAGATTCCCCACACTATCATGCTGACAGCAATCTAAAAGCAGCCTGGATTCTCCCCAGCCTTGTGCCACTAGGGGAGAAGCAGAGAGTCAAATCCAACCAGGGCTTGCTTTTTGTATGCGCTTGAAAATGAGGGAAGGGGGCTGCAAGCAGTACCTGGCTCTAGGCAGGGAGGTGCTGTGCAACATCCCCCTATGCAGTCTTGTCAATGCCTCCCACCTCTGATCTGCAGCTCTCCACCCCCGCCCCCCCTCTATCCCAGCCCTGGGCTCCCCACACACAGCTCTGCCAGTGCCCCTCACCCCTGACCTGCAGCCCCCACTGCTATCCCAGCCCTGGGCTCCCCTCACACATCTCTGCCAGTGCCCCTCACCCCTGACATGCAGCCCCTCTGCCGCTATCCCAGCCCTGGGCTCCCCTCACACATCTCTGCTAGTGCCCCTCACCCCTGACATGCAGCCCCCCTGCCGCTATCCCAGCCCTGGGCTCCCCACACACAGTTCTACCAGGGCCCCTCACCCCTGACCTGCAGCCCCTGAATTGTATAGCATGAATTAATTATGCAGTGGTTTTATTATGTGCATTCACAGTGAGACCAAAGCTCTCGTCTTTCTTGGTGACGATGCCACATTAGAACCCAGCTTTCCAGAAGCAGTTGAATAACTCGTAAAAATCCTGAGCTCTAGAATGGCAGCAGGTTCCCCCATGGCTTCATTACCAAAGGGGATGAGTGACTTGAAGCCCCAGCATGTTCTTACACAACTTTTCCCATAAACATTGTTCTGAAGTATTACACTGAGAAGAGCAAACCTGGCACCGAACTGAATCGTGACTTGGGCGGGTGGGGTGGGTAGGGTGGATGTCTCAGGAAACCAGAAATGGCAAATGGGTCCCTGGGTCTAATCTGACCCCAAGTTGGTGGCAACCAAAAGTTGTTCCTATGTGCTCCTAGTAGACAGGCATCCATGTCACAAAAACCCACTATGACCATTGGCACTAGCTGACGTCTTTGCAGGCAGTCTGCAGAGAAGCCAAGGGCTGAATAGGCTACAGAGCTTCCTCTTGGCCTCCAGGGGTGGTCCCTATAGATTATGAGTCAGATCCTCAGAAGGGGACAGCTGCATTGACTGTGAGGCTATGCCCATTTACACCAGTCGAGAATCTCAGATTGATGGAGCTCAGCAGAAGACAGCACGTGGGGATAATTAGCCCCTTCCTTGCCATTCTGGGATAAACTGAGACCTTCACTCTTCAGTGCTATGAGTCCAGCAGTTCAGTGGGGACCTGGGGCCCTATTAAATAATGTCAGCTCCTTTGAATCTCTGTAAATGTGTTAAGTGCTGGTACCACAAGGCACTGCCCCCAGCAACTCTGCTTAACACGGGTCTTCCCGGTCACATCTGCTCGCTTTACAAACACAGTCACGTATTGCCAGCCAGCCGAGTTAATGTAGCTAGGGAAAAGCAACCTATTCCATTCTGCCTTTCCCATCGTCAGCTGGCTACCCTCACAGTCTTTGTTAGGGAGCAAGAACACAGCTAGATTTCCAGAGACGAAGCTAAGTGGGCAAGGCTATATGTGAGCAAACTCAGTAGGTACAAAAATACAGACATCATCAAGAAGATGAAGAACCCAGGGACAGAATCATAGAAATGTAGGGCTGGAAGGATCTTGAGAAGTCATCATGTCCAGCCCCCTGCACTGAAGTAGGACCCAGTATACCTAGACCATCCCTGACAGGTGTGTGTCTAACCTGTTCTTAAAAACCTCCAGTCATGGGGATTCCACAACCTCCACTGGAAGCCTGTTTTAGAGTTTAGCTACCTTTAGAGCTAGAAAGTCTCTCCCAATTTCTAACCTGCAGCTCCCTTGCAGCAGATTAAACCAATTAGTTCGTGTCCTGCCTTCAGTGGCCGTGGAGAATAATTGATCACTGTTCTCTTTATAACAGCTTTTAACTTATTCTCAGGTCCCCACTCAGTCGTCTTTTCTCAAGACTAAACAGGCCGTTTCTTTAACCTTTCCTCATAGGTCATGTTTTCTAGACCTTTAATCATTTTTGTTGCTTTCCCTGGACTCTCTCCAGTTTATCTACCTCTCTCCTAAAGTGCAGCACCCAGAACTGGACACAGCATTCCAGCTGAGGCCTCACCAGTACCAAGTAGAGTGGGACAATTACCTTCTGTGTCTTACACACAACGCTCCTGTTAATACACCCCAAAATGTTATTAGCCGGTTTCACAACTGCATCACACTGTTGACTCATTCAATGTGTAATCCACTGTAACCCTCAGATCCTTTCCAGCATTACTAGCACGTAGCCAGGTATTCCCCATTCTGTAGTTGTACATTTGATTTTTTTCCTTTCCAAGTGCACTGCTTTGCACTTTTCTTGATTGAATTTCATGTTGTTGATTTCAAACCAATTCTCCAATTTGTCAAGGTCATTTTTAATTCTAAACCTGTCCTCCAAAGTGCTTGCAACCCCTCCCAGTTTGATGCCTGTCACAGAGTGTGGGGAAGTCAGGGCCCTGCACCCTCACTTCTTGAGATTCACCATGACTCTCAGCCAGCCAGTAAAACAGAAGGTTTATTAGATGACAGGAACACAGTCCCAAGTGGAGCATGTAGGTACAGCCAGAACCCCTCAATCAAGTGCTTCTGGGGGGTTTAGGGAGCTTAGAACCCAGCCTGGAGTTCCCTACATTGCACCCCTCCTGCCCAAGACTTAAAACAAAACCTCCTCCAGCAGCTCTCTTCCCCCTCCCCCCAGCTCCTCCTCTCCCCTGTTCAGTCTCCCAGCCTGAAGGTGTCACTTCTTCCAACCCTCTCCTGGCTCAGGTTACAGCTCAGGTAGCTTCCTTCAAGGGAAGTCCCCCATCCCCAATGTAACTCCCCTGCAACATTCCCAGGTCAAATCCGCCCTGCTTCCTGCTCCATCACGGTGCCATCCGCAGATCTTATAAGCCTACTGTCCACTCCATTATCCACGTCATTAATGAAAATATTGACTATTGCCAGTACCTGCTCTTTGTCTCTGGGGTAGCTGCATTCATTCCGTTCTGCTTTGCAGCTGTTTTAGCCAGTGGAAGACAATTTTCATAGGAGCAAACACGCAAAGTGGGGACCTTGCTAGGACACAAGAGGCCTGCTTTCTTCTCACTTGCACCAGTGTCAATCAAATGTAACTCAAATGAGATCAATGGTGTGACATCAGTTTTATGAAAGTGGATGTGAGAGGAGAGTCAGGCCAAAGGGGTTTGCCAGCATCAAGGAAACAAGAAGGGTTTGATGCAAAATCAATTGGGGTTGTCTGGTCCAACAAAAAAGTGAGGGCAGATCCTCAACTGATGTCAATTGTCATAGCCTCATTTGAGTCCATGGTGCTATGACACTTGACATCAGCTGGGGAGATGCCCCAGGATGACGTGCCTGGCCAGTGGGAGGCAGTGCTTTGCTGTGTTCAGTCTTGCTGTAGCGGCCTGCAGCATGGAAGCATTATAAGGGCTGGTTTCCCTGTTGTGCTGTTGACTGCCTGTGTGGGATCCTCCCCAGGGGTATGAATAAGGGCCTGGTCTTTTATCTCCCCTCTTCCCTTCCCCTCCATTCACTCGCACAGGGAGGCCAACCTCAGCGCATTGAACTTTGTCCTTAACATCTCCTTGGTTGTTTTGCTAGTAACTCCTGGGTGCTCCTGGAAGCTGCTCAGATGATATCGCCCCTCCCGATGCAAAGGTGGGAATGACTGAGTCACACAGAGGGAACCTTTGTGCAGCTGGCATGTTCTCGGCATGTTCTCTTTACCTTTCTAAATAAAACCGTGATGACAGAACTGCCAACAGGAAAGGCAGCTTTTATTGGGTTGATGCAATCCATAGTGCTATCTGTCTGGATTGATTGTCAGCTGGGGTTTCCCCCATGCATGCTGGGAGTCATCTCATTCCCAGCAGCCGAGAGAGGGAGGTGAGACTGCTCTCTCCCCTCCAAACCTCGTTCCGGTTTATTATTTGCTTGTGTTACAGAGCACGTAGACGTCCCAGCTGAGATCAAGGCCCCATTGTGCCAGGTTCTGTACATACACATAGTGACAGCCCCTAGCCCAAAGAGCTTGCTGTCTGAACAGACAAAGACCATAAATCAGGGATAAATAGGAGTGTCTTCCCCCATGTCTATGATCCTTGTTCAAACAGTTAAGTCTAAGCAAATACCGTCCCATTGGTCCCACACAAACATCACTTTGCCACTTACCCACCTGCTGAAACATTGCCCAGCTGCACTGGGAAGGTGGGAAGCTCCTCCCACCCACTCTAGAAAATGAGTGGGGGTTGGCAGTGAGGAAGGGAGGGGCCAGAGGACTAAGAGGATGGGAAAGGAGCACAAGTGAGTAGAAAGAGAGGGAGAGACTGGGACAGAGAGGGGAAAGGATGAGCGAGTGAAACAGGGAAAGCAAAAATAGAGAGGGGAGAAAAGCTAAATGACAGAACAGAATGGACTGGAAGAGAGAGAGAGGTTTGGGGGAATGGGGGGGGACATTATAGTGTCAGCTTTCTGAAGCAGGGCTTCTCTCTTCTTTTGTCCGGCCTCCAGCATATAGCCCTGAGGTGGCTGGGGCCTCAGAGCATGGCTGTAATATAAGATTAAATATAAAAAACCTGGGGGAGATAAATGGAAACATTTTGAAATGGTGAAATTTTAGGGAGGGTTCCATGGGTGGAAAACATGGACATTGAAAAGAGAAGAAATCCAGGCACAGAAGGGGAAGCCGAGACACAATCAGATGCAACTCAAATGGGAAAAAAACAATGAACCAAACTATGGAGGACAGCAAGCATGGTGGGAAACACCCTGGCACTGTTCTACACCGCCAGTGCTACTAGCACCACCGTAATTCATTCTGGAAACTCCACAGCTCGCCACAGTGAGTTCATTCATCCTTTACAGCTGGAAAGTCTGGCCCTGTCCACAAACTTATTTTTCATACTGCTAGCTGATGATAATGGAAAATGTTGACCCCGAGGACCAAGTATTTTGGGTCCTGAAGTCCTTGGTGTTGAGGCTGAGCACTTCCCAGGTTTGTGCAACTATCCTGAGAGCTCTTTGAATTTCTTTTTTAACATTGTAAAAATGACAGTCTTCCAATCAGGGAACAGATAAAATGCCACAGGACTTGGGTAGCCCCTCACCCCGGACGTGCAGCCCTGTGCTATCCCAGCCCTGGGCTCCCCACACACAGCTCTGCCAGTGCCCCTCAGTTCTAACCCGCAGCCCCCCCAGCTACCCCAGCCCTGGGCTCCCCACACACAGCTCTGCCAGTGCCCCTCACCCCTGACCTGCAGCCCCCCTGCTATCCCAGCCCTGGGCTCCCCACACACAGCTCTGCCAGTGCCCCTCACCCCTGACCTGCAGCCCCCCTGCTATCCCAGCCCTGGGCTCCCCACACACAGCTCTACCAGGGCTCCTCACCCCTGGCCTGCAGCCCCTGAATTGTGTAGTGTGAATTAATTACACAGTGGTTTTATTATGTGCATTCACAGTGAGACCAAAGCTCTCGTCTTCCTTGGTGACGACGCCACATTAGAACCCAGCTTTCCAGAAGCAGTTGAATAACTCCATATATATAGCAAATAGCTGAAGCAACTAGTTCCTAAACAGCTGATTGGCTAAAACAAGTTTCCATGAAGCGCTCATTGGACAATTTTTGAATCATGAGCAACTTCATAAAGGTCAAAGCCTGTTTCTGGATAACAACCAAAGACACAAAAGGATTAAATAAATGCTTAGTTTTCATACGTTTTCCCACCTGTGACTAAAGGCAGTCAGTCTTGCCCCGGTCCCCAAGAAATGAAATGGATGAGTTTCAGAGGTGTTTTCTGTCTCTAAGAAGCTCTTATATGAAGGTGGATTGAAACACATGCTCAAAGTCATGGCTTTTGTCACAAAACCATGGCCGTGCCAAACCACTGTCCTACTTCTAAGGTTTGTGAGTAAGAGATGATTCCCACTGACCCATGCTTAAGAGATGAGCTGTTCTGTATGCTTGGTGTCCTGCATTCCACTCTGGACTATGGACTGGCTTATGCTGGGTTTCTCTTTTCCATAAGCATTCATCAGAAATCAGCTGAACATGGGTGGTGATGATTGTCACTACAAGCAGGTGTGGTGGCTGGACATTGGGATACTAGACAGTGCTGCAGGTAAGTGTCCCTCATTATGGGGCTGTGTACGCCTGCTGGCTTTAATGTAGTTAGCATGGGTAACTAGTAGCGCAGATGTGGCGTCATGGGCTAGCAGCCCAAGTATGTACCCTGGGTTCCTGGCAGGCTGGTACTCTGGCTGCTAGCCCATGCTGTTGCATCTCCACTACTGTTGTCACCTGAGCTAGCAAGATTAAAGCTAGCCTGGGCATGCCTGACTATGCTACACCCACACCTTTCCTTGCAGTGTAGACTTACCCCTAGAGTGGAGCACTGGCTGGGCGGAGTTTAGGTCACGTCCATGACGTTTGGCTTGGCATGCAATGTTTCTATGGGAGGAGTGCCATGGCTGTGAGTCCCACAATAGCTGAGAGTTGCTCTAAGGAGGATGCACCTTGTTTGCCTGAGGAAGTGTTTACATGCATGGTGAAGGTCACGATACACCCTCTTCTTGGTACCCCAGGGTGCTTAAGCAAACAGCCAGGCCTGCAGGCATCTCTCCTGTATCTCAGTGTGTCAGTATGGACAGCAAGAAACCTGCACTCCTATCACTCAGCATAGCGGAGGGCTTCTGGAGCCACCCTGCCAGCTGTGGGACTCCCACCCTCCCCAGACTTCAGAGCAGAAGCTCCAGCTCGAGCCCCAATGTCTACACAGCTATGTTTAGCCGGTGTGAAGACCTGGGTTCGGAGACTCGCTGCTGCCAGTTTCGGATTGTCATGTGGACGTACCCAAGTGACTGTGGCTCTGCAAAGAGATGACAGGAGGGCAGGGTTACCTAACTGGGAAGGGAAGCCCAGGAAAAACAGCAAGAAACCCGCAGGTCCCGAATGTGCCCTCATCCACAAATATATATGGGGGAACCCCTTCTCCATTAGTTCTTCTCTAGCCCTTCTCTTTGGGATGGTGCTGCTTCCCTCCTCCTCCTCTTTCAGTGCTGTGTTTTCCAGGGCAGATTTGTTTTCCCCATGAGGTGATTAGGATTCGTTGTCGTATGTGCTGTTCCCTGAGTGCACATGGCGCTTTGCAACAGGTGAACTGTACCTGTCCTGAAGCCCTGCCAGTGGGGAAGCCCAGGCAGAGCAAGCTGTGGGTATCCAGACAGGCGTGGCTTACCCGCAGGCACCTGATGGAGAGGGAGGAGGCAGGGAGGCTGCTCCCAGCGGGTTGGGTGATGTGGAAGAAGTCACGGAGCCAGGAGTGGGAGAATGAGATTAAGGGTGCGGCAACCAGGAGAGAAACTTGGGAGGAACAAAGTCTCAGGAGGGCGTGTGGGAGAAGGTGAAGGTGGAGAACTTGGCCCGGAGGGTTGTTTCACGGTGCTCAGGAGTAGAGCACCGTGGAAGGGAATAGGCAGCCAGCATGGAGGCTTGGGGAGAGGGGGAGATCTTCTCCGAGAGGCTGGAGAGCAAGGGCTGAATGGTGTTTCCCCAGTACAGAATAATAAGCATGCTATGGTTCCACTCTGTGTGGAAGACCAGATCCAGTCTGGCCATCTGGTGGGCCAGCACGTGCTCCTTCCCCCCTCCAACGCCTCCAGCTCTGCTGGGTTATCAGCAAATGGGTAGCTGAAATGGCTCCACTGGTCTTTCAGTCTCCATGGTGTTGGCATAACCCATTCCCAGTGCCAGCTGTTTGAGCCCCAGGATGGCTAGTTCTGCCATGGACACACAAAGGGCTCCACTCCAGCCTGCTACCCCCTATTTGGCGGTCAGGGTCACTAATGCTCTGCCTGCCCCCTGTGAACCACAGGTAGGAGCTTACGCTTAAAATAGTGTCTGTCTTAATCAGGGCAAAGACAGCGAGAGAGGCCAGTTTCCACACCTGGCTGTGCCATTAGGACATGTGCCAGCCATCAATGAGTAACCATTATCCATGCCTTATGCAAACATTGCTGCATGTGGGCAGACGTGATGGGAGGCATAGCAATAGCTCCTGCTCTTGTGGGAGCCCAGCAGAACCACTCCTGGTTTCCTCTGGCCTCCTCTCAGCTGCATGTGGAGATTTGCATTGGTAGAGCTCAGCCAGGGAAGCTTGCCCACCCTGCCCCCACATTCTGCCAGGGTCCACCAGCATGCTCCGTCTCTTGCATATGTGAACGTTTGCCTCCCTGGAAAGGAGAATATTTTCAAAGACATCGTTAAATAGCAGCATCTTAAGTAGTGGTGGGCAAACAGCAAGAGTTGAACTTTCAGCTGGGAAATGCATCCTGTACAGCTCTGCCAATCCACTTCACTCCTGCCCTACAGCACCCCAGCTAATTGCCCCAATAGCTCTGCAGATGCAACCTAACCCTGATCTGTGGCAACCATTGCTATTCCTACCCTGGATTCATCACACACACAGCTTTGCCTATGTGCCATGTCCCTCAATCTTGTCTTCTATTCCCCCCGGCAGTTCCACTTTAAGGCCACCCCAAGAGCTCTGCTGATGCCCCTTAATCCGTTGCTACTGCTGTACGCCCTATATCGATTACTAAATAAAAAATCCCCTCTAAAACCACAGAAAAGCAGAATATTTACGCTACATTCAGAAAGGGAATGGCCCTATTCATGCAGCTTGGAAAGTGGGCTGAATTTGGCAACAAATGCAGCCAAGTAGCAAGCTTCTTATCAGCTAGAGTCCATTAGGTCTATTAATATTGATAGTCTCTCACCATCCAGTACAATCTCACTACAGTGCTTCAGCACTATTGCTTCCAGAGTCTGCAGTCCTAGCCCCATGATGCAGTACTATATGGACATCACACCAATAGTTAACTAGTTGCCTTTATCTGACTGTGAATGGGAGCCTTGAGCAATTTCTCTCTACAAGTTTCCAGGTTCTCTCTTATAGACAATTTGCTATAAAAATGAACCACATAAAGTCCCATGTGCAGCTGGGAAGTCTGTATCCTTCAGTTTGGCTGGTATAATGGAAAAGGAGGTTCTGGGACACCACAGGAGGCCCAGGTGCTTTCAGATGGCCATCCTCAGAGCAGTCTGGGATTCCTTCTCTGTCTCCTCCATTCACCAGACCTCTGCTCTGTATTGGCCCTGGAGTACTGCTGGAGCATCCCCCCTTCATGCTCACCCAGGTGACTACCCAGGAGGCATTGGGGCAACATGCATTGGGAAAACTCTGCAGCCACTGAGTCTCCTTGAAATTCAAGAATTTCAGTTCATAATGTAATATAGACATTCCCTACAAATTGGAGCGAGTTAACCATCTCCATTCCCCCCAAGCACCTGGGCAGGTAGGTGCTCTTCTTCCCCTGACCTTGTGTACCTTCTCCTCCTTTGAATATCTTCTTAAGCATTTTAATGGATGTAGCTTCCACAGCGACACATTCTGGTGGTAGTGGGTACATGATGGCTTGAAATGGGATATACGTGCCTAGCTGGATAGTGTGAAGGGGTTAAACTTCTTCACTAGGGCATGGGGGAGGAACCTGCCACATCCCATAAAGACTGCCTGAGCTTCCAGGCACGAAAGGGAGGGGCCTTCATCTTGGGCTCATTAAGAGGCAGCCATAAAGAGGGTGGAGGCACTTTCTCTTACACGGTCAGGGGATTTATAAGGGCCTGTCCTGAAGCCAAGGTATGAAGCCTAGTGTTTGTTTACTCCTGTCCGTGAGAAAGGGGAGCTTTCATGGCCCTGCCAAGGAGAAGCCATCCTGGAAATCTGACCCTGGCAAGAAGGAACTTGTTTGTTTGCTCCCCTGAGGCAAGGGAACCATCTGATTACCACCCTGAGGACTTTGGTTTCCCTTTCCCTCAGAGGACACAGGAGACTCCTTAGTGCATGCCCCTGCTTGGAGACCAGGGACAACTGTTTATTTGTCAGTTGTTCTCCACTGGCAACACTATATTTCTTAACCTCTTCCTGAGGGTCCCTAAATAATAACACTTGTTTAACAGCTGCTATGGATCTGTGCTCCTTGCTGGCTGGAGACAGGGCCCACTGTGCACATGAGGCAAAACTGACCATGCCCTCTCATGGCTAAATAAAACCCAGTAGGCCAACCGAAGCCCTGATTCACTGCTCTCCGGCACCTCATGGCATCATGTGAACCAGTACAAAGCAGGTGTGCAACGCTCCCTTTCTCGTTTTCCACCCACTCTGCACTGCTTTATGTTGCAACACAAGCTGCAAGGCAGTGGTGATTCAGGTGTAGGGTCTTGAGGACTCGGAGTTTTTGTATTTCCATTTGGGAAGGCCACTGAACTCCATCTTTCAGGCTTTCTTCCCATGTTCTCCAGGCTGGTTCCTAAAACCCCAGAAACCCCCCTCCTGGGGCTGGGATTTTCACCTGCAAAGCCTCCACTTGCACAGACACAAACAACTGACCATGTCCTGTTCGAGCACTGGCACTGGGGTGCAGGATTAATGGATTCCAGCATCTGCACACAGAAGGGAGACAATATACAGAACCACGCCCAAAACCCACTGCTTGCATATTTGACATTAGAATGGGTGCACAACTTTATGAGTGAAAACACCTACGCACACACTTTTCAAGTACGGACCCTGACAAGCATCAGTGATTAGCTGGTTCATGGTCAGTGCTTCTGCAAAAACAGGGTGTGTACAATTCTTTGAACAGCCAAAACTGTGCATGTGCAACAGGGGAATCCTTTTATAAGTCATCCTCTCTTAGTCCCCGGTGAGAGGTCACTGGGCTTCTCTGACTGCTAGCCCTGGCTCTGATATCAGTTACTGTTTTTACAGAAAGAGATTTCCCCCTGCTTGTGCCTCCAGAATAAAGCAGGTCACATTACTCCATCCTGTCCTTAATCCCCTTATGGACTAAGGGTTGGGTGGTTCTTTGCAGTTCAGTAGAAGCGTATTGAATGCACTGATAGCAGAGGAGTTAGTGAGAAGCCATTTTGTCCTTACCAGCTGGGAAATGCATTCCCCAGCGATCCTCCACCTGACCAGTGGAATTCCACGTGCCAAGGGACTCGCCAAATCCACTAAGCTCAGCTATGGTGCTCGGAACTCTATCGTGTTCCGAATTAGAACCACTGAGTCACTCAGTCTCGCAAACACACGGGTCAGGTTGGAGCGAGGAGGGGGAGAAAAAAAGCAGAGGTCCTCCTCTAATCTCCACCCACAAAATGGGCTTTGCCCAGGGGACTCACCGGAAAGGAGGTGCTATTTACAATAAACGGGAGATGTTCAAAATACATTGGCATGTGCCCCTTAAATCCTCCCTAAGGAGGTCTTGAATATGCCCATGGGCTCTGCTAGACTCCTTGATTCCTTTTCGATTTAGGACAGAAACCAATAATGGCATCTCACAAAAAGCCACACATTTGTGATGTCAAAATGAAAGGTCACTCACAGTCAGTTCTGTGGATCTACTCCCTCTCCTCTCTTGTACATGAGGAAAGAAATCTTTAACGATGTTGACATTAAGGAACAGAAAAGGTCATTGGTCATCAGGCCCTTGAAAGCTTTATAAACATGTGAGGTCAATCTCCATTCCACTCCACACCAGTTCTCTGTGTGCAACTCAGTGGCCCATTGTTGTGGTCTGAGCAATGGTGGCTCACCCTCCAGAGAGAACAGTTAAGTAAAAGTTGCCAATACCTTATTTAGCAGTTCCTATAGTTTGTTGAGAAAAAAAAACAAAACATTTTGGGGGGAGGGATAGCTCAGTGGTTTGAGCATTGGCCTGCTAAACTCAGGGTTGTGAATTCAATCCTTGAGGGAGCCACTTAGGGAACTGGGGTAAAAATCTGTCTGGGGTTGGTCCCCCTTTGAGCAGGGGGTGGACTAGCTGACCTTCTGAGGTCCCTTCCAACCCTGATATTCTATTATTTGCAGGGCCAGTTTTCAATGGGGTCTCAGCCCAGCCTCTGCTGGCACACTTGCAATTTTCCATGGGTATACAGTATATTTGCCTGGGCACTACAGCCCCAATCCAGAAAAGCACTGAAGCATTCAGCCCTGATTTCAGTGGGAGTCTTCATGCACCTAAATGCTTTGCTGCATCAGTGCACATGTGACAGCATTTTCACATGCAAATGTCATCATCTGCAGGCATAAATACTAGAGCGAGGCACCAAAGATTGCATGAGCATCAGTAAAAGTTAGGATCTGAAACTCAGACTGTCTCTGAAGAACTTTCTATAGAATTGTAAGACATGTTTTAGGATCTCTTCTGGATTGGTTGGTTTGTTGAGTCCTGAGGAGACATGACACACTTAGCTCTCAGTTTTTTATGAAGAACTTATATAAGATCTGATGAAGATGGGAACCTGGAGATTTCTGCAGCTGTTTTCCATGCTGTGTTTTCCTTGCCTTCAGGAAAGTTCCTGTTGCTAGTTACAGGGAGAAATATTTGCACCCTACCCACTATCCATCTTGGATTGGTGGTTTAATTTCAGCCATAAACACTGGCTTGATTTATCTTTCTTCCTCACTTCTTATCTAAGATATAGTTTGTTTGGCATCTACCCACCGTTAGGGTGGAACATTCAGGAAGCACTCTCTTCTGGCTCTCCTAGAGACATGTGACGTAATGACCATTCTCGTGGTTACTAATAGGGAGTGAACCTGGGACCTCCAAAGCTAAGAGCCTCTACAGCTCATGCTAAAGCACTTCTTGTGTGGCATCTCTAGCAGACTCTTTCCCTCTGGATCAGGCACAGAGGGTAACAGTGAATAGCACTGATAACTTGAGGATAATGTGACAGACCCAGGCCAGTGGGGTGCAGGAGTCTGGTCCTATTGGCATCCAGTGGGGGTGGGCGGGCAAAGCCCGCCCACTTCTAAAGGACTCCCCCCCAGCCTAAGGGGAGGACCCACAGGTCTAGGACACCAAATAATTCTGGGGGACAACTAATGAAAAAAAACAGGAGCGGGAGTGAAGTCACAGGGCTAAACGAAGGGAATCCGATGGGGACACCGAGCAGAGAACCCCAGACAACGCCCACTGCTCCTCGAAGGCGTCAAGGGAGCCAGTGGACGCCACCCAGAGGAACTCCGCTCGGATGCATTAACGGACAGAGGAGCAGAAATAGGCCCCACAGTCGCAGGAAATCCCATCAGACAACCTCCTCTCCCTGGTGCTGTAGATGGCTAGTTTGGCCAGGGCCAAGAGGAGGTTGAGAAGGAGATCCCGCGACTTCGTGGAGCCACGGATGGGGAGTGTGTAGATAAAAAGGTGAGGGGAAAAGTGCAACCAGAAACACAAGAAGATATTCAAGAGGAGCCGGAACAGGGGCTGCAACCTGGCGCACTCCAAATAAAACATGCGCCAAGGTCTCCTTCTCGGCCACGAAAGGCAGGTGTTTGGGGACAGGGGTGAACCGCGCCAAGTACACGCCCGTGCTCACAGCCCCAATGAAGGAGCCGCCCAACTGACATCCCCAGCGGGCCGCGGGACCAGGGCAGAAGTACAAGCTGGCCCAGCTCCAACAGGAGGTCCGCGCCATCTTGGGTATCGGGGGCGGGACGGCGAGGTGGCAGTGAAGGGTGTGGAGCATTTACAGGGTACTAGGGCAAACTTACGTGGTACTGGGATGAGTAGTTTTCTGTTCCCTGAGTGAACCAGAGCAGGGACTGCCACTAGAGTAATCAGTGAACTTGCTAGAAATAACACAATTTAAGGCAGCACAGGCCTGATTAGAACACCTGCACGCCAAGTCCAAGTGCAGGCTAATCAAGGGCACCTGGGTTGTTAAAAAGCGAGCTACTCCACCCCAGGGTCAGGATGGGGAGGAATTAAGGCACACAGGCTGATTAGAACACCTGCAGCCAATCAAGGCAGGCTAATCAGGGCACCTGGGTTTTAAAAGGAGCTCTCTCCCAGTCAGATGGGGAGGAGCCAGAGGAGAGGAAGTATGTGTGAGGAGCTGGGAGCAAGAGACACAAGGAGCTGAGACTGAGAGGGTGTGCTGCTGGAGGACTAAGGAGTACAAGCATTATCAGACACGGGAGGAGCTGATCCAGACTGTGGGGGAGATCACTGAGGTGAGCAAATCTGCCAATAAGCGCAGGACCCACCAAGGTAGAGGAGGAACTTTGTCACAATAGCTAATATGACACCCTTTTTTTAAAAAGGCTCCAGAGGCTATCCTGGCAATTACAGGCCAGTTAGCCTAACTTCAGTAGCAGGCAAATTGGTTAAAACTACAGTAAAAAATAGAATGATCAGGCACACAGATTAACACAATTTGTTGGGGAAAAATCAACATGGCTTTTGTAAGGGAAATCATGCCTCACTAAGCTATTAGAATTCTTGGAGGGGATCAACAAACATGAGGACAAAGGCTACCCGATGGACATAGTGTACCTGGACTTTCAGAAAGCCTTTGACAAGGTCCCTCACCAAAGACTCTTAAGCAAAGTAAGCAGTCATAGGATAAGAGGGAAGGTCCTCTCAAGAATCAGTAACTGGATAAAAGATAGGAAACAAAGGGTAAGAATAAATGGTCAGTTTTCAGAATGGAGAGAGCGGGGGTGAAAGTAAGCTAGTATGCCTCAGTAACAAGGGCAACCCAGCTTCCCCAGGTGGCAATTTAAAGGGCCTGGGGCTCCCAGCAGTGGCTAGAGCCCCGGGTCCTTTAAATTGCCGCCAGAGCCCTGCTGCCAGAGCTGTGGAGCAGCGGTGGGACTCCGGGAGTTATTTAAAGGGCCAGGGCTCCTGCTTCCTCTACTGGCCTGGGCCCTTTAAATAGCCATCGGAGCCCCCAGTTACCACTGCTACCGTAGGGCTCTGGCAGGCTCTGGTGGCTATTTAAAGGGCCAGGGCCATAGCAGTGCATGACCCCTGGGCCCTTTAAACTGCTGCCGGAGCCCCCAGCTGTTGCTGCTACCCCAGCAGGGGAGGGGAGGGCACTTACCGGTACAGGCCGGGCCGGGGCAGGCTCTGATCCCTCATCCCCGCCCCTTCCACCTCACCCCACACCCCTTCTGGGGGCCAGAGCCAGCCCCAACCCAGTCCCATACCGGTAAGTCCCTATTTCTACTTTCACCCCTGGGAGAGAGGTAAATAGTGGGGTCCCTCAGGGATTTGTACCGGGACCAGTGCTGTTCAACATATTCATAAATGACCTGGAAAGGGGGGTAAAGAGTGAGGTGGTAAAGTTTGTAGATGATACAAAATTATTCAAGGTGGTTAAGTCCAAAGCAGCCTGGAAAGAATTACAAAGGGATCTCACAAAACTGGGCAACTGGGTAACAAAGCAGTGGATGAAATTCAGTGTTGATAAAGGCAAAGTAGTTCACATTGGAAAACATAATCCCAACTGTGCATACAAAATGACGGGGTCTAAAGTAACTGTTACCACTCATGCAAGAGATCTTGGAGGACTCCTTGTGGATAGTTCTCTGAAAACATCCGCTCAATGTTAGGAACAATTAGGAATGCAACAGATAATAAGACAGTAAATATAATGGCACTATATAAATCCATGGTACGCCCAGACCTTGAATACTGCGTGCAGTTCTGGTTGCCCCATCTCAAAAAAGATATATTAGAATTGGAAAAGGTATAAAGAAGGGCGACAAAAATAATCAATGGTATGCAACAGTGGAACTCATTGCCAGGGGATGTTGTGAAGGCCAAAACTATAAGAAGATTCAAAAGAGAATTAGATAAGTTCATGGAAGATATGTCCAACAATAGCTATTAGTCAAGATGGTCAGGGATGCAAGCCCATGCTCTGGGTGCCCCTAAGCCTTTGACTGCCAGATGCTGGGACTGGAGGACAGAGGATGGATCACTTGATAATTGCCCAGTTCTGTTAATTACCTTTGAAGCATCTGGCATTGGCCACTGTTGGAAGACAGGATTCAGGGCTAGATGGATCATTGGTCTGATCCAGTCTGACCATTCTTATGTTCGTATGTGAGTTATTTTGCCCAGTAACAGCTGGATGTTCATGTGCCACATTGTTTGCCAGTGTAGGCTGATCCACCCGTATGAAGCACAGAGTAGAGTACAGTGACTAGGAAATGCTGCAGGTAGGGTGGAAGTAGTATTGATTCTGCTTTCAAAGACATCCTTCTTACAGGCCTGCAAAGCTAAGGTTGCTTACTGGAACCAGTCAGTCAAATCTGCAGATTTGAGGAAGTGTGACTAAGAGCTTTTTCCCAGATTATCCTTCATACAGTAAAAGTCTCCTCCGAAAATGAGGACTCTGAGGGAAAACCCTCTTCATGGCTAACTCTGCCCTTGGGAGCTGTTCCAACATACAAAACAGACCTTTAATTAAATGGCAAGGGGAGATGCATTTTCTAGCAACTGGCATTCCACACCATGTGGCTTGCACATACAGCAGAGATTTTTTGTTATCATCAGCAGTTGGTAAATTAGGGAAATTTTAAAATTGCACCACGTATCTTGACTCAAAAGGAACAGAGTTTCAAAGAAAAACCTACTATGTGCCGTCAGTCACATACTCTTCCCAGCTGCACAGTGATGTATTTCAGTTTCAAGATCATAGTGGATGACTTGGAAGATTTCTGAACTCTGACTGGACAGATGGGGACCATCTACACAGGCCAGATGCCAAGTATCAATGTACAGATGGCCAATAGGCTGTTACTTGGGCGGGGGAGCGGGGGGGAGCGGGTGCAGAATTTACACTGGGAGGGGGCCTGGGACAGAGAGAAACAATGCTGATGTGTGAAAATGTTCCCTGATGGAGATTCTGCTAGCCAGCCATCGAGCAGGATAGTTTGGGTGTCATCCCTTTACCAAGGAAGGAACAGGGCAGTTGTGTGTGGGCAGAGGAAAGACAAGGAAAATGAACGACCAGCAGGAGAGCCGAGACCTCTTTGGGGAATTCACAATACTGGAGTCCCTTGGTGGAGCAGGAAAATGGTACTGGCACTGCAAAGGCTGTCAGTTGCCAGGGCTGTCAAACCAGCACGTTTCACCAGCACTAACCTCTCTGACTCTTATTTATCTTTCCCACCTGGCACGTGCAGACTTTTATGAGATTGCTCTCAGTCACGTGAGGGCCGGTTCTCCAGGGACACACGTTACATTCTCTCTCTGTGGCACGTAGTTTCCTTCTTCAGTTCATTTGTTTGTTTCCCGTTCTGTTTCTCTGTTTGCTTTAACAACTTATTATTGAAAGCTTGGGCCTTATTCTCCCCATACCCTGCACCTTGGGGAGACATGGTCACCCATGCAAAGAGGGTGTGTGGGCATGTTCAAGTCTGAGCATTTTATACTCACTAACTTTGCACTAGTGCAGATGACTACAAAGGGCAGGGAAGGCCTGACTCTTTAGCTGAGTGGCTTAAATGTTACTTACATGAGACAGAAATGACCTGGGAATGACCAGTGTCTGTGTCCGGTGATCAGTGCCGGCTCCAGGCACCAGCACAGGAAGCAGATGCTTGGGGTGGCACGTCCGGGTCTTCGGTGGCAATTTGGCGGCGGGTCCCTCAGTCCCTCTCAGAGGGAAGGACCTGCCACCGAAGTGCTGCCAATTGTGGCTTTATCTTTTTTTCCCCCCTTTGCCGCTTGGGGGAGAAAAAACGCTGGAGCCGGCCTTGCTGCTGACTGGTCTGCTAATCATTTCCAGAACTCAGGGTGGGAATTAAAGGGCCAGATTCTCCTTTTGCTTACACCAGTGTAACTCTCCTTGACTTCAGTGGAGTAACTCCGCCCTTAAGTAAAAGAGAATAAGATGCAAAGAATAGATGTTGCCCAGCCAAAGTGGCTCAAATGTAGCGTACTGAGAAGTGGAGTCCCAGCCTCTATACCTAGGAGAGACTGCCCATAAACATCTGCAAAAACACTTCATTCACTGTCCTCCACATCCTTCCTTACGGCTCTCCTCTGCCATGATGCCTAAGGAAAAACTTGACACTGATCAGGCAGTTGGTATGCTGTGCCTGCCACTCATCTCACTGTCCATAATCACAGCATTATTGCTGCCTTTTATTTAGACTGTGAGGACTTGGGGGCAGGAACCGTCTTTCTGTTACGAGGCTGAACAGCACCTAAGACAACGGGGCCGTGATCCCTGACTCAGCTCCTAGGCACTACCTCAGCACAACTCCTGAGAGTTCGGAATAGAATCATTGCCTCCTGCAGCAGCGAGAGATCCATCAGTTCAGATACGCACTTGGCAGGGAGGTGCAGAGATTTATACTGAGCAAAGAATTTGATGTCTGGCGTCCTCCAGAGGAGAAGTAAAGACAGGGCCAGTGGGTTTGCCAGCAATGTCCCAGAGAGGCTGTTACCTTCTCAAAGGTATTTGGAAACACTCGAGCTCAGCACTCACCGCAGACACCCAGACCTTCGTCACCTCCAGTCGAGCAGTTCACTTCTTCTAAGGCTTCCCTTGACATCAGTGTGGAAGCATCATCATCTGTTCAACTGCTTTTTAGTGTACCAGCATATGTAGCTCCCTCTTGGGGCACCCAATCCCCAAGAGTGGTGGAGCCCCTTATTCCCCCTCCTCAGCGTCTCAGCAACCTACCTTGGGACCCATGAACCCTGGGTTCTATGTGCTCAATACCTCCCCCTAGAGGCCAGGGGCATACGCTACCAGATAACATCTAGAACAGGGGTCGGCAACCTTTCAGAAGCGGTGTGCTGAGTCTTCGTTTATTCATTCTAATTTAAGGTTTCACGTGCCAGTAATACATTTTAACATTTTTAGGTCTCTTTCTATAAGTCTATAATATATAACTAAACTACTGTTGTATGTAAAGTAAATAAAGTTTTTAAAATGTTTAAGAAGCTTCATTTAAAATTAAATTAAAATACAGAGACCCCCGGACCAGTGGCCAGGACCCAGGCAGTGTGAGTGCCACTGAAAATCAGCTTGCGTGCTACCTTCGGCACACGTGCCATGGGTTGCCTGCCCATGCTCTAGAACATTACAATGTGTAAGTTCAGGAAATCAAGGACGAAGAGATAAGGTTAAGCAAATGTTTTATTCCAGGAAACGATAGGGATAAAATAAGGCAGGCGAAAAGGCAGAAGCCAGGAGCAAAAGTACAACTAAATAAGCATCTGGGATCACACATTAATGAGTGACTAGCCAATACCGTAGCCACAACTGAACACTCCCTCCTGTAAGTACTCCAAAGCTCACAATGAGGAAATAATAACAGGAATTGTTGTCAGTATTAGTTTTGCTGTAGCACATAGGCGCTCTAGTCATGGACCAGGACCCCATTGTGCTAGGCACTGCAACTTAGCTGATTGGTAAGGTCAAGGAGAAGGATGGTGCCCTTCACCAAGAAGCCAGTCTCACTCCCTTCTGGGTGGAGTGGGCCATCCCTTGGCTTCCACAGCAGGGGGCCCTCGCAGGCTCAGCTGGCAGTCAGTCCTCACAGCTGCAGCTGAGCCTGGGGGCTCAGTCTCGTCTTTGTGGAGCTCTGGGCTCCAGGTTAGTCTCAAGCCCAGTGACCTGAGAGAAAAACGGGGTCTTCCCTTCTCAGGGCCGGTGCTACCATTTAGGCGACCTAGGCAATGGCCTAGGGTGCCAGAATTTTTGGGGGGTGCTATTTTGCTGGGGGGGGCAGCACACGGCTCTGGTGGAGCTGCCGCAGTCGTGCTAGCGGATGGTGCGCTGGTCTAAAGGCTTCGGCGGACCTACCGCAGTCATGCCTGTGGCAGGTCCACAGGAGCCTTTAGACCAGCGGACCGCCCGCCGGCACAACTGCGGCAGCTCCACTGGAGCCGCGGGGGGCAGCGAAACAGCCGTCCGCCTATGGTGTCAGAAACTCTGGCGCCGCTCCTGTCCCTTCTGCTGCAGGGAGCGACTCCAGGGTGGCTTCTCCATGAGCAGTTGTAACCTGACACCCTGCAGCCAGCGCTCTCCCACAATTCCTGTCCCAGCTCAGGCTCAGCCCCAACCCCCATGTTGGATGGTCCCAGCCACATGCAGGCTCTCTGGAGCCTTCAGCTTGGTTGTCTGCCCACGTCAATCAGACTCCTTCCCAGTAACTCCTCCTCCTTCCAGACATAGCACCTGTTCAGGCTCAGCTCATATCAGAGTGGTCCCACCCATGTGCAGGGTCTCTGAGCCTGCAGTCGGTTGCCCTGCCTGTCAGTGAGGCTCCTGATCTGACTAGCTTCCACAGGCAGTTTGTGCCTCTCCAGCACAGACAAGATGGGCCGTCTCAGTCCCGTCCAACCATTTTAATTGTTCTCTTTGGGCTGCCACCACTGAACCACTCTGAGAGCTTAAGAGGGAGGCTTAGAAAGATGTATTCTTGAGGTTATCTGGAGAGAGAGGACTATGGGTGTGAAGAGGGAAGCAAGCCTGGGGTGACATGCCTTAAGTGCCATGAAGACGTTTTAAGTAACCATGTCAGAGCAAGAAGGGCTGTGCCGTGAAATAGAGATTAAGAGCTGTCTGCAGGGCATATGCAGAGACAAGATGGGAGCCTTTGGAGAACTAGCCTCCCCAAGCAAGGAATCCAGCTTATACAGCAGAGGTACTAAGGCCTGGTTTACATTTAATCAACCTAGTCACATCACTCAGAGCTGTGAACAATTTCACCCTCTGAACATCACAGCTAGGTCAGCATAACCCCTAGTTTGGATGCAGCTAGGTTAATGAAAGACACTTCCAACCCAGAGATACTTTATGAATAGTCTCTGTTTGCTGTGAATGCTGTCCTGAGCTCAGGACTTCCGATAGGTTCAATTAACAGATCTGGTTAAATAACTAAGATAAAAGAATATGTCTGGTAAAGGCAATGTTGGGCCATGTCCAAGGAACTCCCTAAATCAGAATCTGAGTCGTTTCATACTGGCACACACTTTGAAGAGCAAACATACAATCAGGAGTGGGAATTAATTACCTGGGCTCATTTATCACCGCTCTCCCTTGCAAACGAACACATGCTCACACCCTGTCTCAGTGCCAGGCTGCACGTACAGTAGGAGCTCCCAAGCTAGGATCTGACTAAGAGTTGCTCAGGGTTACTTCTGCCTTCTCGGTGCTGCTGCAGCACGCCCAATGCCTGCTGAGCCAGATCCTCTCCCCACTCCTCACCCCGACCCCAAGCTGGCTGTGTGCCTCAGAGTGCAGCATGTGTGACGTGCTGGGAGGTGAATCCCAGGAGTCTGCATCTCTGTGACCAGGTGGCCCATCACATTGTTGGTGCCAGCCTCTTCCAGCTAGTCACGAATAGCAGGTGCTGCATGTCCCCTATGCCCACTGCTGGCTGGGGCATTATTGCATGTCCACGCACCAATGGAGACAGCACTGGGGAGAGCTGAGCCAGCTTCCAGGAGCAGTGGGCCAGTAATAGAGAGCCAAGGCAGCCCTGGGAGAGTGTTGTAGATAGGCATCGGAGAAGCATGGCAGGGTCCATCACTGGGTATATCTACATTGCAGCTGGACCTGAGCCTCCCAGCCCAGGTAGGCAGACACACACAAGCTCTGCTCCAGCTAGCATGCTAAAAATAGCAGCACAGACATTTCAGCATGGGTGGTGGCATGGGTTAGCCATGCAAGCGCACGCGTGCAGGACCCCGAGTCTGAACTGGGGTGGCTAGCTCATGCTGCCACCTGTGCCCACCACCTGTGACACAACATTCTCACGGCTATTTCTGGAGCACTAGCTCAAGCAGAGCTAGCACATATCCGTCTGTCCAGAGTATCCGGGGCAATCGCCAGGCACACAAGAGCAACGTATACACCTTAGGAGCTGAAAGTTTAACTGAGCTATAATCTGTGACAAACATTGCATCCTCATGCAATATCCTCAGGGATCCATCATTTTGAATGACTGGCTTGTGTATGATTTGTGTTCTTCTCCATGGGGCAAGGCTGCCACAGCTCCTCCAGGAACTAACTACAGTGGGTGGGGATTAAGGCAAATCAGACAAGCTGTAACCCCGCCCCAGAGGTAGGACTAGGTAAATACTAGTTCAAACTGGATTCTCCACGGACCAACAGGCAAAAAAAAGGCTTTTGGATAAATGGCCTGAGTTTTAAATGATTCAGCATCGTCTTCCTGATCCAGCAAAGGGACAGGCCCTTCGGTCTAAGAGGGACCCCCAATCCTTGTGGAAGGATTGGAAGGGATTGACCTACAGAGCCCCATAAGACTGATGGGTGACCTTGGGTAAGCTTTTAGCATGCCTGCTGGTTCTTTTGTTGTTGTGTTTTCTCTGTAATGCTTTCACCTTAAGAATAAATGTGCTTGCTTAGCAGGAGCAGTGTGGTAACTTGTAACTGCAGGCAGTACACTGGTCACAGCCTTCGGAGAGAAAGCAAAGCACCAGCAACTGCCTGTTTAGGCAGTCAGGCTTGCTGGGGATAGTACAGCTTAAATTCAGAGACCCCGGTCAAGTCACCACCCAAGAGAGGAGATGGCTCCATTGTAGACCATGGAGGGAGAACACAGGTACAGTTACTCTGAAATTGTGACATCTCCAAATCCATCCTGCGGTTTGAATTGATTGGCCACAGAGACTGGAATATCAATCAGGATGCTAAGCAAAACAACTCATTTAGTTAAATTAGCCACATGTGAGGTCAAGTGTTGCCTAGGTCTTTCTGCACATACAGCATCTCCCGCTACCTAGCTGAATCCATGGTGCAGCCACCATAAGTTCAGGGCGGGCCCCTCATGGGCCCTCCCTCTGCTTCTGATGGGCTCAGTCTATGATCACCCTACATTAGCCTATGACACATTGGTCACTGAAAGCTGATTCCATCAGGGTCATTCAGGTCAGTCCATTCCAGGCTGCTCAAGTAATGTATAATTCTGTGGCTGAATGCCTGAGCCTTTTAAGTTCTCAAGCCTATAACATGCACGTTCTTTGTTCCTCTCTTTTGTGCCCATGCCAGTGGGAGGCCTTGGCTGGAGCACAGAGTACGTTGATTCAGGGATGACGCTGAAAAAGTGGAAATAGAGGAAAATAACATTCTGTGATGCCTGTTGTCCCAAAGAATCCCCAAATACTTTGTGAACTATATAAACACAAGACTCACCTTGCCCACAACTGAAATGCAGCCACCACTAGGGCAGAACACAGCAGCTATTTAACAGCACGTGCCTAACCTACACAAGCTACAGCTGTGTGGAACAGGAAGTGAATAACGTATCCAACTGAAAATGCAGTGGGAATTTAGAGATGCAGGATAAAAATAGCCATTTGGAATTTGGCCAGGACTAGAACCTCTAAATCTTGCAAAAACACCCTAAGATCTATGGTGACCTGAGGTGGTCAAGATATCAATTTTAGATCTCATCTAAAAGATAGCACTACCTGCAGCATAGCACCACACTGGGGCAACAGTTCAATATTGAGCCAAAGGGACGAATGCCCCTGAGAAATGCATACTTAATAACCAGCACCATCACTGCAGCACACTGGGTTTTCCTCTGAGCTCTCTTGTCTATAGATTGACTGGTCCTGACTGTTTGCACTGTGAGATGTGTTACAATCACAACATGAGCTTAGTCTGGGATAAGGATGCAAAAGGCTCCCAGAGGCTCCATCTCTGAGAGGTTGGAAGAATGAAGTTCCTGATCCTTAGGAAAGAGGTGGTGTGACTTCAGTACATAACATTCTGAAGTCCCAAAGAAGAGGGAAGACATGTAACTCTTGCTAGGGAAAGCAGCTCAGGAATGAGAGAACACAGAGCTAGCAGAGGAGTGGGCACTGAGCGATGACACAGCACAAGATCTATACGCACCGTAATTCATGTGTGGAATGAACTTCCAAAGCAGTGGCCAGGAAAGAATTCAGCTGTGAGTCAGACAGGCACTTACACAGAGGAAGGAAACCACACAGAAGACAAATGCCAAGCAGACAGTTGGAGAAAGCAAGCCAAACTGCACCACCTCCTCCTCTTCCAAAATGTTGCTTTGGCACTCAGGTCAGGTAGATTTCTAATAAAGCAACAGACCAAAGTGTCATTTTGGGTCACTTCACCTGCCCAACTGGTATCAATGGAAATAGGTGAGATCCAAAGCTCACGTACTATTTAAAATACAGTAGCAACGGACCTGTCCAGGGCATCATGTGTGCAAAGTTTATGTGTGCGCATGCACGCCCATGGATGCCTTATAAATGGAGGGGATGACGCTCTGCAATCAGTAAACTGACACTGTTATCCCAGCACCACTATGCACACAGATGGTTTTTGTCTGTGTAAACCACTGCTTGCCTTAAAACATCTGGCCACGTCTCCCCCTCCCAGTGCATTTACAATGTATGTGCATTAGCAGTGTACATTATAAATTAGAGACAGCCCAAGAGATGTAATTTAGTTTGGTACAGATAGTCAGCGCAGGGACCAGTCATGCACTGGAGAAGTCTCACATGTTAAAATTCTGTCACCCTATCTAAAGGGGAGGTTGGAGTGATTCCCTTGACTTTGATGGAGTCTCTCTTTCTCACGCACACACCCCTGGGTATTGCTAATGAGGACTTATTATTATTGGGATTTATTCATAACATTTTTCCAAACAGCAAATATATTGCCTTTGGAATGTATCAGCTCACACTCAATGTTACAGAACTTCCCAAGGGGCAAACCCCTCCAGGAGAGGTTCATTTCAGATGACACCAACTGGATAGCACCAGTAATAAACTCTGTATTTCAGGAACAAACTCCATTGCTCTTCCTATCAGCTTGTTCCCTGGGGATGATTCCTTGGCTCTGTGGAAGCATATCTGTATTAAGGGAAAGCCTGAGGAATCAATTATTTTCTTTTCCCTTTATCACCCCTTTCTCTCTGCAGCACCCAGACCCCTGAGACATGGGCTTTATCACATGCTAAAGGTGGAAAATACTGTTGGAGCCCCAGCCCCTTGTAAAGCTTTTCACAGCACATGGTTTCTTCCTTTCAGATGGATCACTGGGGGACTCCTTCACGGATGAATCTGTTAATACTCTGCATTGATTCTGATGCTAAGCAGGTTGCTAGAAACAAATCCATACCTGCAGGACCTGATGCTCAATAGGGCCTTAATATTTTTCTCCTTTTGAATATACTAAATTGCACCAAGAAATCCTCCCCCACAGCCCGTGAGATCTCTGAGGGGGCTGCAAAGTCTTCAAATAACACAAGCTGATCCAGTACCAAGACAATCAATCCGCTCAGTGTATTTGTATGGCCCCGAAGTATCCCGCAAAGCCCTCTTCAGAGGTTTGTCCAGGGGTTCCCCCTCCTTCCTCGTTGACAGGAAAACTTTATTTAGATGGACAAGGGAATGAGCAGATTTCCCCATCTCGCTCTGTGCCCTCCCCCCCACCGTGAGCAAGCAAACGCCAGGGGCCCAACCTGCACGAGAGAGGGGCGCCTCCAGCGTCAATACAGACCTGGCTAGTGGCAGGTCTGCACTGCCAGCTATGGGGCTGCCCCACGCCTGGCCGCCCCATACATTACTGCCCCTCAGCCCACCCCTGTGCCCGGCAGCCTCAGAGCCGCTGCCCCGGGCGCCCCCCAGCCATGGGCCCGCGGGTGGGGGGAGCGGCGGGGCGCTTCCTGCACATTGCAGACACGCAGCCCTAGCTGCTGTGCAGGCGTTGGCTCCCCGTGGTGCAGTCATCCCCCCCCGGGCCCAGCTGGGCGCAGTGGCCACGAAGACGCAGCCGCGCGCTCCGGGCAGGCGGGGGGGGGCAAAGCTGCGCGCGCGCCGCTCCACGCTTCCACGTGCTCGCGCCGCGCCGCGACCTGTGGGGACCCGGGCGCCATGTCTACTTGCAGGCCGGCCGTCCGCACCGCCCCTGGGGGGGAGAGCAGGCGGCTGTGCCCGCGGGCGGGGCGCAGGAGCAGCTGCAGCCGCGGGGGCTCGCTGGGGGCCGGGCGAACGTAAGCGAGCCTGGCAGGGAGCGCTCGGCTCTGCCGCGCCCGCGGTCGGCTGCCTGCTGCTCCCCAGCAGGAGGCGGACTAACGGACGGGCGGGCTGCGGTCGGGAGAAGCTCCTGCAGGCCCGCCTGCCCCCGCGAGAAGCGCTGGGGAGAAGAGATCATTGTATCCCTCTCGGGGTGTTTCCATTTCCCACACCCCGGCAGGCCGAGTGCTGGGGGACCCTGAATCCCCGGGGAGTCTGGAGGGTACCCCGAGTTGGGAGCGGGTGGCAGGTCGTCAGTACAGGCTGGCTGCTAGAGCGATGCAGAGGGAAAGGAGAGAGACTTTCCTGCCTGCCCTGGGGGCAGCAGCCTGACTCAGTCGTTGCTGGCACCCGCTCCACTCCCGAGGTGGCGGCTACTCCGCCTCTTGCTCCTGACGCAGCTGCTGATGGTAGAGAAACTGGGGCTGCACCTGTAGTGACCAGGCAGTGCCACCTACCCACCTCTGCTTGCTCATGACTGAGAGTCCCTCTCACTCTGCAGTAACCCATGAGTTTCAGGACCGTTCTGTGCTGTAGTCTTAGATGGGAAAGGAGAGAGATGGAATATTCCCTTCTGCCCTGCCAGAGGCTGAGAGATGCAGCCTATCAGTTCAAGGAGCACCCCTGGGATCTCCTGTGTCATCAGAGCAGCCCCCAAGCTCTTACCTCCTTTGAAAGTAAAGCAGGGGCTACAGTACCCAGTATGAGCTCAGTTAAACCCAGCTGGAACTGCATAGTCCTATCCCACAAGATGCTGAGTGTCCTCAGCACCTCATAGGAGGCTCTTTGCACCCTACAAGATCGGGCCCGCCCTCTGTAGGCTCTTTCTTACTCTTCATTGTGCTCAAAATGTGGTGCAACTCCCCACCCCCACCCCCACCCCACAGTTTGGCCATCACCTTGTGCTGTAAGAGATGCATCTCCATATGTGTGCACACTCAGTCCCACACCAAGAGTGAGAAAGGAGGCAAAGGTCCCTGATTAGAAGATCTGACATAACAACCATCTCCCTCCACCAGCTGGGGAAAGTCCATTAATGCCCTGTGCGGCAAGCAGAGACAAGGTCATGAGAGAATTTTCCCCTGGGTGGGTGCTACATGTGTCCTGCTCTTAAAAGGTATTGTGTGGGGTCTCTGGATGCACCTCTCACACACATCCCCCTCCCCAGAATCCCTGTCTGGAGGATGCATGGGAAGCACATGAGCTGAAATTCCACCATGATGAGACACTGGGATGCTAAGCATTTCTCCATCTGCAAGTCAGGACTGCCAGGGAGACTGGAAAAATAACTGTTCATAGCATATGTCGAGGCTATAAAATGTAAGTCAGTCTGATTATGCTCCAGTGTGGTTAAATGCAGGCCAGGGACCCTATAGTGCTCATTTCTCATCCTATCTCCAGGCTCCCAGCTGCTCAGGAAATTAAGTCTCTGTCAGCCACTGACTGGGAATCCATTACACTGTCCCAATATGACCCAGGCCCTTGGGGCTTCACTCTGCTCTTGCTTCCACTATTGTGCAACAAGTTTGACTCCCTGGAAGTCAGTGGAGCGATACCAGTTCTAGCAAGAGCAGAACCAAGCCTGTGGTTCTTCATGTTTGCTCGGAATAGACAATGTTGGCAAGGACCTTACAATTAATATTCAAAATGGTCCCTTTAAGAAGCAGGGGCTGCAATAGCAAATGGCCAATGGGCAAATATTTTGAAGTGTTTGGGGTCTCCATCATGTCCAGTGGCCATCAGCCCCAGGAGAACAAACCAGGGTGCAGTAAGCCCCATATTATTTCTGAGGGCTCAGAATTCAGTAGAACCCCTTTTTCATTAGCCTGCCGCTTCATCTGGCATCCTTTGCCATGGACAATGCATGCCAGGTCATTCAGCAGAGTCTTCTATGGAAAGGTAGCATTAGAGTCAGCAAAATTAATCTTTACTGCCCCGCCCTCTTCGCAGTTGGAGATGAGATGCTATCAAGGCCATAAGGATGGCTTTTAACTCCATGCATATACGTACGAAAGTTCCACTGGGGAGCTCTCCACTGGACATAAGGTGATGCAAAGCAATGAAATAGTCTGCTACCAGGTTCTCCTCCTGGCTTTTACAATTACCAAATGAGAATAGAACTTACCTCCACTCCAGTCATCTCCAGCCACCTGTGGGTCTTGCTGCACCAACTTCATAGCTTACCGGCAACAAGCTTTGGCACAAAACTTTCCTTGGACAAAGTTTCTGGGGTCAGACCTACTGCAGTGAAGGAGTCAGATGGGGACAGAAGAGTCTGTGTGTGGCCTAATGATCACCATATTTAGATATTGTCAATTGGCTCCTAACAAGGGAGTGTTGCTATCAAAGTCATCTCCAATCAGCCTCCCATTGTGAAGACTTATCTCTATCTATGTATTTATAATAAACCACAAGATTGGTCTCTACCTCACTTCTTTCCATATATCCCGCCCCAGCTCAGATCTAAGGACTGCACATTGTATTCAAGGGTTGAAGCTGCCCTCTGAGAAGGGTCCATTCCATGTATCTGCTGGCAAGCTGCTCTCCCCACACTTTGTATCCTCCACCATGTGAGGGGACCAGAAGCAGCCCGGAATGTAGATGAAATAACCACAGTGCCATGAGATGGTGGCTAGTTCTCCTGGGTATCGGTCTGGTGCCTGAATGAGCTATTGCCACATAAGCGAAGCAAAGGATTTCCAACAAGGTCCCTCGTTCATCTTCCAGAGGGAAGGATGCCCTCAGCTAGCGGCTGGTGAAGAGAAGGTGAGAAGGATGGTGCAATCATTTGCTACAAAAGAATAACTCAATACAGACATCTCCTTCCACTAGGCATCTCTCTCTCTCTCTCTCTTGTTTTCTGACCTTCCCTGCCTCCTCCTCCCCTTGTCCAAGAACAAGAGTCTAAGAGCAAGAAGAGAAAAGCACAGCTGCAAATTGAATCAATCCTCTCCTGGCAGGAATGCCTGCACAGCTGAGAGTGCTCTTTCCTAGACACAAATCGGTACCAAATGGAACAGATGGAAGAAGGCCAGTGTGGGCCGGAGAGTCACATACCAGACCTTGATGAGGAGTTTAAGGACTAGAAGCATTGGCAGATGGTTGAGACTGGTGTGAGGCACTGTCTGCAGCTCCCAGGACTGAGCAGCCACCCAGCTTTGTAAAGGAGAATGGGCAAACAGGCTAGAGTGAGGGTTAACTTTTGTCAGTGTGAGACTCCAACGTTCCCTGTCAGATCTCATGGGGGGCAGGGTGGATGGTCTTGTTTTGTATTTACAGCATCAAGACATCTGGGTTCTTTTCCCCTGGCTCTGCCACAGTGAATCTGTGGCACTTTATGCAAGTCATTGCCAGCTCTTCATGCCTCAGTTTGACCAGCCGTAACATGGGAATAACGATACTGACTGAGATGATGAATTCATTCCTGTTTGTACAACACTTTGAGACCCTCCAGTGAAAAGTGCTGTAAATGTGCAAAGCTGAGCTGGGCTTTGACGAGGCTGACCAATTAAGACAATTGCTTTAGGAGAAAGAATGGTCCTGTGGCTTAAATCAATAGCTAAGTGCCCTGGAAATG
Source organism: Chelonoidis abingdonii (assembly GCF_003597395.2). Taxonomy (NCBI): domain Eukaryota; kingdom Metazoa; phylum Chordata; order Testudines; family Testudinidae; genus Chelonoidis; species Chelonoidis abingdonii. The sequence continues at coordinate 154,908,881 of NC_133771.1, forward strand.
TAGGTTCAGTTCCTAGACTTGCCATGTGGTCCTGTGTAAATCACTTAGTTGTGCTTTGCTTCCTCAGATGGAGAATGTGATGCTTCCTCAGTCTGCCTTGTCAATATAAGATTTTCAGGGCAAGGACCATCTCTCGCGTTATGGTTGTACAGCACCTAGCACAAAGGGGGCCTTCATCCCAGCGTGGGCCACCAGTGCTATTGTAATATTAATAGTCATGATCATTGGCATCGATTCTGTGAACTGCTGAGAGTTATAGTGGTGCTGCAAAATCAAAAGCGGTACATGAAAAAAGACCAAGTAGTGCTATTTATTCAGCACCGACAATGTGCCCAGTGCTATTCAGACCATAGTGGCACAGTCCCTGCCAATAGCTTACAATTTAAAGAGGAGTTGGTATTATTTAAAATCACAACTTGCCTAGCAAGAACTATGGCTCATTGGTCATTCTCTATTAGCCCCAAAATAGCAAGCAGCAGGGGCCTGGGATGACTAATTGAGCCTGCAAATGTATCTCCAGCACTCAGTGGCTATTAATTTGTTTGTTTAACATTGCCAGTATTTCTGAGAAGTTCCGCACCATAGCACGGTGTCTGAACATGCATTATGTCAATTAACAATACGTCAACATCTTATCAGTCTGAACGCAGTGGGTAGGTTAGAGGGTGATAACTGAGGCCTAGCCCACTCATGATGAAATTCAAGACCCTGGATTGGGCCAGAGGCAGGATCAGCAGCCAGTGCAAAGAGCAGAGCATTGGCATGTTATGCTGTTGCCACTCTGCCCTATTTAAATGACAGCTCAGTAGCTTGTCACTAGTTGGAGTTTCCAGGTGGCCTTCGAAGTCAGCCCTAGTCCCGGCAAGCTGCAATGATTCACCCAGGTGGTGACCGAAGCCTGGATCTCCATAGTTAGGTCCCCACCCAAGAGGAAAGGGCAGTTGAAGATGAGGAAAAGATATTAACAGACACAAGCCCAGGTCAACCAATGTGCACTCGATACACTTGCACCGGGTCCATATCGCGGGGAACCTCGATAACCAGACTTGGGTAAGTAGTGTTACAACCTGGTGCACAGTGTTGCAGTGTCACTCAGGTTTGGCCCACTCATGAGGGGGAGTGGCCCAGGCCAAATTTGAGTGAAGGTGGGGGGTCCAATTTTCCATATGCAGGGGACTCCCAAAATGATTTAGTCTGACAGCACTGCCTCCTGTGATTTCAGCAACCCTGGAGCTGTGCACCATCTGGACAAGAGGGGGACAGATGCATTCCAGTTGGGTTGGGTTGACCACTCCTTCCAAAATTTGCCAACCAAGCCTGCCAATCAACATCACCTCTGTCTGAGTGAGATTGAGCCTGAGCCAGATCCTTTGATATGATCTACTGTTCTGAGACATTGAGGAGCCACACTGTCCGTGCTTCACAAGGAGGGGATATGTAGCTGACTGATCGCTCTGTATTTATGGCATTGCCTTAAAGCAGGCAAAATTGCTTCTTGCCTGGAATTCCCACCCCGTTTTCCAGATCCGCTTGAGTGGTTCCCCTCCTACTCTGGTCAGTTTCATATTCTCTTGGTGCTGTGCATCCCTTAGCATGGTGGAACCCAGACACAATAGGAATTAGAGGAAAAAAGGCAGTAGAATTACTGTTTCATCAAGTTGTGAAAAATAGTGAGAAGCTATTGTAAGGATCTGAGCACTGGCACTGAACCACATGGGATGGGCTACCTTTGTTCCCTTGATCTCCATTGCAGCTGGTAAGCTGGATGGGTGAGTGTGTTTCCAATTACTCAAGATTCAGGGAAGGAGGGAAGTGAAGAAAGAAAGTGATGTGAAGACTTTTCTCCTTTTTATCTTCAGCAAAACATGACCACTACTTTACCAGCGGACACCATTAATAGCTTTTATAAGTGGGGCTGGCCCATCACTTCCAATATCAGACATGGTCTCTGTTGCTTATAATTTTCCAGACTGTAACAGTTTGAGCAGAAATTTTCCAGGCGGGGTATCTGCCCGAGGCAGAATTTTTTTGGACAATTTAAGCCAAAACAGTTTAGCCGTTTCTGAAAATAAGAAGGGCAGTTCTAGGGCAGGCAAGCAGACCTGAACTGACAACTTCAGGTGGGGTTTGCTCAGCCATTCAGGGAGGGCACCAAAAATGTTTTCCAGCTCAGCCAGCAAAATAGCTAGGGTCTCTCCTGAGACTGAGGGTAGGGGAAAATACCCAGGTTAAAAAATTCTGGTGACCTTTTCTTTGAACAGCTCTGGTGCGCCCCTCCTCATGCTTTGGAGCAGGGAGTTGAAATTTGGCAGGCAGGTCTTTGTGTCAGGGACATGTAGAGAATTTGTCCAAATTTGGCCAAATTATAAATCCTTGAAAAGTCACAGTTTGCACATGCTCAGTAAAGGCTTTTTTTGGCACCCAAATTCCCTGAAGAGTCCATCCACACTGGGCATGCTCCAGCCTGGGGTAGAGCAGGATTAGCCTGCAATTGCAGCTCTGGGCTGTGTTGAGTCTGAGTCCGGGCACCTGACCTGACAGCAGGGAGATTGTGTCTCCTGTGCTTTCAGTGACCTCCTTCCTGGTCCCAGGAAGTGTGGAGAAGGAAGCTACCTGATTCAAATGCCAAAGGGACCAGAGCTGGAGCTGCAAGGGGTGGGAATAGACTGGGATGAGGAGTCTGGGGAGGGAGACTGGGACTGGAGGCTAGCAGGGAAGAGAGAGGGAAAGGCATTGGGTTTGCGGTTCAGGGGAGTCTGGGACTGATTGGGCAAGGAGACTGGGAGCTGGGAGCCAGTAGGTGTGGGAAGACGGAGATAAGATGAAGGTTTGGATTAGGGGAGACTGGGACTGACCAGGCAAGGAGGCAGTGACTAAGAACCAGTCGGGCCAGGGGAAGGGAGACAGATCTGATGAGGAGCCCAGGTACAGGGGGAGAACTGGGACTGGCTGGGTAAAGCTATTGGGTCAATGAACCGGAGATGAACTGGAAGCCAGTGGGCATGGGAACGTGTGGGGAAGAGAGGAAATGGAGGCCATGACAGGAAAGAAACGAATCAGATGAGGAGCCAGGGGAGCAGGGAAAGGGCAATTCCGTGCCTTATTCACTCCACACCCTCCAACTTCTGCATCCAACTAAGAAGGAGGGACCTAAACAACAGCTTCCTGCACTACCCAACCCTGCTCCATCCCCAGAGCAGGTCCAGCCAGTGCACTCAACGAGGCAGGAGGGCTCCTGTGGAAAAAGTAGGTGATCATGAAATTAAAGGCTGTATCATAATGCATATATGCAAGAGGGGTGATTTAATATTGCCCAGACAATCCTCACTCTGGCATTCCCATTTTTTGAGTACTTGACTTTGCAACTTCATTAATGTTTTTTGAATGTAGTTTTGTGTGTATGCATGTGTTTGTAATATAAATTAAGGGTCAGATCCCCAGCTGGTGTATATCAGGGCAGCTCCGTGGACTCCAGCTTAGCATAAGGCATATATGTATGTCCAAAGTGGTGTACAGACATGAACATATTCATCAGAAACTAATCAAACAGTAAATCAAAGTATCACTGCCAAGCGAGGGGGGAGAAACCTTGCCAGATACAGTAAGACCAAACCCCTGAAATGTTTTTGAGCTTCAAAGGAGCTTGGTTAGTTTTGTTTATTGGTGGGGAGAGGGGAGGGAGGTCCTTGTTTTCAGTATGATGTCCTGGTTTTGCTTGGAAGCAGAAGCACTGAAATATCACCCGCTGTGAGGACTCCAGCCCCATTTCCAGGCTATTGAAGTGCAGAGGGTTTGGAGAAAGTTCAGACAAATATTTGAACCTTGTGAGTCTTTCTTTGCAGTAGCACCAAGAGTCTCCCTCCTGATCCTGCCACGTTAGCTCTAGGCATCAATGCAATCAGTCTTTCAAGGAAGTCAGTTAGCCCTTTGTGGGGCTCATACTCTCTGCAGATGAGCAGCCAGCGCCGCTACGCTGGGTTCTACTTCCTACTTTTCTTTTTTCCCCTGAGGCAACTTTTTCCCCCTTGTTTTCTGGAAATGACTCAGTCATGAAGTGGCAATACATCTCCACTTTTCAACGAGAGCCACAAATGAAGCACGGCGCAAAGCTTTGCAGCATTTTTTTGGCAAAAATAACAAACCATGGGAGCAGAGAGTTCATGGTCTAGTGCTGTCTGCCACACCAAGCCTAGTGACCCGTCTTTCAGCCAGTGCACCAGAGTGTGACTCCTCTCCAAAGGAAACAAAAGACTCAGAACTACGAAAAGAATGGGAACTGCAGATGTTTATTTGTAGTACCTCACTCAGCCACTAGATGTATCTTTGCACAGCATCCCAGAGAGGGTATAGCTAGACCCTGGCAAACAAAGCAGACAAAGCTGGAACTTGAATTGTGGGGAAGCTTTTCTTTTCTTTTCACCATCTATATTTATAACCATTTTCTTTATGAAATGCCACCTCTCTAAGTCAGGTCAGAATTTTTCCATTAAAACTGTTTTGCACCAGAAAACTAGTTGTTTTTTTTCTTTAAATTGTTACATTTTTCACGAACAGTATCTTTCTGTGGAAAATGTTGATATTTTGTTGAAAAACTGAATGCCTGGAAACACAAATCAAATTTAATCTGACAACCAAAATACTTGAGTCCAAAATGCCACTGCAATACCACACAGGAGCTATGGTTCAAGGGCTTCGTGCTCTCATTCTCCTCTATGGCTGGGCTCCTGGATTTTTTCATTTTCTATCATGTGCTGCAGTCAGGCAACAGCTGTCATCAGCCAGAGCAAGACCAAGGTGCGTCATGGGAGACAGGGAGCCTGGCCTACACAGGAGAATCAGAGCCCAAGAAACCTGAAGTACAACGCCCATGAGGCATCACAGAATCAAAATATTTAAGCTTCAATTTTTTTGCCAAAAACCTGACATTTTCTGTGCGGGGGGGGGGGGGGACCTTTTTTTTGATCAGCTGTACTCCTCTTTGGGAAGGACTGTGGGGAGAGCCATATATCATGTCAGAAACAAAAGGGGTGAGACAGGCAAGGTGCACATTCTCCCTCTATCTCCAAGTCACAGAGCAGAGCGTTCTAATGGTCACCTTAATGGGAAGGCAGCTGAATTCTGGCAATCCAAGAAAACAACAAAGCAGGAGTATTGGAGATGAGGAAGAGGTTCAACTCCCAGGGACAGGGCTTGGGTACTGATGGCATTTTGACATGAGATACTACCAAAGCACCACCAGCTTTGGCAGCACTGCCCCAGGAAATAACCACTGGGCAAACCCAGGTATAGTCCCAAATACACAGGCAAAATGGCTTCTCACTGCCATGAATCAGCAGGCATGTTTCTGCTGGCAGTTCTCTCACCATTCTCCTCATCTCAGCATTTACAGAGTTGGCCATGCCAAGTGGTAAGCTGGTTTCTGTTGTGGTACCAGCCTGAGACCATGCCGGGATAAGGGCATTAGTCTAGGTCAGTGCATAGAATAGTTAGGCCTCTCCTCATGACCTCTGAGAGAAGCATTAAGCCGAAAACGCTTCCCTTTCTAAACAGTATTGGCTGGACTGGCATTGCCCAGCTCTGTGGCTAGGAGAAGGATGCAGAACTGTTCTGGCTGGGGTAGTCCAGCTCTTTCCTTTCTGGCTATTACTGAATAAGAGAGGCTGATCTAGGGCCCCTGATGGGAAGTGACATGGGAGGGAGCAGGGAGCCTGGCTGTTATAATTCACTCTCCCTCATGCCCGCTGATTCATGGCAGTGAGAAGCCATTTTGCCTGTGTATTTGGACTATGCCTGGGTTTGCCCAGTGCTTATTTCCTGGTGCAGTGCTGCCAAAGCTGGTGGTGCCAGCGGACCTGTGCTGATTAAGGATAGTGCAACATGCAGCAGACACACTGAGAAGCACTGAATGGTTAGTTATTTGCTCTTCATCTGCAGGGTCTCTCTGCGGCCAAAGTAGACCAAGCGCCAAAGTTCCTTCCATCTTATTCTCTCCCCTCCTGGCAGAGCCTCACATCTTGGCTACATCATCCACCCAGAATCCTCCACAGGATCCATCAGCATTTCTCCTTCAGCTGCATGGATGGGTCAATGCTGAGTTATGTGAGGCTCACCCTCTCCCCGGGGATGGACCACAGCACATCTCCAGCCCCAGGCCCCTTCCCTGAGTGAGAATCCTGTCAGCAGCACGACAACTCACCATAAGGCAGGTTTTCCAGGCCTTGAATCATTCGCCAATCACTCTTTTTTGAACTCTCTCCAATCTATCAACATCCCTATGGATACAGTATTCCAACAATGATCGCACTTGTACTGGATACAGTGGTAATACCACCTCCATACTGCTGCTTGCTATTCCCCTGCTTGTCAACTTGCTTATTGTGTGAACTTGTTCGTGTCAAGAGGATCTTGTGATTGAGGCACTGGACTGGCACTCAGATCACCTTGTTCAATTCCCAGTTCTGCCGCTGACCTTGCTGTGTGACCTTGGGAAAGTCACTTAATCTCTCTGCAGCCGAGTTCCCCAGCTTTAAAACAGAATAATAACCCTTCCTTTCCCCTGCCCTGTAAACTACTCAGGACAAGGATTGTCTCTTACAATATCGACCATAATGGGATCCTAGGTTTATTCTAATATACAGTAATAGTGTAAGTAAAGTCACAGATATGACTCTAAAGCCCAGAAGATGCACACCTGGTGAGTGAAGGGGGCTGTTTTACCTAGTCACACTTCTGACCATGACTTCACTTAAGGCAAAAGGACACGACTTAGTTTGTGGTCCCATCACTGTGCAATTATCACGGGTCATCGCTATAGCTCGGGTGAATTGCTCCATTTTTTTGCTGCTGCTAAAGCAGAGGAAGGCAGCTTAAGCCCACGGAAGGGAGTAAGCGTGTGAAAAATGTTCCCTTTTTCAAAACTACCATTAGCCATTTGAAGACCTTTGTATTTGCTCCGAAACTCTAAGCCAAGTCTCTGTCTGAGGCTCATTGCAAACACTCCAGCTACATAATCCCCTCCAGTCTGGGCTCCTAATGGAAATGCCAACAGATCTTTAAGCACAGCAGCACTGCTAGATTCTCCTGTAATTAAATGCACACACAGAGAAAAAGGTATAAACAAGCACAATAAGTTAACACCAGGGGCTGTGATTGAAGGCATCTCCATTGAAGTCTGCTGCTTGATTGTGTGTCATCATTTCGTGAGTTGGACAACGGGGGCTGACTGTTGGCATACTAGATATGCCATACTAAGTATGGTGTAATGAGAACCTCACAGTGACATGAAGCGACTCACCCAACCAAGGTCACATGGCAAGACAACAGCATCCCCTGATTCCCAAGCCTGTGCTCCTTCCATAGAAGGGAGGTCTGCATCCTGTCTAAGGACATTAGGAGGAAAAAAGCAAAGAATTGCTCCTTCAGAGTCTCACCCACCCTTGCTCTCCGTCTGAGGGCATATTTCCTCTGGGTGGCTTTGTCCTCATTTCCAAGACAACCAGCTGAGATGTCACAAACAGAAGATTCTGGCACAAGGGCGAGTAAGGGACAAGACACCGGTTTCTCTTGTCCCTCTTGTTTTTTATTGCTTTTTAAAAGATTCCCAAGAGAATGCTCCCCAAGAACTCCCTCTGGAGTTCTTCAAGGACAACAAAGCATCCCAAGATACCTCTCCAATATGGAGGTGTTGCTAAGCACCGCAGGAGATGCTGCAGGGCCCTGTTTTACCACCCATGTGGGTGAAGAGCTCTCCATATGGATTATCGTCACTCACAAATCCCTTGCTGCTTAATGTGTGTCTGCCAATCAACACTGGGCAGGGGTGAAGTAGGGCAGTTTTGACTGTTACGGTTGACTGATTGTTTCAGGAGGCAGTAGGGCTGGTGACAAAGACACATACAAGGGAAATCCATCCACCAAGTGTTTCCATCACAGCTACCCCGGGCCCCAAGGAAAATGGTGTCACAGAGAGTATCACTACGGAGCTCCAGGGCTATTACACATAACCCAGTACAGCATGGAACACACACAACCGCTTCCTAGCACATGCCAACTGAGATGGTAGCAACGCCCATCTAGTCTGGAACTTGGGCTAAGAAGTTCTCACGTTTGCTCAGGATACTGATGTTGGCTCATGATTTCTGAGGAAGTTACTTTATCAGGATTTCTTTCCCTTTTTGTCCAGTAGCGTTTGTCTGTTTTCTGTAGGCTAGTTTTGATTTAGTCAGTTTTCTAATTTTGCACAAACATCTAGGGTGCTTTAAAAATAATACAGTAAATATTTGTTTCTACTAAGCCCATGACAAAAAGACACTGAGATGCATGCACAGAGATGTGCTGTGTCTCACACAGACATGTGTACACATAGAGACACACAAACACACACACAAACTAGTCACAGGTTAAGGCTAAAGCCTCACCACTTTTCCATTACAAAAAGTCCTTTTTCATTAGGCTTACCAAAAATTATCCCCACCTGAAACAATTTTATATCTATATTAATTGATAGATAGATAATTTCTTCAGACAATAATCAACAGAATCAAATTTTGCACTCATAAAGAAATAATAAAAAGACCATTTCCAGCCTGCAACACAAAATCTGACCCCAGCCTGTGCTTTCATAGCTGAGTTAATAAGCCCCACGCTAAACAAATATGGAGGGAATTCAAAATGGAAATGTTAAGAGACATAATTCCAGGGGATGTGAATGGCTAATTCTGTACATCCAAATAAAACAGAGGGGAAATATACTGAATGGAGCCATGTATAAGATCATATGAAATGTAAAAAGGCTTGTTGTTCAGCACGCACACTGCCTCGTCAATCTCGAGTTCTGTTTAAACACCCATTCTTTTGGCTTGGCATCACCTCGCCTCTGTGGCTGAATCAAAGCAGGGATGAAAGAATGACACAAAGATTTTTAAAAACTCAACTCCAGCTGCAGCAGGGAGAAGCCTGAAGTGAAACGTGAGAGCGTGTGGCTCTTTGTTAAGGTTTCCTTGGCTATAGAATATGGTATATGAACCGCCTCATGTATCCTATTTGTCATAGGGAGTGAAAGCTCTTAAGGTGGCTCCTCGGGTTCTCTCTCTCTCTTTTTCTTTTTTTTTTTCTTTTTTTTTTTTTTATTGGCTATTGCATTGGGCAAACTTCCCTCCTGAAGGGACCCCCAGTTCCTGGTTATTGCCTGCTGGAGCACCCCAGCCTCTGAGGATTGGATCAGTCTCTCTGTAGATGGTGGGTGGTCTGGTCTTTTTTTCTTGTAACTGCCACTTTGCATCAGGAAGCTGAACTCAGCACTTCTTGGCAGAAGATGGTTCCAATTTATATAGGCCTCATAGAAATAAATACATACATTTTCTCATATGTCAGCTGTAATTTATACATGGCCTTCCTGACAAGGCAAAGCTGTGTGCTGAAGCTGGTCAGGAAGCATATTTGCCAGTTGCACACAGCAAGGATGGGTCAGTAATGGTTTTTTAAAAATATATATATACGCACCACTACATGATTTGCTTCCCGGTTGATCCTGCCAACGGAGGAGGCAATTGTACAGAGCCAGTTGTAACAACCCATTGGCTAAATACACAGATTTTAGCTCCAAAGCCCCAGCTGAGCTAGAGGGAGGCACCCTTAGCTAGGAACAGTAGCAGGCAGCTATACTCTGGGGATCAGCCGCAGACCCACTTGGCTGGTGGTGGTGATGGCAGATTTGGGGATGCAGATACATGGGACTGAGACCTGGCCAACTCTTTTCAGACTAGGGCCATGGAAGAGCCCTCAGCTGGGAACTGAGTCACTACCAACCTCAACCAAATCTGAACCAACAAATAGAAAGGGAAAAGCTCTTTATCCCATTTCTGACCCACCCGCTCCTGAACTGCCTAGCCCCCTGCCTCCCACACCAGCTCTCCTAATAATGTCTGAATGGAAGACAGCCTAGTATCTCACTGCAACTGGCCATCCTAAATCTACACAGAGGACTGGGAGCTCTGCTGTAGTTTGTGTGAGCATAGTTAGCAACGGGCAAAGCCAGAGAGGAGGAACTATTAGGAATGTGTCTGACGCACAGAAGGCCTTTCCACAAGCACCTCTGCTTCGTCCAGCTGCACCCTCCTCCCTTCTGATGCCAGGTCTTCCCACACCAACCCAGCGGCTGCACTGGTTCTGTGAGCAGTACCCTAGAAGGCAGTTAAAACCATGGTGACCAGCGCTACGCAGCTGAGGAGCTATTAGCCATATTGTTTAATCTAAATGAATGCTCTGTAAACATGAGCACTAATTCCTTTCCCGTGGGCTGCACAGTTTCTCTTAGACGCTTTCACAGCCGCTGCAGCCTGTTGCCCTCATCTCTGTGCTCAGATCTTCTCCTACCCTCCTGGTCACCATGGCCATCACAGGTCATCGCGACCGCCTGCAGAGGGTTTTCTCCCTGAGTGTAACCTCCCCCAGGATTCTCCGCCACTGAGGGAACACTGGGAATACACTACAGCCACATCCCCATCCTCACAGACAGCCTCGAGTTACCATCTCCTCCATCCTTGTCACCAAACCCATGGCATGGTTCGTAGAAGCCCACTTAGCATTAAACTCTGTGCCGATGATGAACAACCCCCAGTGAACGGGATGGGATGAAGTTGCCTTGTGCTGTGGGAACATTTTTACACGATGTCGCCACAACAACTTTTCCCCATAACCTGTGAAGCCTACGCCCCAGGGTGCAGGTGCTGCAGTGAGGAGAAATGGGGACCTCCATGCATTTGGTTTTTCTATTGGAATAAAATTGTTTCCTCAGAACAATTAACCAAGGAGGGAGGCAGCACTAGAGGGAAAATCAACTGATCCTAGGGGCACTAGAGTTTGTTCCTGTACCAGTGGCACAACCAGGCACGGTGGCACGCACCTGTAATCCCAGTTACTTGGGAGGCTGAGGCTGGCGGATCACTGAGGTTCTGGGCTGCTGTGCACTATGCCAATCGGGTGTCCAGTGCCACTGACAGCCTGGCCAGCGGGTGGCTGATGGAATGGCTAGAACAACATGAACAATGTGTTGTGATGGGCGCTCTCTGTGAGGCTGATGGACTGATTGATCAAGGTAAGTGGGGGCACAGCCCAGTGGCCAGATTGTGCCATCTGAAATGAGGGTGGGTTAGGAGTGAAGACCATTCAGTGGGACTGTCGTCCAGAAAAATCTTAGAAAACACTTGGTCTATTCCAAAGACAAGACACTGGGGCTGTGGAAGTATTTGCCCCAGAGATTAGTCCTCTCTGACAGGGAGGCTTTAGCAAAATCTGAGGGGTGAGAGCAGGGGGATGCTATTAGAGACAAGGGAATTACCCCCACCTCCCCATTCAGTGTGGTGACAGAGCAGATCACTGGGGGGAAGCCAAACTCCCTGATATTCTAGTAGTTCAGCTCCTATTTCCCTGGAGAGGGGCAGTATCATCCTTAGAGGGGCCTGGAGTCACTGCCAGGGTTTTTATTTGAGCACATCTCTGCTGCTGCCACATCATGAGACTGAATCACCTGTCGGTCCATAGAGAACCACTCCCTCAGCTGCCTCCCAGAACGTGGAATCCGTTTCCTGACGCAGCGTGTCTGTGTCTGCCAAGGGACTGTGCAGTGCAACGAGAGGGCACACAAGGCAGCCATGTGATCCCTCACTGCTATTCCTAGGCTCTGGGGAAGCTGAAGGATTTTGTCACATGAAACAAGAAGCACCCGATTACAGAATTTAAGCCAGGTAAATCCAGCCGCGGTGACAACCAACTCCTAATTAGTTCATTGCATTAGAAAGGCTGGGTGCTCATAATTATTACACTGGGGTGTCTTACGTGCAGGTCTGGGCATTCCATCCCTGTCATCTGCTATCCAAAATGGGGGCGGGAGGAGGAGATGTTAAGCGATGCCTGAAAGCCAACAAACTCAGGCTCTATGGGACCCTTTGGAAAACAAAGTCCAGTGTAGAGGGTCCTCTACTCAGAATGTCCTGCTTCCATGATCTCCCACTGGTTTCTTTGGTCCTGGGCCTCTGAGTTTTTGAGGGGACGTAAAGTGGACAATTTGCACTCACCAGATTCATGACCTTTAGCAGATGATCAAGATTCCAATAACACGGCTTACTGATTTCCTTACCCCACGGCTTGGAAATGCTGCTGGCCATTCATCGGTCTGTTTTTCCTGTCACTTATGGCATAGAGTAGCATGTGCCTCCTGAGGAGTGCATGCCTGTTGAGCAATACACGCATACATGTGAGCAGCATAGCACAGCACAGTATACATGAGCCGTACAGGCCTGCTGAATAGGCTCTGTTACCTACAGAAACCCAGTTTGAGGTACAAGAGAACTGGGGATGTTTGCAGCCTGAAGTATTTTTATGGCTTGACAAAAGGGCAGCAATATTTTGGGCCCTCTCCCGCCAGTTTCCACTCCCCTGGGTTTTATTATTATTCATTCATTTCTCAGAATTTTGTGAAGAGATGCCAAAAGCTGTGGGCATATTTGAACAAAGCTACTGATCATTAGCATGGCCCTGCCAAATTCCCTGAGTGCCAACACTATGCTGTGACCCTTTTCCCATAAACCCCATCAAGCAGGGCCAGAGCCTCAGCATGCGTGCCATTCGGCAGCTCAGAGTCACACCATGAGCATATTCCCTTCAGCATCAGCTGGCCCAGGTGGAATGGCATTGCAGGGAGCAGCGACATGTCTGGCAACGAGCTGTGTACTTTGGAGTCACTTTCCCAGTATTGGTGGCCGGAGCCGATCCATGGAGACCAAATAGCTTCAGTGCCTCCTCAGAATAGGGGCTAGCCACGTGTTTGGAAAGCACATAGCATATAAGGAGGCACTATCACAAATCAATAATAAATATTCTGCCAAATAACTGGCGCTTCCATTCTGAGAAGAGAGTAACACAAACTAGAGGTGGCAACGGCCCACTAGACCAGCCAGGATTGTTCCATGCACTCTCCAGAACTTTGTATTATTTATGATCAGTGGGCTTGTAGCAGTGAAAAGCTCATTTTAACTTGCCAGTCAGGATTTCATTGCTGATGGGCCAGGTGAAGGTGTTAGCCAAACATGTGCCCCACCAGGCTGGTACTGTAGTGCAATAAGGGGATTATTGAGGCAACTCCGGCACTGTTGGGTCTTGTTCTGCTTTTCCTGTCTCATCCTTCAGGTATATGGCACGTCGCTGTTAAAAATAATGCCACTTTGCTTTGCTCAAGCACTGCTCTGGCTGAAGGATCCCAAAGCATTTTAGAAACCAGATATATAAATCCCTAAAGTCACCCCTGAAGTGCAACCACCTCTAGGGTGGGATGCAGCAGCTGCTTAATGCCCCCGGGTAACACTCCACATCTGTTTTAATTGAAACTTCAGTGGAATTTAGAGCAAGGGTGGCTCCAGGCCCCAGCACACCAAGCGCGTACTTGGGGCGGCAAGCCGTGGGGGGGGGGGGGGGCGCTCTGCCAGCTCTGCAAGGGCAGCAGGCAGGCTGCCCTCAGCGGCTTGCCTGCGGAGGGTCCGCTGGTCCCGTGGCTTCAGCGGACCTCCTGTGGGCATGCTTGCGGAGGGTCTGCCGAAGCTGCGGGACCAGCGGACCATTCACAGGCAAGCCGCAGAAGGCAGCCTGCCTGCCATGCTTGGGGAGCCAGAATTCCTAGAGCCACCCCTGATTTAGAGAGACACGGTGGGTGAGGTGGTATCTTTTATTAGACTGATTTCTGTTGGTGAGAGACACAAGCTTTCAAGCTTACACAGAGCTCTTCTTCAGGTCTTCTTCAGATGGAATTTAGATCAGGCAGCTAGAATTACCCAGATTGGACTAAAACCAGAAGCCCAGAATAGTGTCCAAATTGTACTAAAGGTACAGTGGGACCTTTAATTACCACAAATCGTCAGGGGCTGAGTTTTATGTTTCATCTGAGACAATTCCTTCCCCACCAACACCCATACTGGGCCATTGTGATGGGTCCTCACTCAGAGGCAGACGGCAGAATACCAGCTGAGGCACAAACACCACTTTCTGCAGCACAACACCGCCCCTGCTGCTACCATGCTGGGAAATCGGTTCAGCGCTCAGAACAGATGCTTCGGCTCCACTACAAAAATCACCTGCTGCTGACAGTTTGTGCAACCTAGCCACCACTTTTCATAGCACCCTGGGTTACTACAAGGCAGTCTCCCATCTGTGCCATTGACTCAGCCTCCTCCTCGGCCTTATCTCATGCTGTCTGACATGATCCCAGCACAAGGTGATCTGGCTGCAGTCCAAGAATTAGAACAAAGGGTCTTATGAAAAATAAAAGGCTCTTTCTCCTGCAAAGAGTCCTGCTCTTGGGGGTCTTCTTGAAGGTCCCTCTCAGAGCCTCTTTGCCCCAGAACCTCCCAGACACAGAAAACGAAGCCTCATAATCTCAAACTGCCAATTCAGCCAGCTGCCTCCTGAGAAATGTTATTATATTACCCCCCACATGACACCATGAATCAAGTGGGGGAAAACCAGTGACTGTAGGTTTTCCTCCTGCTGGGAAAGGAGAGAGACTGATTCTGCCAGGACTGTGGGCCTGATCCAAACCACAGTGAAAACAATCCAAAGCTTCCCATTGACTTCAATGAGCTTTGAATCAGGCATAAAACCCCTTCCATAACTCACACAACCTTTTCTCTTTTGGGACCGCTAATGTTGATTTAACGCCCCCGTCCCACCCAAGATCCCATCAGTAACTGGAAGCCACTGCCACGTATATGGCCCAATGTGATGACCAAATCTGGAATCTCCAACATTATTCCAAAGTGCTGAACTATTTATTCTGTGTACCCAACTCCACCCACAGCAAAATGCTGGGAGTTTGTTCTCCTTTTTCTCTCCATTTTCAACGCAAAGGGTGATTTGTAACTCCTGGGAGTGGGGCAGGGGATTCCAGCCTTTGCGTGTGTCGCTCCCCAACGGCAGCCAGGAGGAGGTTTCAGGGGGTTCTGACACAATCCATAGAAGTGGGGGAGCAAACTAGGTGTTTTTACATTCTTACATCAGAAGGAAATGGCAGCCATGAACACTTTGTCCCACATCTCTTAAAATCTCACAAAAATACACACACAATCAGACCTGACAGTCAAAGTGGCCCAGGGCAAAAACTCAGATGGAAGGTCCACAGGGCAGAGACTGTCTTGTCCTCTAGGTTAGCACAGCACATTCAAAGCACTTGACAAAAGTGGTTCAGCAGCCTGATCTCCAATTTTTGGAGGGGGAAATTGTGACTCTAACAGGCTAAGTGACTTGAAGCCAAAATCAGGAATAGAACCCAGGAGTCCTGGCTCCCTGCTCTAACCACTAGAACACATGCCCCTGGCAGAGGCTGGAACAGACTGCAGGAGTCCTGGCTCCCAGTCTGCCCCCCCTGCAGCTCTACCCCCCTGCAGAGCAATTTGAGCCCTTTCTGCCCTTACCTGGGCAGCAGGGGGCAAAATCTGTGCCCAGCACCCGAGGCTGGGAACTGCGCTAGGGCACCTTAAAGCGGGGCTTGCCCCGTGCGCTGCCTCCCGCGCCGCTCGGAAGCAGCTGACTCGCTGGGCGGCAGCCAGGGCAGGCGGGTGTTGGATCACAGAGCTGCAACGTGCAGCCTGACATGTAAACTGCGGATCGGCCTATGCTCCGCCAGCTCCCTCCCGCCTCCAGCGGCTTCTCCATTCATAAAATCGGGCGGCCACTGCCCCCTAGTTTGCAAACGCGAACTCGCCTCCTGGCCGGCCCCCTTCCGCGGGGAGGTTGCTTCCTCCACGCACAGGGACATCCCCCACCCCGCACCTCCAGGGACCTCCCTGCCGCGGGGGTGCTATGCCACCCCACCAGACAATCAAATCCCAGGGCGCCCCGGCGCCCCTTCCCCTGCCCTTCACCCCTCCACACACACCCCCTTAGCGGATTCCACCCTCCCCCCCCACATACGCCCCCCCCGCCACTCCCTGGCCCCAGCCTCCTCCTCTGGATCCAGGGCTGAGCTGGCCAGAGTCTTTGTTCCCTGCTTTGTGTTTGAGCTAAATGGTCTGGGGCTGCTTTTCAGTTCCTAAGAGCAGGGACCCAGCCTCCCAATGACAACAGGGAGGGAGCTCCACTCCATGGCCAGGAGCCACCCTTAGCCTGGGTTTTCATAGAATTTCTCCCGGAATTGCCCTCCAAAAGTGACTCACTTCAGGCCAGCAGGATCACTTGTTGGATGGGCCAGATGACCCAGTACTGCCTTCCTTGTGGTGTTCACAAATCATGAGACTGGCTTAAAAATCATGAGAGTTTAAGAAACAAAAATTAGGATCTTCTTTCTTTGGCTTCTGCACCTCCAGGACACCCCAGGTTACGGTTTCAAGTGTTTCTCTGCAACCATGTGGGCTAGACACTTTTTATTTTTAAGTGACAGCTGAGAGTCTCCCCTATCACATGACTCCAGGAACTAGGCCTTTACAAAGAACACCAACCAGCAGGTAACTCGCAATAAAATTGTGAGAGCTGGCAACATTTCAGATCTTTGCATCCCAAGCCCCATGCAGCAGCCTGGTATGTTCCCCGTTCTCCATCAAATTCTACACATGGCCAAGGAGCATTTTTGCAGGGAAGGGTGGAGGGGGCAGTTACAAACTCAGCCCTTTTTCCACTGACAAGTGGACAATTGTGACAGTTCCAGGGCCCTTTCCCATCTCACCAGGCTCTCACTTTCTCTCAGACATGAGGAAAATACACAGTTCTGTGCTCCCATGTTGGTATGCACCAGGGCAGATACTCCTTTCCATGAGGAGCAGGAAACAGTGGCTTGTGGGCCATTTGGTTTGGAGCCCTTGCAGTCTCTTTGCAGTATACTTGGTTCAGTTACAAGCCCCATATCCTTGAGCTGACCAGCATGGGTAAAGTTAGGCCTAGCCTCAGGACCGGCGCTAGGGTTTCTCGCACCCTAGCAGGACAGCCACTTCACCGCCCCCCGCGCTGATCCTGCGGCTCCGGTGGAGCTGCCACAGTCATTCCTGCGGAGGGTCCATTGGTCCGTGGCTCCGGTGGAGCTGCCGCAGTCATGCCTGCGGGTGGTCCACCATAGTCGCGCAAGCAGCCGACCACCCGCAGGTCAACCGGAGCCACCTGCCGCCCCCCCGGCAAAATGCCACCCTCCGAATAATCCTGGCGCCCTAGGCGATTGCCTAGGCTGCCTAAACGGTAGCACCGGCCCTACCTAGTCTACACTATGGGGTTAGGTCGAATTTAGCCACGTTAGGTCGATTTAAAATGAATGCGTCCACACAACCAACCCCGTTCTGTCGACCTAAAGGGCTCTTAAAATCGACTTCTGTACTCCTCCCCAGCGAGGGGAGTAGCGCTAAAATCGACTTTGCTGGGTCAAATTTGGGGTAGTGAGGACGCAAATCGACGGTATTGGCCTCCAGGAGCTATCCCAGAGTGCTCCATTGTGACCGCTCTGGACAGTACTTTGAATTCTGATGCACTAGCCAGGTACACAGGAAAAGCTCTGGGAACTTTTGAATTAAGTCAATGCTAGACATGGTAGTGAGGATGCACTCTGCCGACTTAATGCACGTAGTGTGGACATACGCAATTGACTGTATAAAATCAATTTCTAAAAATTGACTTCTATAAAATCGACCTAATTTCATAGTGTAGACATACCCTTAGAGATCTATCAGCATTGCAAAGCCAACAGCCCATCTCACTCAGTAGGAAGAAACAAACCAAAGCCCCTTGATTCCCATCATCCAGGTGCTTCTCCATGGCAGCAGAGCAGTCCTCCCTCTTCTGCTTATTACCCCATGGATTTCCCAGTTGTTCATTATAATACCCCCTCTCCGGATCATTATCCCCATGGAACAGAATGTGAAATTGAGGCACAGTGAAGAGCAGTTACTTGCCCAAGGTCATACAGCGATTCAATGGCAGAGTCAGGAATAGAGCCCAAGAGTTCCCAGGCCTGTGTTCAGAGCAGCAAGGTCTGGTGGTCTGAGTCAAGACAACGGAAGCTTATCAGCTCAAGCCTCTCCCTTCTTGCAAGCTGTCTGTTCCCTGGACCTCTTCCATGCCAGCTAAGTCCACTCACCCAGCAGACCCAATATCATAGCACAGCAGGAATTGGGGGTGGGTGGTAAATCTTGGACAGTCTGTGAGCTTGTGGAGCAGAACTCCTTGCACATGCACACGCATGTCAGTGTGTGCATACATGTGTCTGTAGCATGTGCACGTCTGCAGTCTGCTGGTTAATAAAGCTGAATGAAACACACTGCCTGACTTTCTCCAGGGAACAGAAACCACCCACTAGCGAGTGCAGTGTGTGCAGAATGAGCTAGCCGTAAATAGCTGGAGGATAGACAGCGTCTCTGTACGTGAGGCAGAGCACGGAGAGCTGCACCTGAGGTAGGCACGGGCGCTGCTCACATCAGCATCATAATGGAGACATCATTTACTGATGCATCCGCGCCAGCCAGCCAGCTGTCCCTGTGCATCCATGTCCCCCTCCACTTCCTCCAGGAGAATGCAATGCTAAAAGGGTCCCTAACACCCAGTGCTGGACACAAAGGAGATGGCAGGCAGAGAGCACAATGGGGCTTGTTTTAGAGGCTGTCTGATGCCAGGTCTGTGGGCAGGGATATTCAATCTATGACACTTGCCTGCTAACCCATTTTCCTGCTCTCTACTCACAGTTGCTTCCGCCCCCTTCACAGGCTTTCCCCTGAGGAAGAGAAGACTTGGCGCCAACACACCCGGCTGATTTTTTTCCGTCTTCATCACTGTGCTGAAACCTCTTTGTTCTCATGCCAGCCTGTTACTCAGAGAGGCTGAGGCCAAGCAGAACTCATTCCACACGTGTGACCCAGGCAGGACCCTAGCCACACAGCTGAGAACGACCTAATAGACCTCATGTCACTTACCCACGGGATATCTGGCACACTAAGCATCCCTGCATCCCATCAAAAGAGGCACAGAAGCTCCCCGCCCCATTCCCACAGGAAGAGCTGTGTAGGCCCTACAGCAATACGTACCCTAATAGTAGTCAATGAGGTGTCATTTCAAATGGCCCCACCCCGGGTCCACTTCCTTTCATTACTCTGTGGTTCCTAAATGCCTTCACTCCCCCTGTCAGCCCTGCCAAGGGACACCAAATGTCGAGGCCCATGTGCACGCTGGGAATCCCACACATGGAGAGCACTGTCAAAGTGCCACTTTTACTAGACACCTGTGGCTGCCCCATAGCTCTTGCCTTGTAATAAAACTCAGCAGCTGTCGGTGTGGAGCAAGGGTCCCAGGGAGATCACGGTGTCATGCAGCACGAGCACAGTAAAAGGAGGCTGCTGGCCACTCGCTTAGGCCAACCACATTAAACATTAGAGGGAGGCTGGCCAGAATCAGGGTGCTGGGAGGGTAACTGGAGGCAGCTGAGGGAGCAGAATTTTCCAATCCCAGACTGATCCTGGGGGACAGAACAGCTTCTGCCTCTCACACCCGTCCCAGGCTCTCCCTTCCCTCCCCTCCCCATTTCTGTCTCACCCCCCCCTCATCACTTCATCCCTGCCTCTTGCCTGTTTCAGTGACTGGCTATTAAATGCTGCCTCCACAAGGATCCCAGCCCCTGAGTGACACCGTGTGGCCATTGTCTGTTCTGAAGGCTTCTCTGCAGACAGTTGATAATCGAGCTATCTTCACACACTTTCCCTCCTTGCTGCTGTTTCTAGGATTCCGCCTCCCTCCCCTGCTTTAATCTGTTTCCTGAAATATGCCATTGATCCTCCATTTCTCCTCTGCTTCACTATCATCACAATAACTGGCTGCCAGGTCAGAACCCGAGCAGGACGGACGGTAAATAGAGAAGGATTTAGTTGATGAGAGAGGTCCATGCGCCCTCTGCCTGGTGCTTCTGCAAATCCTGTGAGCTGAGCTACATCTGTTCTGTGATCCCACCCTGAGGCAGAGCCATCACTTCCTAAGACTGCACTGCTGCGCAGAACACAACCCACCATTCCCACACATGGTGCCCAGATGACATCTCCAGCCTGGTCCCCAGGAAGTGACCCGCATCCCCCACAGAGCAGCGAATTTGGGCTCAAGGGTGGACAAAGTGAGCTGCAGGTGGATACTGCGTGGACCTGACTGCCTTGAGGAAAGGAGGGAGGGACTTAGCCCACTGGCTGCTTGAGGCAACAATCACTGGAAGATGCTCAGATGCCATGGTGATGGGCATAGTATGAAAACCTAGATGGAGATAGGTCAGACAACAGGAAGAGTTGTCTGATCTCCAGGTTCTAGCCCTGTCACTGTAAGAAGGGAGAATTGGGTATCAGCAGGGATACAATGGGGAAGGCCAGGAGGCCCAGCCCCGCACCCCCTTCAGCCCTGATCAGAGCCAGGGGGCGTAATGGTAGAGCCTCTTCACTGTTGCTATGGACACCAGGGTCAAATCCCAATGAGTGGTGTTGCAACCTGGTGCATGGGGTCATAATGCTACTCAAATTTGAAGCAGCCGGCAGGTAACCTGGCCCCCTCCTTATCTAAATTCTGTTTGTGCTCCTGGGTATCAATTGGGGGATAACCCTGCAGCCCAGAAGGAATCTGTCTTTGTGTGAGAAAGCTGGTGTTGGTCTCCAAGCCCAGACTGAACGGTGCCGACCTATGAGCCAAGTCCCTGAATCACACACCTGCATTGGAGACCTGAGGCATGGTGCCCATCACAAAAGATGCCCAGAGCCTTCTGCACAGAGACTGAGTCAGAGTGAAGCCAGCAGGGAGGATGGGCTGGGAAGGAGCGGGCCAGCCCTTCATGCAAACCGACTATTAGCACGTTAGCAGAGCAAAACTAACACTCATGGGATGGAGCCACAAACTGGACCTGAGCACAGAGCATGTGGCTGGCAGTCCTGCTGCCCATCAGCCAGGGAAAAAATAACAAATGTTTTAATAAAGCAGCACGCATGTGTCCAGGCACTTCCTGCAGGTGCTAATGCATGTCTGGAAGCTAAAGAATTTCAGTTAACGTTAACTGATGTTACATTCTCTTACACACACACACAGGAAACATGAGGCTGCACGCAGAGACTGCTGTGAGCACACAAGTAATGTGTGAGGCAAGTGTCAGCAAAAGTGCAGCGTTCACACACAACCAATCATGCTGCAAGCGCTCTCCCTTGGTGATTTCTGCCAGTTATATAAGTTGGCCTTCTCCCTGGCACAAAGCTGAATTTCTACATCCGGAATCACTCATGTTGGGGCCTCATCGGGTCCCTGGTCCCTGGTGAACTTTACCAACCAGAGAGCACTCAGGCTGCATATGTCATATGTGTGGGACAGGAGGTAAGAGACAGAAAGCATGAAAAAATGGGTCAGATTCTTATACTAAAGGTGGGGGCTGCAGGTCAGGGTGAGGGGCACCAACTGAGCTGTGTGTGGGGAGCTCAGGGCTGGGATAGCAGGGGGGCTGTAGGTCAGGGGTGAGGAGCCCTGGCAGAGCTGTGTGTGGAGAGCCCAGGGCTGGGATAGCAGGGGGGCTGTAGGTCAGGGGTGAGGAGCCCTGGCAGAGCTGTGTGTGGGGAGCGCAGGGCTGGGATAGCAGGGGGGGCTGCAGGTCAGGGGTGAGGGACACTGGCAGAGCTGTGTGTGGGGACCTCAAGGCTGGAATAGCAGGGGTAAGGGGGCACTGGCAGACCTGGGGGGGGGCAAGGATGGAATAGTAGGAGGCTGCAGGTCAGGAGTGGGCTACTTCTCTTGAAAGAATGGGACAGGAAGTTCTGAGAGGGTCTGTGCAACCTCCCCTTCCACAGCTCCGCACGCCCCTCACTCCTGATCTGCGTCCCCTTCTCTTCTGATCCTGAGAAGAACCATCATTCCACAGCGTGGGGTGGTCTTGTGCCGGGAGCCAAAGTTCACTGAGGAATAGAGAGAAACCCATCAGAGCCAGGATCATGTCACTTGTGATCTCCGAAACTTTCACCTCTGCTTTTCTGAGGCACCTGGACAGAGCTCGACTGGGGAGGACACTGACTTGCAATTCAAAGTGCTGAGTTGGGTGGCTGAGGATGTGCTAGGTGGAGCTTTTCAGCTATTCACAACAATGCATGAATGTATGAAACCCAAGTCTTCCCTCTGCTCAGCTCTGCAAGGTGCAATGGAGCCCAGAGGAGTCTCCAGTTGCTACTTCTGCCTATGAGGGGGGTAAAGCGCCCTCTGCCAGCCAATCCCTAGCAATGCAAACGCCAGCTCCAGGTTGGGACTGGGAGGCTGTTTCCAATGAGACTTAAAGCAGCCAGAAAAACCCATGGCTTGGTGCCAAAACCCCTGTGGCAGGTTTAGCATGCCAAGTATGTCTGAGCAGGGGCTGTTTAACTCAGAAACACTAGAGCAGGGGTGGCCAACCTGAACCAGCACACCAGGTGTCCCTGGAGGGGTCATAACTCTGCCATCCTGCTCAGGACTTTCTCAGATGCTCCCCAGAGCTCAGGCCTATGCAGGGGCAATAACAATCACTATCACTATCACCAGGGATCCAGTGGGCCCTGGCTTCCCAGAGCCTTGGGCAGGGTTTGCCCCTATCTCTAGAAGTAATTGGCAAAGGTACTGGACAGTCTAAACAGCTTTCCCTGCTTGGAACTGGCTGGAGTTCAGAGAGATCTCAGATTGTTCAGCCCCAGCAAGTCTCTCTGTCCCGAGCCCGGCAAGGGAGATCATGAGCCATTCGAGCAGCACAGGGCAGTGGGCCCATTCAAATTAACACGTGTTGCAATCGGCAATGTGGGGGCTTGTTTAGGGATGCTGGGGGAGAAGAAGGTGTTATATTGTAACCAACGTCTGAGGAAAAAAATGAACTCCCAGGGGGTTGTACTACTGGATGGCACAGAGCCAGACTGCTAGGAAGCGTGTCCAAAAGTCCAAAGTCCAAGCTGGGAAAGCTACCGAATTGCGAGTAGGGAACAATCTAATATTCTGATGTAATCCCCCCGCCAACATCAGGGCTATGGGACTCTTGTATAGAAAACCAGCAGGAACAAACCTCAAGAGCAGGAGAAACTTCTGTCTGTGCAGTGAAATTCACCCCTACGGCAAAGGGGAAGCAGCAGGCCTATGCGCCATCTAAGTGGAATGAACAATGAACTAGAGGAAAGTCAGATCAAAAGCTGAGAAGGTCCTATACCTGTGGGACATTGCTGCAAACCTGTGTTTTCGACTCCACATTTGTGTAGGTTGTTCTTGCCTCCGGTTATTGATGGGGGTGGGGTGGGGAGGAACAGGGTGAAAATAAACAAAGGAGAAAATAGGCTGAAGAGAAATGTCCTCATCGGAAGACGGAATTAGGCTGTAGAATTTTCTCCAGAGAGATGAGGTGGGGAGCCCCAGGACCTGGGAAACTTCAAACTGGACAGGACCAAACACTAGTGAATGTATGATAAGAACCAATTCTGCATTGGTCCCTAGGGTATAGGGTGGATGGGTCGCTGAATCCAATCTCAAATCACTGTGATTCTCTTGTATCAACCTTGATTCCCTATGACAATTCTCGGGAAATCCCCCCGGACACAAACACTGTCTGGCTTTGAATCGCCAGAAATGCCTTCACCTGTTCCCTGGAATCCCTGTTTTCCACTCTCTGCGTTACCCATGAAGATCAGCAAGTTGGGCCAGATTCGCCCTCTCTGCATTATGCAATTCCCACAGGTGCAAAATGGGGAGAAAAGGCCATTGCTGGTTTGAGAGAGTGGACAATTCTGATTTGCGAGCTCTTGCCCCACCCTTTTCATAGGCGTAAGTCCCCGTGGGCAGGGGAGAGTTGGGTCCCATGGAGTCTTTGCACTACTGCCAGTCACCACTACTTCCGACACAGAAATAATTGGATAGATGAGAACCAGAAATCCACAGACCTGGACAAAGACCAACATCACATGCTACACTGGGCCACTGAAAAGCCAGCAGATGAGGACAGCTGCCCAGGCAAGCTCAGGAAAACCGGCAGTCTTAGCGGTGAAGCCTTTGGTGTCTCATTCCTGAACAGCCTCCTAGTTGGGCTGGATTCAAACAGGTGCTGGTTGAAATTCCATTCCCCATCTCTGTTCATGGGACCCAGCCATGTTAAACCACAGGGACTTTTCAGACAAGGTGGAGAGCCGCCTGTGGAACGTTGGCAGTCAGAGGTTACTGGGCTGCACAGCCAATCACAATAATGAGCCGTATTTGCTGACCAGCGCCAGCAAGACTTGCTCCGCCTTGCAGGAACCAGAAGAACCCGAGACCAGGATTCAGCTGCCGGGACAGCATGCTGGGCAAGGAGGAGGTCTCCTGGCCACATGGGGATCCTCTGCAAATAGGCCAAGTCTCAAAGATCCCCGAGAGGAGCATGGCTGGGAGATGGCACGGGGACAGCAGCAACAGAACAGCTAGGAAAGGGTAGGGAGAGGCTACGTGATCCTTCTCAGGCAGACCTGATCTTATTAATAAAAGCTGTCTCTTCCCAAGGCCTTGATAATCTCTCCCGCGGCAGATTATTTACAGCTGTGGAATTTAATACTCCAATGAACAAAGCTTCCCCAAGCACGCTGGAGAGAGTGGCGGTCAGATTGTTAACCCTTCTCAGCAGCACCTAAGGCTTTCAGCTCCGCTATGGTGCCTATTGGTGCAGCTGTACCCCATTGCACCCTGGTCTCATCAGTGCTTGGTAACTAAGAGAAACATCCATTCAAACACCCACCTGGAGAGAAAATGTTTTACTTAAGCAGGCACTCCAATTAACATGGCGCAAGGGAAGAGCTTGTTCCCAGCTGAGGGTGATGAGGGGTGTCATGTTCTTTGCACTCCAGAGAGGACGGGTGAGTCTGTAGGGGGCGCTCTCCCATCACAGCCCGTGCTGCCCTCACTGCTCCAGCACCGTGTTAGGGGGCCTGAGAATGTGACAGCCCCCCGCAGGGCTGAGGGTGCTGGAACAATTTGTATAGTGGGGTTGCTGAGAGCCATGGAACCAAACTGTAAACCCTGAATAGGATGGAAACCGCGTCAAGCCAGGGGGTGCAGCAGTACTCCCAGTAATCCTACTCCCAGCACCCATGCTCAGGGCTGAGGCACGCTGGCAGGGAATGGAGAAGGTGTTAACCAGATGCCTGCACTGACCCCAGCCATTCTGGGGCAATGCTAAGGTTTATGTTGTGGGGGGCTTGCGGCTGGTGTGTCCCAGGGCAGGTCGGCAATGAAAATGCATTGCTGCAGACTCAGGTAACTGAGGGACAGGCGTGTTCATGCACAGCCGAGGTGCTGCTGGGGTCCCAGCCCCGCCCCTATCAACCTTCTCCTCAAGGGGCTGCAGTACCCAGTCCCTCTCTGCAGTATCCATGAGCTCCCATCTTCCTCCCCCTTTTCCCCAGGCCATTAAGTCTTCCCCCACCCCCACCACCCTCCACCAGCAGCACTGAGCTCTAGCCTGGGTGGTATCACAACACGATATATGTATTGTTCCTAAAATTAACCCATGGTATGAAGTATAAGGGGGGGGCAGCTGCCCCTCCCCACCACCATACCTAAATGGCACTCCTGCTCATTCCACCCCAGAGGTGGCCGCATGTCAAGGGGAGGGGGGGAAGCAGTTCCTGTCAATGCAGTCTGTGCCGTGCTTTGAGACAAAGGCACCATGAAGACGTGAGCTGCAATGCGTAGTTCTGTATAAAGGCTCAGGGCAGGCTGTTCGGCTCTGGGCCAGGACTGAGTTTCTCACGCAAGCCCCTGCTGACCTAGGAGAATCCAGCTCTGATAACACAGCAAGGCAGGCACCTGACATCACAGACACTTGGCCAACAGACTCAGCCTTCAGAATGGGAACATTACTGGCCACAGCTAAATTGTCCAGCACAGGGCTCACCCCCACACATTGGATATCAGGCTTCTCCAGTACAGGGAGTCATCACGCCCTGAGAATCCCCACAGAGGACCTCTGAAAAGAACCTGAATCCAAGTTTGGGTAACAGGACAAGAGCAGGTGAGGTTATTAGCAACCAGTCTGCTAGGTGAATGACACACACTATTAAAATTCTCTAAAGACAATCACAGGCAGCAGGGCCCATAATAACCTGACATCAGAGTCTAATTAAAGCACAGATACAACCATTTGGGGCTCATTAGACAGGTAGTCTCACCCCCACACACCCAGGACAGAAGTGGCTCCTTTCCTTTCTGACCCCCACCAAATGAAAGCAAGGCCCAGTCTACACTTAAAACATGGGTCGACATAGCAACAACGCTCTGGCGTGTGAAAAATCCACCCGCCTGAGTGCCGTAACAATGCTGACCTACCCTGGCTACTGCCAGTCTGGGAGGTGGAGGTCCTACAGCAATGGAAAAGCCCCTTCCGCTTCTGTAGTCTGCAGCTACACTACAAACGACACTATGCCAGCATAGCTATGGTGCCAGAGCTGTGCTGCTGAAATCCCTGTAGCATAGACCTGTCCTAAACCACCCAACTCTACATTTAAATTGCACAAGAGGGTCAGGGCTTGGATCGCCCAAGAACCAATAAATTCACAGCAAACCCCCAACGAAAGTGTCCTTAACTCACCCCTCTGATATGACACTCTCTTCCATGTGGCAACACTATGGTACAGCAAGGCAGCTCACGGCAACCTGCCAGAGCAGGACCCTATGTAACCACACACTTAACACTATTAACAGCCCCACACCTTCATTAAACAGAGTGAAGGTGGCCTAGTGCTGCTTCATGCCCTCCCTGAACCCAGAGGGTCGCTAAACTTAAACCTCTGAATATCAGGAAATAAAGAGTAAGCATCCCCTATACCACACCCCGTATAACCTTAACTCTGCCCCCTTTGAGCAATGGCCCTGTCAGATCATTGGATGGTATCCTTCCCCACTAAAGTGCCAGAGAGTAATGAGAGGCAAGAGGGAATTAGCTCTTGTCTCAGATAAGATTAAGGTTAGTTTTAGCCAACCTGAGCTTGCTGAACTCAAACTACACTCCGGCATTCTGCCTGCTCCCGACAAACCCTGGGAGACTTGCCCAATGGTAACACCTGTTCGTCCTTCTCCCAAAGACTCCATCTAGAGCACTGGCTTCAATCGGCCCTGACTCGGCCTTGTGGACCACTGTGACACATGCCCCAGACATCGTGAGGGATGGGTCAGATTTGGTTTGGCCCCAGTGCATAGCCAGCTCTGTGGCCAGGGGGGTGGTGGGAAGGGACGGACAAAAGGTAGGCTGGGTGTGGGATGTTACCTTAACTCAGTCTTGCCTGGTGTCGCCACCCTCCCCATTCTGGGAGAGCACCCAGCAGTGCCAGGCAACCTTCCCTCCATGTTGGGAATGTTTTGGGTCAGTGAATTTCCCTGCTTGTTAAAGAGGTAGTGAGAGGGCCATGATTGAACGGCCTTGGGTGGGAGGGGACATAGGGGCTTCATGGGCACAGCCCATTGCCACTCCACTACCAGCAATTCCCTCCTCCTGGCCCTACCATGTCCCTGCTAGGGATGGGGGGACAGAGGGCACAGAGGGAGAGGGAAGGTGGTAGCTGATGAGCTGTCAAGTAGCCATCTGGAGGCAGGAAGGAGGAGTGTTTCAAAGGTCCCTTTCCCATTAGTTGGTAGGGATGCATTATCCACCGCCTGCGCAATAGAGTCACATTTATGGCAGCTCTATTAGTCTCAGACAGCAGGCCCTCTCCCTGGCACATGGACTCCCTGCCCCACCAGTGAATTCTGCTAGGTGGAATTTCCTCCTCCTGCTGCAAAGTGAAGTGATCGGGTGTAAAGGTGCTACTAAGGGTACGTCTACACTGCACGATTATTTCGAATTAGCTTAAACCGATATTACAAAACAGATCTAATAAAATCGGTTTAGCGCGTCCACAGTGGGATCCCGAAATCGATTGTTTGCGTCCATGGTCCAAAGCTACCATCGATTTCAGGAGCGGTGCACTGTGGGTAGCTGTTCCTCAGCTATCCCATAGTTCCCACTTCCGTGTTGAGAGCACAGTGCCTGATGGGGCAGAAAACACTGCCCCGGGTGGTGCTGGGTACAGCCTCACCCCTCCCTTTGTGAAGGCAGCAGACAACCCTTTGGCGCCTTTTTCGCGGAGTGCATTGAGCAAACGCCATAGCACAGTAATCTTTCCCTTTTTTTTTTCACGTGGTGGTGGGGGGAAATAAACTGAGGAGCTGTTCCCTGAACCACGCCAGACACTGTGTTTGAACCTACAGACATTGGGAGCTCAGCCAAGAATGCAAATAATTTTCAGAGACTGCTGTGGACTGTGGGATAGCTGGAGTCCTCAGTACCCCCTCCCTCCCTTCATGAGCGTCCATTTGAGTCTCTGGCTTCCCGTTACGCTTGTCACACAGCGCTGTGTATCCTGGAGTTTTTTATTCAAACGCTTTGGCATTTCGTGTTCTGTAACGGAGCTGTATACAACAGATTTGTCTCCCCATACAGCGATCAGACCTAGTATCTCCCGTACGGTCTATGCTGGAGCTCTTTTTCGATTTCAAACTGCATTGCCAGCCGTGCTGATCAGAGCTCCACGCTGGGCAAGCAGGAAATGTAATTCAAAAGTTCGCGGGGCTTTTCCTGTTTACCTGCCCCCTGCATCCGAGTTCAGATTGCTGTCCAGAGCGGTCAGTGCTGCACTCTGGGATGCCGCCCGGAGGCCAATAACGTCGATTTCCGTCCACATGAACCCTAATCCGAGTTATCACTATCGAATTTAGCGCTACTCCTCTCGTTTGGGAGGAGTTCTGAAATCGATTTAAGGAGCCGTTTAACTCGATATTAATGACGACGTCGTGTGAACGGATACAGCGTTAAATCGGTATATCGGCCATTAAACCGATTTAAAGTCGCAGTGTAGACCTGGCCTAAGACTGCAAATCGTCCTCTCATCAGACCTGCCAAGCCTTACTCAATGGGATTAAGCATCAGCCCATTTCTCCAGACTCTTGCCAGTAAGGATTTTTCAGTGAGACATTTCACATAGGGAGATTGCTCCAGCCTGGGGCTTCTCGGGACACAACTGGCCTTAGCCTCTCCCACCGGACCCAGGGAAACTGTTCGCAACTGCCCCCCAAACCTAACTAATCCCCGTGCCCTGCGATCACCACTATGGACAGCACCAGGCTTGGGATGGAGAGCTAGCAGACACTTTGGTCCCCAGCCACTGCAGGGTGTTGGGAGCATTCTGGCCAAGAGGAGTTTCTTACCTCAGGTCTGGAACTCTGGGATCCAGGGTAGCCAGTACCGTTTGTATAAAAGCAGTGCTCCTATGGTCCTCCCTTCCAGGTAGAAATCTAAGAGAACAAAGAAATTCAGTGCCCTACCATCAAAACCGAGGGTGGGGGGGCAGTCTTTCCGCAGGTTTCCCTCCAATCCACTCATTACTTTTCTCTCTTCATCGCCAGCTCATTTTCTCCCTCTCATTTCTATTTCCTCTCTTCCATACACCCACCTGTTCACCCCACCCTCACCTCTCCATCCTCCCCAGCACTAAGCTGCTGCTTCTTCCCTATCATTCCCGACGTCCCCTACCTTGCTCCTCTCCTGTCATTGTCTATTTCCCCCACCACATCTTTCTCCTGTGCCACCCCTCATCTCTGTACTACAGACTAACCAAAGCCACCTTGCTGCATGGTAGGTCCATATTGTTGTCCTGGTTCTGTTCATCCCACTAGCTCTGTTATTTTAGAGTGGCCCTTGTTGTTGTATCTGACAGGGAAGCAGCAGCACTGAGAGGCCCAAAACCACAGGCTTGCAATCTAGAAGCACTGAGAAGTTCTGTGACCTCCCAAAGCTGCGGAGGCGAGGGCAGAGGCAGATCCTTGCCATCCGTCCTGTGCTCACT
The DNA here is from genome assembly GCF_003597395.2 of Chelonoidis abingdonii. Taxonomy (NCBI): domain Eukaryota; kingdom Metazoa; phylum Chordata; order Testudines; family Testudinidae; genus Chelonoidis; species Chelonoidis abingdonii. Next base: position 154,938,745 of record NC_133771.1, read on the forward strand.
CCACTCCAGCAGGCAGCCTGTTTTGCCCAGTAAAGCCGCTGGCTCTGTTAACTGGGGGGAGGCAGCTTGTGGCAACCCAAGTGCTCTCAGCAGTAGCCCCCGATAGCCACCCTTTGTGCGGTGGGGGGGGAGTGTCCATGCTGTGCATTTATGCCCAGCTGTAGGGTGGATGTGGGGGGAAACCAGGGAATCTCCAGGAAAAGGTTTCAGCCTAGGTTCAGCTCGGTTTCCATTTCGCAGGCCCTCTGCAGTGAAAAAGGCCAGACTGCGTCTTATTTCAGTAGAAGCAGAGATTAGCTTTCACACTTAAGCCTCAAAACACTAGAAGCCAGTGGCTACAGACTTCACAGGCCCTGGGCCAGCAATTCTTAGCTACAGGATGGGGAGGGGTTTAGAACAGGGGCACACAGATGCCCACAGCATAGAAGGGATCCTTGAGCCACAGTGACTACAGCTCCCCTGCCCTGTTCCTTAGCTGGGCCCAGGCTGAAGTGGGGGCTCTCGCCCAGCACATACTTCACAGGTAGAACCTTTCCCCCTGGCTGGGACCAAGCCGGTTTGCCAGTGCAACCTAGCCCACAGCCCTCAAACTCAGCTGAGCAAATTCCCCCAGGGCAAGGGAGGCCTCCCAGAATGAGGCCAAGATGCCTCCCCACAGGCTGCCAATCCTTTGTCCTGCTGTGGTTGCCTGTGGTTTGGGAACGCGCTGACAGAGAGAGATTTCAGCTATTTCATGTCAATCAGGCTTAGAGATTGCACAGTCCCTGGGCGCTCATCTTCACAGCCTCCTGGGCGGCATTTTCACATCCATGCCGCCCTCTAGTGGCCAAAAGAGGATCTTTGCGCAGAGCTCTGCTCTGGCTTATAACGCCACTAACCAGTAAGTTCTGGTAAGGCTCTCACTAACAGACAACGGGAGGTGCACTATCCGGACACAGCTGGTAGAGATAAGGACAGCAGCAGTCTCACCTTTCAGTCTGCTGCTTTTGTGGTGCTGGTGGTAGGGGCTCAGGCTGGGCTTTGCTACAGTGATATCATAACAGGGTCTTACTTCATTCGGTCTCAGACCCCCCTTGCTGCCTCGGTTTCGCTGCTCTGGTCAATGCTCATGCTTCCCCCAATGGTCCTCTGGCTCCTGGCCCTTCACTCTCCCACTCTTTGATGTACCAGTTCTCATGCTTCTTAGTGACTTAGCCCTCCAGCCTTCATAGAGTCTCTGCCCTCCCCCCGCACCTCCCAGTGGGGGAGGAATTTAAATCCAACAAAACAAATGTCCAACAACCTCATGCTGGGTCTTCCCATTTGACCTGGGTGCACCCTCAGACACACCAGGCTGTAGTTCCCTTCCTGGGCTCAGCTGGTTCACAGAATGGGGACTGCCTCTCACTCTCACTGGAAGTCCCAGCCTTGACTCCTAAGCAAGGGTGAGTGTCAACTCCCTTCAGCACTATCCTGTTGAGGCTGCTTCCTTCCTCAGATACTCCTAGTCCCCTTGTAGCAGAACTCCAGGACCTGGCTCTCTCAGTTCCCAGTCTCCTTGGGGTAAGGAAGCATAACCTGGGCCTCAGGAGAGACCTCCCCCACATCTTTCCTAGCCAACCATCTCCTAGAAGCCTCTCCCCCTCTAGCCAAGCACGCTGTCTCTTCTAGGAACATTTCACCCCACTATGCCATCACATTATATCTGGGTACCTGAACCCCAAACCCACCACCGGAGCAGGGCCCCACCTCCCTTTAAAGGACCAGCGCACCTTATGACAGTAGTTCAATGTTTGGGGCTTTTAATCCTATGCAAGCTCCACATCCCAGCACATCCTCTGATAACAAACCCTATGTGGGCCACCCCCGTGGTCAGCGCTCTGGCCTTTCACTACGAGAAAACAGGTTTATTTGGCAATCTGCAGGCCAGCAGGACTTCAGAGTGCCTCAGAGGCAGCACTCCCCACAACCATGGCTTGGGGTGCAAACAGAACATCTATTACCAGTCACTAGGACGGGGGCACTGTTTGGTCTTCTTGTAACTCTGCCCCCTCTCCCTTTGCACAGGGGCTCAGTGGCAGGGCTCCAGGAGTGGCTGCTTGGGAGACACAATGGAAGAATGCCTTTGGGAAAATCAGGCTCCAAGCCAGCTTCACAGGACTGGGCAGGACTCCACCCACGCTGGGCAGATTTTCTGTTTCGTATATACATCACTTGGCTGCTTAGGTATGAACATGAACAGGGGATGGAGGAAAGAGACAGAGCTGTATTCTTCTCATTCATCATGTGACAGACACCTTAGCAGGGAAAGGATTTGAGAGACTGGTTGCAGGGGAAGAGGCAGGACTGAGCCGTGAGCAGTGCAGATGCACAGTAGAACTCTAGTTTGGACAGTTCTGTCTCCACCTCTGGGGCCCTTGGTTGCATTTCCTACTGGGCGGCTGCTTGAGACTGGACACTAAAAAAGGCATGTTCCAGGTGACAACTTTTTCCCCAAAGTATAACTAGTGGAGGATGCTTGTTGCAAAGTTAACAGGCAGCCCTGAACAAGATACAAGGCCTTGAGTTCCCCACTGGAGTTATATCCTGAATTATTGGTAGTCTCTTTCTCCATCTGAAGGACTCCCAGTGGGCTCCCCTGCACATAGCAGAGGCACACAGGCATAGAGAGAGCATAGATGGCAAGAGAAGAACATTGGAAGAAAAAGTGAAAATGGAGGAAGAAAATGTAGAACGAAGCCCATATTGCCCTGAACGAAAACCAGCAACAAAGGAGATAGAAATTTTGGACTAATTAAGGGAGGAGCCAGGCAGAAAACAGAGGGAAGCAGCCTGTCTACCTCAATACATTAATACTATAGCTACCCCAACCCACAGTTATTGGGGATCCTATAATTCACAGCAACATTGGGCCTGTTGGGACATGTGCCTCTCCCAGCCACGAGCAGAAGAGAATTTTGTAGGACACGAAGAAATTACTTAATATCTTCTCTGCAAGCCACACAGTTCTTTTTTCCCCTGTACCAGCCCAGATGCAAAAACTGCTACCAGGCATGAAATCACTACAAGCAAAAGGACTGGAGCCAGAGCACATAACACCAGGGTCACATTTATTTCTGGTGGGCCACTCTCCAGCAAGTCATTCCTTGCCGGGACAAGACTGGTAAAAAACGGCAATAGGTTCTATACAGGATATTAGCTTAGTTGTCTGGCATGTCTGCTTACTAATCTCATCTGTTAAGGATTTAGTTCCACGTATTTGCTTGCAAATAAAAATGTCTCTTTACTGTTTAATCCTAAATATATTCCATTGTCTTGTCCATTTCCCCCTCCCCACGGCAAAACACTGGGGAGTTTTGAGACTCCCTGTGAAATATTTAATATCCTAACAGCAGGGTCCACTTATCCCAAAAGAAATGTCTAAGCCTGATGTTCAAAGGTTAAAACTGGAGGATGTTTGCAAACTGTTAGAGACTCCAATTCTTTCTAAGATGATTGCAAGACCTAAGTGGTTGCTTATGCAAGAAACACTTATAATGAAATGGATGTTTAAATGATTTACAAAGTAATAAGACAAGCTGGCTGTCCTAAGTTCCTGCCCATAATGGATCTTATACTCATAATCATGATGGTAAGGATGGACCCCTTGCAGAAGCCTAAAGTAGTGGCAAGGGACACACTTTGGAAACATATTTTCATCCTTGCAAATTCTGGACCCAGTGAAAGTGCTTGTATAGCAATTTTCCAATGCACATGCCTCATTTCCCCCTACTTCAGTCTCCCTTTCAAACAGTATTTACTTTAAGAGGAAGTCTGACTTCTCCATGTCTTCAGGAAGGATGGATAGGACAAATGAGCTGATGGGACTTGATAGGAAATACAGCTTCCTGGAGATGAGGGTGGCTGTTGAGGTCAGAGGAAGGTTTCCTAAAGGTAGCATGGTGGAATATTTAGCAATACATATACTCATTCGGTGAGTTTTTACTTGAAAGGCTTTAGTCAGAAGCACACGGTTATGATGAACACTCAGACAGCTGTATTTGAAAGCACTTTAATGATCTAGTAGCAAATTATACCATGGTGTTCTGATTTTTCTAAATCTTGGTTGGTTTAACTCAGGTCATTTTAACTGTAACTGCAGCGGCAGAAGCTGTACAGGAGCAGGGATTTAGCCCTGCAAGCCTGATGCTCCCTGAACCAGGTGGATTAACAAGGTTCCTCTGATAAACATTCAACCACTCAGCACTGAAATCCTTCACAAACCAAGAATTCTATTTTTCCAGGTAGACCTTTGCTCAAAGTTCCTAAACATAAGTATGCTCAATTGCAGCAGAGTCTAACATATTTATGATCTGTGTAAGGATCTCCTGGGATTCTAAACAACTTCAAAACAGGGAAAAGTTTGTCTTGGAACCATTTGACAGTAATCCTTTAAAGTTACTTCTATAAATCAGTGACAATCACCACACAAGTTACACGCTGAACAATGCATTTTAGTTCATGGCTCGCTTTGAGTTGAGTAACATTTAATTTCAGGGAATGGAATCTGGGTTAAACAGGCAGCAGATCATTGTTCAAGTTAAATTTTTCAAGAATGGCCTTCACACAAAGCATCAAATGCTTAGTAGTAAAACAAGGCTTTGCGATGCACACACGCAAGCTTCAGCTCATAATCACCTATGATGAAAAGCTAGTACTTTAAGCAAACGCACCTTCGGTATTTACTACTACTGGGCAGCTGGACCTGCCTTTTGGTTTGGGCCAGTAGAATTCAGTAATTTTGGATTACTTTTCTCTCTCCAACTTTAGCATATTTAACTTCAGTTGACAGCATGAACAAACTTGCAACAACCACAGCAAGTAACTGCTAAAGATGGCAAAGCTTGCCCTACTCCAACAAGAGAAGCAATGCTGAATGTCTGGACTGCCTCCACATACGGTTTATAAACAGGCAATTCAGATTAAAGATCGCTTTCAGCATTACAAAACCCCAGCTGCAAGACTCATTGAGGTGGTATGGAGCCACTAGAGGGCACCAGGAGTGCAGAAACAGTGAATGCTTCAGTCTTCACTCCCTTTAAGTAAAATTTTGTGATTCCTTTCAGGAACCAATAGGGTCATTTCCTCTGCCCATGGCTAAAACAGATCAGTAATATTGTTATAACAAATAAAACACCCATTGCTACTCCTCTAGGTGGAGCATTTTAAAAGGGTTACAGATGTGATTTAACTTAACTCATGGGATTTTCATGAGTTCTTTTTCAAATAAGAGCCCTAATTGTATTGCATCAGCTTTATGCAATCTCCCCCAGTCCTTAGCCCGCACTTCCTAAGCCTTGATGCAACATCATAGGACAGGTGTTTGCTTCCCATGGTAGCAGATGCCTATGCCACTCTGTGTAACATTTCAATGCTGCTTTTAGAATAATATTCACAGCTGAGACTCCCTAAAAGTATCCCTTTTAGTTCTGGGCCCACACTCAACCAAAAAGGACTTTATACAATGCCTACGTTTGCAACTCCTTATGTTATGGTGGAACGATAGCAAATGCAGGTTCAGGCATCTAATCTAGCTGCATTCATCACTGTAAACCATCAGAAGTGGAGTTCCTATTGACCATAGAATCACAGAAATGTAGAACTGGAAGGGACCTTGAGAGGTCATCTAGTCCAGCCCTCTGCACTGAGGAGGACCAAGTATAACTAGACCATCACTGACAGGTAGTTGTCCAACCTGGTCTTAAAAACCTCCAACAACATGAATTCTACAACCTCCCGTGGAAACCTACTCCAGAGCTTAACTGTCCTTAGAGTTAGAAAAGAGGCCCTTCCCTTTATCAAAGACACAACAGGTCTTCACTGAAGAATGACATAAATGTCCCCTCAAATCAGGGAGGGGTTTGTTTGGAAGGAGACTGCTATCAAATGAGCTGGAGAAACTGCCCTCAGTTTAAGCTACAGTTAAGAGTCTTCTCTTCTGTTGGCTACAAGGCTGAGGACCTGGAAAGCAGAAAGTGTGGAGGTCCAAAAAGGAACTTCAAAGGATTTAAAGGGAAGTTTTCTAAAAGAGACTGGGTCTAGTTTAAACTCAACCTTTAGGTTAAGTTTAAAAAAAAAAAAAAGAAAAATATTAGGTTGAAACACACTCAAGAAACAGACTGAATATAAGCCTTCCCCAGCAGTGTTTGCGACCTGAACCCAAGAGCTAGTGAAGAGAACCAGAAAATGAAACTGACTAGTTATTTCCAAAGCCTTCCTCTGGCTCACACGTACATTTCTTGTCCTTCCCTACAAGATCCTACTCACCTGAGTCCTGGCTTGCATCTGTCTTATCACTTTGCCTCATGCCCCCATTTGTTTCCTCTCCAGTTCTCACCTCTTCACCTTATTCTGGGGTGCCCACAAACATGGAGCAACTACTCACTACCAATGTGAGCAGTCCCCTAACGCGATCCTCACCACAATCCCTCCTGAAGACCTGCCTTTTTCTGCAAGGTCCACAGAGACTAGCCCATAACTTAACTGCCCGTAGCACTCCAACATTTCATTTCAATCATATACTTTTCTCTGGGTCTCCCCCTGTGTCTTATCTGGGTCATTTAGACTTGCAAGATCTTGGGGGCAGGAACTGTACTTATTTGTGTGTTACACATCAGAAAACACATTTTCAATATGCAAGTTGCCAGAACTGAACAATGCAAGAGTAAAAAAAACAGTATAAATGATTTTCTAACTGCATCACATCCTTTTAGATGGTTTTGCCAAAGCAATCAAAAAAAATACTCAGTGTCTTCAAAATCTTTTATTCGGCTATAGATCTTAATTCATGAGTAGAAGACAAGCCTCCCAATAAACCTCAGTTCTCCTTGGATCTTCTTCTAGGTTAAGCTGAATCACATGGAACACTTACTCTTTCAAAGATCATGCAGCAGGACAACCTGAGACCTTTCATAGTCTTCACACTAAGTGCTGGGCAATGGCCAAGACTTTAGAGAACTCTCCTTCACGCTTCCGCAGGATCAAGGGTATTGGGGTTTTTATTCTAGTCCCCGTTGGGTTTCCATTGTCTTCGATGAGCACCACATTGTTGGAATCAAATCTAGGCGTCATGCAAGGGCCAGGCATCCTGTGACCTACAATTAAAGCCTTTTTCTTTTCTCCTTTGATAGCCAGGAGAATTTTATCCCCCACTTTACCAACTCCAGTCTTGTTATACACATGGATGCATTTGGGCGGCCGATGGTACGGCGTGCTCCCCAAGGCACTGTTGTCCACCACTCGCACGCGGGTCAGTTTCTGTATCGCACTGCATGCTCCAGTGATGCTGGCAAAAGAGAAGTAAGAATGCTAGACAGAGCTTCTCAAACAATCCTTGGGGACCAAGGGCAAAGCCCAGCACAGAATCAAGCTGTTACATGATCCAGTGATAAGGAGCCGGTGAGAAATACATACCATACTGGTGACACATCTACTGTGTGCAAAGTGTTCTTTGAAAGTCAGGTGCTACTTTGGGCTTCACATACAATTTGCTAAATGTAAACAAATTATTCATGCTAACCGGGAGTCAAAAGGGCCACTCTACTCTGAAATGTGCCTTTAAAACATGACCTTGTGGAGCCTCTTGTTTATTGCACATCTTAGCACCTCCAGATGCAACGCGTTCAGTGTACAACTGAAAGGATTTCGGGGGGTTTTTGTCAGTGCCACAAAGAGCATCAGGAATCTGAGAATCAAGCTGGGCTCTTTGTTTCTTGCATGTCCTCATTAGTACTAAAGGTTCTGCAGAATAAATTCTCCCTTCAGTGACACCTGTGAAGACCCACTGCCTTCTGCGAATGTGCAGAGGTGTCACTTAGTAGGAAATTCTCTTCACGATTCAAAAGAAGGAACCGAGCGTGAGCTGGAGTCTCTTAGCTATATTGGGACTAACGAGAATAAAAAGAAGTACAAATGTGTTTGTTAAATCAGCAGATCTGATTCTGAATACACTCGGGGAGGGCAGGGCGCATCTGCACAGAAAGTGGTCATTTTTACATGTTCGCTTTTCAAAGTAGAACATCACTTTAAAATACATTTGTTCTTTTTTCTTTATTAGCCTTTAAAATATCAAATTCAAAGTGGTTTATTGGCCCCATTCAAAAGAAGACACCTGGCCAAAGTCTAGGAAAGTCTCTCACCACTACAAACAAAGGCTCTGTGCAAATCCACTTAACCAGGCCCCTTAGGCCCATACTGATCTGATTGCTGGCAGACATCAACCCAGTAGTTTGTTTGTGAATTACACAATGACCACTCAAATTACACAATGACCACTTCAAGATGAAAGGCCAGCCTATCCACTCAGGTTCTTTCTAGTTTTATAGAGCATAAACTATACAGTAACTAAATCACAACATCTAGATCCCTCGGTCGCTCTTGAAGATGGGGAGTACGTGCACACAACTTTAGCCCCCACAAGGAGTGGCACAAACTTCCTGGCTCATCAAGTACAGCACACATTTGTGAAATGGGCATTTTAAAGAGTGCTGGGAGGCAGGGGGTTTATGTCCCAGTGCTGCACAAACACAGAACAAGATGGTCCCCATACAATGGGTACAGTCTCATATTGTTAGCACCATGTGGTTCCAGAGCCTCTCAGTTTCCCAGTTATCTACCATCAACACCTTCTTTGCCACTATCCTTTTAAAAGTCTCGAGGACAAATTCTGATCACATTTACCCCAGTGTAAGTGGTAGTCCATGGTCCTCATTCCAGATATCCATATAAATGTAGCCCATGCTACTAAAGAGGTGAGGTACTAAGCTCCTTTTATATGGAAACTGTCCTGATTTGCCTCAGATACTGAGCCCAGATACTACAGTGATGGGTGTGACATGAATGACTAATAAGTGAGTCAATTTAGAACACCGATCCCCCTGCAAACTAAGGTTCTAATCAACCTGCAATGAGACCTGTGTTGGTGGCTCCACATACCCACACAGAGCATATTGCAGGATCAAAGTCTTAAAGGCTAGTCAATGCATTGCAGTATGTGAAATTAATGAATAAATGCCTAGAGGCAGGGACAGGCACTTTAAATTAAAAGAAAACAATGAAATGGACACTGTCAAGGTACAAGAAAAGAATTTTTTTAATTATTTCTGGTCTAAATACCAGACAATTAACACTAGAAGAATTCTAAGCATGTAACTGACTTTTCAGCTCATGGGGCATTTTTGTTACCTTTTCTGCATTTTTATTCAGCTGGCAACAGTAACAAAGCAGCTTTACCTTCTGCTCCCACGCCCTGATCTTGCAATCAGATGGGCACAGGAAGACTCTGAGACCTACTCAGCACACAGGCACAAGATCTGCTCACACCCACTATCACGTCTTGATTTCCAGGCACCAGCATACGCTCTTGTGTTTGGATTGCTTAGGCAATCTTTTGAATGGCTTTTCATGGACTGTAATGATCATTTTTCTCTTCCACTGTTTGTATGAAATTAGAATGACGACATTTTGTATTAGAGCTACTTAACAATGTCCCGTTAAATACGAAAAACACTCAGGTAAAAAAATAACAACAGGCTCGCAGTATTTGAAAAGTACCTGAAGTGCCGCTGCTGGACTGCTCTGTTTACTTGGGTTAACAGCAAGCTCAGCCGCCTACTCAAGAAAGCCATTGAGACTCTGGTAACAAGCCCTGCACGAGAAACAAGAGAATTATGGATTCTGGAAACTGGATAGTGCCGATTTCAATTTTTTAAAAAAGGTAAACCATAGGCTGGAACCTAAAAGACACATTTGGGATGTACAGTACATTGCACTGCCGGGCATACATTACTTGAGTGCTGACACCATCCTCAGCATTGTACAAACCAGAGCAATAGTCCTTATTTGAATCCGACAGTCAGCAGAACTCAGACATAATGCATAGGCAGTATGTTCAATATCACTGCAGTGCAGTTTTCTACTTAAGGGGAAATATATCATTGTAGTGCCTTTTCCCTCTTAATCCAAGCCACGTAACCATTATTTTGGGAATTGTGGGCATGAATGGAAAGAACATAGTCACTATGTAGGAGACTTTATTCAACCATTAATAGCTACTAAAATTCTCTCTAAAAAAAGGCCCAAAAAATTCTGATTCCTTTAACGTGGGTTTCCCGATATAAAATCTGTGGGTTTGTGGATTACAGGAGGCAAGTCACTACACAACATGAAAGGAATGAAGCTCCAGCTGCCACTGATGCTGTTCCAAATCTTAGCAAGCAGCGGGCATTCCTCGGCTTGTTTCTAGACCCCAATACTATTTCAGACAATATTTCCCCACCTGCGGTGCCCACAGGAAACTATCTCCTGCAATGTAAGAAGTTAGTTCAGGAGCCACACCTTTCAGCAGTATTGCTTTTCTTAACTCTTTGCAGCATTCCAACCTCATTATAGCCTTTTGTAAAGACTTGGGCAAGAATTTATCAGATACCAAAAATACTATCAAAACTAGATTCCCTGACTTTCTCCAGGGCCTATATTTTAGGTGCTTCTATTTCTTTGTATCTATGACCATACAGAATAACTGGACTCTTTCAAACAAGGCTCCCTTCTGCCTCTCTTCTTCCTGAAGCAGCCCTTAAAATACAGTTGCCACTTGTCTTTTAGCCAGTTCTGATAACCTTGGGGCCATGTTCTGTATACTGGCACATTTTAAGGACCATCTGAAAAAATCTGCCACATCACTTCTGCGCCAACATACACAATATAGCATGTATTTTTAACTGTGCTGCAAGTGGCCTCACATATCACGTGGGCAGGTTTTAAATAAGAGGCTTACCACATTGGAAGTGTGGTATTTTTTGTGGCAAAGAAGCAAAACAAAACAAAACCTGGGGGGGCGGGGGAGGAGGAGATAACAGAACCTGGAATAAATTAGCAGTATTTCCACTATTCCTAAGGCAATCATCTTCACTGCCCCAAAAGGAGTGTTTTTAAAGCAAGAGAGCTAACATTATCTTGCTGTGAAATACTAGAAGGAATAAGACTCTGTAGTTTTTACTTTGATGTAGCCAGGCAAGCTCAACTATGGCAGGGTGATATAGTAACTTTGCCTAGCTACATGAAGGGTATAAGACTGCTTATGCCTTGATTCCATTAGGATTTTACAGCAAGAGCGCTTCAGTTACCTCACCCTAAACACACATAACTTTCCCTGTAGTCAAGAGAGAGACTTTGTCCTCAGTTTTGATAACACTCCTATATATGCTTAATTTTACAAATGGAAGCAAAACTAAGCACATACATGAGCGTTTGCAGGTTACTCTCACTACCTCCAGAGCCTGTGTCTAAGGCAAGCCATGGATCTTTCCAACAGAAGGCATCAATGAGAAGTATCAGTGCCTGTCTGTCCCTTTCCCGTACCATACTGTCTACTTAAACTCTAAATTTGCTATCTGTTAGCAACAGCTATCTTTCCATACAAGGATGATGTCTGCCAAGGGGAAAAAAAGTCATTGATGAGACATCAGATGGCTGAGGAGTCAATCAGTGCTCTACAGTTTTTTTCATATATCTATGACAGGTGGTTGCTTGGAGACAGCACAGCTGCTGGCCGGGATGCTGTACCCTTTCCTTCCTCCGCAGCTGTTTCTCGGCCTCTTGAGCAAGGCAATTCTCTTCAAAACAGGCTGAGGCTTGATGTATGATGCGATGCCATAGCAGTCTATTGGCAGCCAGCTCTTCCCAATTCGTGGGGTCAATGCCTCCCTTCTTAAGATATACTTTCAGGGTGTCCTTGTAGCGTTTCCTCTGCAGGTCTTACCATGACTGGCGTTAAGCAGGGTTACTGCCCCAAACCTTTTTTCCATCTATCTTGCTGTGAGCTCGATTCTTATTCGTGACCTTTCTTCTGGAATTGGGATTGAGTATTGCATGGACGGTGAGCTCTTCATTCTAAAGCTAAGGTCACCAGGACTGTTATTATTGACCTTCAGTATGCTGACAACCATGCTATCCTTGCGCACACTGAGACGGATTTGCAATCCACCCTAGATCTTTTCTCAGGTGCCTATCATAGCCTGCGACTTTCCCTCAACATTGGGAAGACTAAGGTGCTTCACCAGCCTGCCCCACCATAAATTACCCCCCTTCTCCCACAAATTGTCATCGGTGGTGAACTCCTGGAAAACACTGAGCCCTCGGATGTTTCTAACCCCGAATCCTCTGCGTGGCATGAGATTACACAGCCACTGACCCAAAACAGCCTCTGCCCTGTTAAAGTGGACAGTGTTCAAGAACTATGTGTGATCAGTATTGCATCTTTATAACAATGATGAGAAACTCTTCCATCCCCTCTTCCCCAACACATTCTGCTAGTCTCAACTTTCCCTTTGAGCTGAAATGCCTCCCACAATTCAGCTCATGCGGTGAAACACACTTTGTACTTAATACGGTATGAACAGTAAATCAGATCTTCAATTTGTATGACTAACATCAGCATTTCCAAACTTCCCAAGGAATTGAAAATGTAGACCTGGCAGCAATAGCCCAACAGGTAAGCCGTTTTCTGGTCTACTGTACTGGGTGCCAGACACTCCCAAGTTTAGACTCAGCTCCAATATACTCTGGGTAGCCTTTAAGAAGTCATTTATACTCTCTGCCTTAGTATCTCCATCTTAACTCCAAGGGGCAGATTAATTTTTTAATGTCTGTATGGTGGTATGTGAATGCTAAGTATTACAAGCCTGGTTTAATGCTGGTTTAGCAGTCATTATAAAGCACTAAAATCCATCCCACCAGTTGCAGCACAGAACACTTCAGAGAGCTGTTACCACACGCTGGCAAATCTTCAAAGTGGACCAGAGAGGAGGAGACAGCATTTGGCACATTCTGTTAGAGAAGCAACCGCAACCCTGTGAATACAAATTAACTTAATTTTCTTCTTAAGTTTGCTTTCCAGTGTCATTTCTGTCCATGTTTCAGTGCTTTGTGGTGTGTTTGTAAGCGGCTCTTCCCAGCCCCTCTGAAGCCTTATACAATGCAATCATTGTTTCTTTGGGCACTTCCAAGGGCCACTCACCTGTGGGTGCTATTGCCCAATCAGCACATGAGAGTGCTTTATAATATCTGAGAAAGGCAAGAGAATATTACTGTTTAATAGATAAATATTAACATTCTTCTGATTGTTGACTCGTTTATGCTAGTACAGAAGAGGCCAGTTTTCATGTAGACTAACATTTGTCCATCTTTGTCATGGCCACTGCCCAAAACTAAGACCTAGATAGCCACCAAACCAAAAGCCAATTTCATACAGTATAGAGTTTTATGACAAGAGGTGCTTCTAGTCACAGAAATGATCGCGGCACTGCAACACAACAACACGTCTAGCGCACTTAAACGATAACTACATGTTAAATCTGTCCTTTCTAATTTAGGTCACATGGCTGCAGCTAACTCTAGCAATGACTTTTATTTAATATTGAGAGGGTCCAAGTCTGTAAACCCACGACCTTGAAGCTCTTTTACCCACCTGACACCCAACCTGACCAGGTATGCTGTAGACTCAAACGCAATTTTTTGTTCGGAATAAGTTTTAGAAAGAAAAAAGAAAAGTTAATCAAATATTCACTCACCCAAGTGACCCAAATCCTAGTCTCCTGATTAAGTCTGAATGTGCCCTAACACACTGCAGTAAACATTCCATTCTCAAGTGTATTGCAGCATTCTCCCCACTTCAACAGGCCTTCAGCAGACTTACACAAAGCTCAAATACTGCACAAGAATAAGAACCATTCACTGGTCACAAAGCACTAAAGGATATTTATGCACTGTACCATTTCCAAGTGCTGTATTAAAACTCCCAGCTTACCTTACCCCCTCTCCACTAGGGAATAAAGATGTGTTTTATTAATCTTGCAAATGTAAGTGTTTTCCAGCAGAAGCAAATAAACTGCAATTCTGGAATATTCCACTCCACCAAACAGAAAGTGGACAACCCGGAATATTTTATCTAACACACATGGGCTGCCTCATTTAATTAATATGATCTGAGACTGTCTTACCACTAAAATAGCTGTGACCATGTGTGCTTACTCCCAAAGGGAGCCGAACAATCCACAAGTTGCTGAGTACCTTCTTCCGGACTCAAACCACATGGGAAACAAGACTTGAGTCTTCAAATTCTCTTAATTTTATTTGTGAGTCTGCCAATAGGAAAGGTGGTGTTTTTTTTCCACTTTAGTGACGTGTTGCAAGACCACCTCCTCTCAGCTCCATTTTGTATGATAAAACCTTAATGCTCACTGCAGAGGTACTCTGTCTAGACAATAACCATTATTACTACATACATTTCTATAGCTCAATTCAAGTGATAGAAGCACTCAGATATAGATTGGAGAGCACTCTGCGAAAGTGTTTACTAATGGCACATTAGGTCACTATAGGATTAAAAGAAACTTTTAAAACAAGAGGACAGAACATCCACTTTTAAGGGACATAATTAACTTGAAATCTAGTCCCTTTGAGTTAACCACCTGCTTTCAAATCCCCTGGGAATGTTTGTAGTTTCACAGTCACATTTTCCTATTTATAACTTTTCTTTTTCCTGTCCCATGTTGCTAGGTGAAAGGGCAAACACTGAAACCAACTAAGCACAAAATTGCTGTTAAATGCACAAAACAGAAAGACAGGGAAAAACATCCTTACTCACTCTCAGCTGTAGTAATCTTATGTTAATAATCAGTTTTGCAGGGTCTAGCCTGACCATTCTCTCAAACTGAGACTGAAAAAAACGTCAAATTCTGGGCACTAAGATGTACAGATTTTAAATGAGTTCTTTGTTCGTCATTAAAACGAAGGCAATGAACTCAAGATGGTATGCACAATGCAGATGTCTGAACCTGCAGCAGCAGTGTATGGGTTTATTTATAGAATGTCTGCCAAGGTTCTCTACAAGAGCCAGCTGTGAGCTACAGGAGCTCAACCATTTCAGAGTTTTCTTCAGAAAAGAGAGAGGTGTGATTAAGACCTTGTGTGTGTTAAAAACACAGGAGATATTCATTACAAAGGCATAATTAGTTTTACATTAATGACAGACTATAGAGGCCAAAACTCACACAGAGGGACTTAATTCTTCTAGAAATCAAGTTTTATGAATAGGGCTGGTTATTAACCAGGGTATTTATTGGTTCAAGGCAATAACAGAAACTCATTATACCTGTGTTTTGAGAAGGAACAATTCTCCTTTTGCATAGTTTCCAAGTGAATCACAAAAATTTGGAATTGGTTGTCAGGATCATAATTAACCAGGAAAAAAATAAAGAAATAGTGTTCCAAATTGAGATTCAGGACTTTCTTTTTAGTGTTACAGATGCCTGAAAACTTTTTCCTAATAAAATTCCCACTCAAACCTTTTGGGATATGCAAGTTAATGTTTGGATTAGTTTGCAAACTGGATTTTGCTTTCTATTCCTCACAGAGCATGCATATGCCTGTATATACACCTCAAATCCCAAAATAAACTTCTCTCTTTTAAAGATTAGTGAGGTCTGCTGGACAGGACAATAAACAGGAAGTCAGAAGACTGGGTCTATTCCCAGTTCTACCACTGACCTGTTATCCACTGACCTGTCTTCACAGCAAAAAAAAAAAAGAGAAAAAAAAGGACGGGGTGTGGGGGTGTTTACCCTGAGATAGCTAACTGAGTCAGCTGTCTCAATATCAAATCTTTGTGCAGACCAGGATAGTTTTTACCCTAAGGTAACTAGCTGAGGTCAAACCCAGGTCGGGGCACAGGGCTGACCTCTACTGGCTACATCAAGGTAAAAGTTACCTGTGCTTTGTCTCCACTAGGATTTTACTGAGAAATAGCAATCTTGATGTAAAACTGTCTTCATCCAGTATCAGGGGGTAGCCATGTTAGTCTGTATCCACAAAAACAACAAGGAGACGGTGGCACCTTAAAGACTATAAACCACTTCTTCAGATGCATCTGAAGAAGTGTTTTTTTACCCACGAAAGCTTATGTCCAAATAAATCTGTTAGTCTTTAAGGTGCCACCGGTCTCCTTGTTGTCTTTGTCCATTTCACCTTAGACCAGGGATGGGCAAACTTTTTGGCCTGAGAGCCACACTGGGGTTGCAAAACTGGATGGAGGACCGGGTAGGGAAGGCTGTGCCTCCCCAAATAGCCTGGCCCCCACCCCCTATCTGCTTCCTCCCATTTCCTGCCCCCCTCAGAACCCCCAACCCATCCAATCCCCCCCTGCTCCTTGTCCCCTGACCGCATCCTGGGACTCCACCCCCTAACCAACCCCCTTGCTCCCAGTCCCCTGGCTGCCCCAATCCCATCCACACCCCAACCCCCTGACAGACCCCCTGGGACCCCACACCTATCCAACCCCCCCACTCCCCATCCCCTGACCCCCCCCCCCCCCCCACTTCCCCCCCATTCAACTGCCCCCTGCTCCCTGTCCCCTGACTACCCCCAGGGCCCCCCACCCCTTATACAATGCCCCGTCCCACTTACCATGCTGAG
This sequence comes from Chelonoidis abingdonii, assembly GCF_003597395.2. Lineage (NCBI taxonomy): Eukaryota > Metazoa > Chordata > Testudines > Testudinidae > Chelonoidis > Chelonoidis abingdonii. Next base: position 154,955,233 of record NC_133771.1, read on the forward strand.
CATAGCATGCAGAGCAGCATATCTGACTGCCATGCCGGCTGGAGCCAGATACACTGCCGCTCTGCTTGGCAGGAGCGCGCAGCTCTGCCACCCAGAGTGCTGCCCACGCGGTGGCGTGACTCTGCAGGGGAGGGGAGGGACAGCAGGGGAGGGGCTGGAGACTAGCCTCCCAGGCTGGGCACGATGGTCCCATGAGCCAGATGTGGCCTGCAGGCCATAGTTTGCCCACCTCCACCTTAGACTCTTTGTGCTTGTCTTCATCAGGCATTTACCACCTTGCATTAACTGCCTACGGCTATGTCTTCACTGCAGCTGGCCCAGGCATTTACATGGGTGCTGCCCAATCCCCTCCTATCAACATACAGAATCCCATCTCCCAAAGTTTTGTGGTGCTTTCAACCCAGGCTAGCTAGCACAGCTGGAAGTATGAGTAAGAATCTTCATTCCATTTTCATTCAGGCTGGTAGCTCGCCCACTTTGCAGGGAGGACTAACTCATTTGAGCACTGATAGTCCTCTGATGCCTTCCCACAATTCCCTCCAAAGGACAAATTCTCCCACAATCCACTGGGACAGAATCAGACAGGCTCAGCATACTACAGCACAAGGAACCACGTGGCATGGCCCAGGAAGTCCTAGTGATACACCCAGGTGAGTGCAGCAGTAGGGAGGACACAGTAACTTTGGTATGGCTTTGCATTGTGGCTGCTCACACCCAGGTTAAGCTAACCAGGGTGCTAATCAACTTAATTAACTCTGCATATCCCAAAGGTTGTTACAAGGAGGAGGAAGAAAAATTGTTCTCCTTGTGAGGCTAGGACAAGAAGCAATGAACTTAAATTGCAGCAAGAGTGGTTTAGGTTGGACGAGAAACTAGATATGAGTCAGCAATGTTCCCTCATTGCCAAGAAGGCCAACGGCATATTGGGCTGTATTAGTAGGAGCATTGCCAGCAGATTGAGGGAAGTGATTATTCCCCTCTATTTGGCACTGGTGAGACCACACCTGGAGCATTGCGTGCAGTTCTGGTCCCCCCCACTACAGAAAGGATGTGGACAAATTGGAGAGAGTCCAGCAGAGAGGAATGACCACGATTAGGTGACTGGGGCACATGACTTACAAGGAGAGGCTGACGGAACTGGGGTTAATTAGTCTGAAGAAGAGAAGAGTGATAGCAGCCTTCAACTACCAAAAGGGGGGTTCCAAAGAGCATGAAGCTCAGCTGTTCTTAGTGGTGGCAGATGACAGAACAAGGAGCAATGGCATCAAGTTGCAGTGCGGGCAGTCTAGGTTGGATATTAGGAAACACTATTTCACTAGGAGGGTGGTGAAGCATTGGAATGGGTTACTAGGGAAGTGGTGGAATCTCCATCCTTAGAGGTTTTTAAGGCCCAGCTTGACAAAGCCCTGGCTAGGATGATTTAGTTGGTGTTGGCCTGCTTTGAGCAGGGGATTGCACTAGATGACCTCCTGAGGTCTCTTCCAATCTTAATAGTCTATGATTAGGAAAAACTTCCTGTCAGGGTGGTTAAGCACAGGAATAAATAACCTAGGGAGGTTGTGGAACATCCATCACTGGCAATTTTTAAGAGTAGGTTAAACAAACACCTGTCAGGGATGGTCTAGATCCAGTCCTATGATTCTATGAATTACCTGACGCCAATGTTTCTCATGCTTTCAGGCTCATGGCCCTTTGGGGGGGAGGGGGCGGAGGTGTTTGTTTACAACCCCTATTATTAATTTACTGTAAGAGTAAAAATGCATTGATCCTTAGAAGACTAAACATAAACAATGTTTGGGGAGGGAGGTATACTAGACCCTGAAAGATGTGCCAGGAGTGGGGGAGCAAGATTTTCTTTGCATTAGGCTGCAATAACATTTTCAATAATTTTCCTGATGGTCACATCGGTTGAGAAATGTTGCCATTCGTTGATCCTTAAGAGTCCCTAACCTCTGTTTCCCAGAAGCTGGGAATGGGGGACCAGGGACAGATCACTTGATGATTCCCTCTTCCGTTCATTCCCTCTGAAACACCTGGCATTGGCCACTGTCAGAAGACAGGATACTGGGCTAGATGGCCCACTGGTCTGACCCAGTATGGCCGTTCTTATGCTCTCAATAACAAATTTTGTAAATTGTAATACACATGGTATATCCAAACCAGACTTTCTGAAAGGGTCTGGCAAAGACATATCCATTGTCTGACTTCTCTAGTTATACTGTAAGCTCACTGAGGCAGGGATTGTCTATTACTATGTCTGTACAGTACTAAAATAATGGCCCCCGGTTTTGGTTGGGGCACTAGTATAATACAAAAGAATAACCAGGATGGGGTCACCAAGCCCTATGTAAACCTGAGTTAAGTGTCCCTTGAGCACCAGAAAGGTTACAAGGAAGGTGCCAGGTTACATGCCAGGTGTAACAGAGAGGCTGCAGAGTTTAGTAGTTTACTTTTGTGAACATGTTATTGAGACAGGAAAGAAAAACAGAGACTCTGTGCTTACAGGGGACAGGCTAGCACTGCTTCTATATCCTGGGAATTTTCCCAAAATCTGGGAATTTGTGAGTAAAATGTTTTGAATGAAAATTCTCAATTTCCCAAGTTGAAACATTTTACTCACAAATTCCCAGGTTTTGGGAAATTTCCCAGGATATAGAAGCACTGTAAAAAACTTTATCTGGGAATTTTTCACCAGATTTGGGAAATTTCTAGCACTAGGTTGGGAAAAGTTGGCTGATCCAGACCAAGGCCTTCGTGGAGCAGATCAACGTCTTCCGCAGCACAGCCCGGCACTACGGCACGACCCACCTGCTCGAGACCATCGAGTGGCTGCTGCAGCTGAATCCGCAGCTCCGGTGATGACAGACCAGCCCTCTTCCCCGCTGCCATGGGCCCCAGGAGCAGGGGGGTCTCTGAGCCCTGCGCTGCAGCAGCTTTTACCACTGGCTGTTGGCATCCCTGGCCTGCCCCTTGGCTTTCCTGCAGCCAGCTCCAAGGCCTGTAGTGTGACTGAGGTCAAGGTGCCAGCTCAGCCGTGCCCAGCGCTGGAGGCTTTGAAGGGACTGAAGCTCTCCATGGTGCAGGGCAGCCTGAGGGCTGGGCAGCGCCATGCTGCCCTGGCACTGACTGACTGAAAGCTCTCGCTGGCTGCCCTTGTAGAGGAGCAGCGGAAGTGAAGCCAGGGGCAGCCCTGCCTCTCAGCGGGGCTCCTTTCTGGACCCGCAGTCCTGGGTGCAGGTGGGTGGCCCAGCTGGTTTTTATGAGGGTTTTTGATATGTTTGTGAATAAAGAGTTGCTCTGACGAGTGCCAGGCTGTTGAGGACGGGTGGGGGGCAGCACGTGCACGTACCTCAGCGGGAGGGAGCACCTGGTGTCCACATTGGCAGCCCAGGGCTCCCCCCCACTCAGCCTGGTGTCCCCTCCCGCACCTGGTGTCCCCTCCCGCAGCCCAGGGCTCCCCCCCACTCAGCCTGGTGGTGCAGTGAGGAATGGGGTCCGGTAGTGGGGGAAGAGGGCTCCCCGTGGGCTGGACTGGGCTGCAGCCCTGGCATGGACTGAGGAGAGGCAGCTGCCGCATGGGGCACTAGGGCCACTGGCCTTGATTTCACATGTGGCCGGTGGTGTCACAGGAGAGCCCAGCTCTGCTACTCGGCACTTACTGGGCCTTCGGGTGTCCTCCTGGGTGCCAGACTCTGGCCCCCTGTGGGGGTGAGGGGCTGAGTGACTAGTCTACCCCCACCCCTACAGGATGGGCAGCGTGTTGAGTGCAGGGGGGCAGGGGAACAGGTCTCTGTGCTCTGATTGGCCTAGGGGGTTTAGGGCAGGGCATTGTTCACACCCAAAGGCTGATCCCCCCGTCCCATCTCGGGTACCAAGGTGTACGGTTGTGATTTAATCAGAGGGATTAATATTAGGGAGGGAGAGGAATTATTTAAGCTTACTACCAATGTGGACACAAGAACAAATGGCTATAAACTGGACACTAGGAAGTTTAGACTTGAAATAAAATGAAGGTTTCTAACCATTAGAGGAGTGAAGTTCTGGAACAGCCTTCCAAGGGGAGCAGTGGGGGCAAAAGACATATCTGGCTTTAAGACTAAGCTTGATAAGTTTATGGAGGGGATGGTATGATGGGATAGCCTAATTTTGGCAATTAATTTGGCAGTTGATCTTTTGATTATCAGCAGGTA
>NC_133771.1:154960276-154970569 GCF_003597395.2 Chelonoidis abingdonii
CCGGCCGGGGAGGGCGGCTCTGGCTGCCCCGCGTGGCGCAGGGAACGGGCCCCTCCCGGGGCCAGGCATCGCCAACCCCAGGGCGGATCCACCACCGCCGGGGCGGGCAGCGGGCGCTGGCCCAAGGCCACTCGAGGAACCCAGGAGTCCGGGTCTCCCCCCATCCTCCCTCCGCGCATGGCCGGCGGCCAGCGCGCGCCCCGCTCCCCCAGTCACTCACAGGCCGCAGGCTCCCCGCGCCCCCGGCTCGATCCCCAGGACGCATGCGCAAAAGAGGGAGCCTGTGCCGGCAGAGAGGGGAATGATCCCATCGCCCGAGGTGAGGGGCGCATGCGCATCAGCCTCTGGAGAGGAGCGCCGGAATAGCCCCTCCCACCACCACAGCCACCTCCTCCTGCGCATGGGGAGGCCACGCCCCCTCGCTCCGTGTCTCCTCCTCCTTGTTCTTCCAGCTGAGCTAGGCAGTGGCTGGAGTCTGAGCTGGTGTGGGGTTGGGGCGCCTCCTGTGTGTGAGTGGGGTGCTGCCCTTCCTGCTTCGGAGGGGCCAGCTGGAGCCCTTGGGGAGTCCAGCGGAAGGAGTGGGGAGCCGGTCCGTGTCTGACACTGGGGTGAGTAGCCTGGCATACACTGCATTGCAATGGCTCGTCCCTTTCCCTTCCCTCCGCCCCCCTGCCTTTCTTCCCTCTGCAGCAGCAGCTACAAGGACCTGTCTCCAAGGCAGCCTGGAAATGTGAATGTCTCCCTCTGTGTGTGTGCACCTCTCCCGCCCGTGGGAACGGCTCTCTCCGTCCCCGCTCCAGGATCGGTTTCCAATAGATTTGTGGGTGTGCGCGTCGCTTAGCCTGCCTGCCTCTGGAACAATGGAAGCGGGATCGCTAGGGAGGTGGCTCCTGCAAATGCCCCATTTGCCTCATGTGTGATTCACCTCACACACCTTTACGGAGCCCAGCAGCGGGCTCAGAGGCTGGGATACAAGGTATCCAGGGCTGCCCGCTGGCACACACTAGCCTCATCGAAATAAACACAATGACTCATTAACCATTTTTTTAGCGTTTTTTTTTTTTTTGTTTTACCTGGCCCAGCCATGTCTGCTTGCAGTTCCTTAACTCTCCCCCAATGTCAAAAGCAAATCGCCAAGGAGGAAACGCTGTATTTTCATGCTATTGAGGCTGGGTGTTAGGATTGATCCAGGTTTTACTGTCAGGCGGTGTGTGTGTTTGTGAATCAAGATGGCAAGAGGAGGCTGAGTGCTTCTTTGTTGTTCTCCCCTTTTGGTGGGGTGGGGTAGTGTGATGTGATGTTGGTTCATGGTGCTACAATCTCCTTCTCCCTGATGGAAGGTGTAGTTGAGGGGAGTTGCTTCATGCTACAGTCCCACTCCAGAGCAGCTCTTCCGACTGCAACCGTATTCCTGGGAAGATCCAGGGCTCTGGAGGCAAAATCCACCATCATCCTCCGCAGTCAAAGTTGAATCCACTCTGCATCTTCAGGGAGCTAAAGAACTTCCTTGCTTCTGTCCAGTAGCTTGTTGTCTGTCAGTCAGGCCGATCCTTTGAATGGTGCCTGGCTGGACTGAAAAGACTCTGAGGCAATGAGAGTGCAGCTAACAAACAGCTGAGATCTCTGTCAGGGACCTGACACCGAGGCACCAGAGATGCTTTCCTCTGGCTGGTTTGGACTCTATGGGGCAACTATTCTTCTCATCCCAAGCAAGGTGCAAAGAAATTATTTTACGTTAAGCTAGATTACACCTGCTAAACCCTTTATCTGCTGCATACTGATCTCAGCTATTTACTTGCTTACTTCTTCTCCCCACCCCTTTTCTCTTCTCTCCTTTCACTAGTGCTTCACCACCACCTCCTCCTCCTTCGCTTCACTTTCTTCCAGGCTGTGTTTCTCCTGCTGCTCTGCTATAAATAAAAAATTGGCTTAAAAGCAAAGGAGGCAACCAGGAGAGCTGTGGTTTGAATCCTGAGCTGCTGCCATTCCTGTTTGTTGTGACTTGAGAATTGTGCATTTTAACCTCCCTCCTTCCATTAATGACTGCAACGTTGTCTAATTTTATTCCAGGTCGTGGTGTGCTAATGTGGGTCACCATCTCATAGTGTTGATCTGCTCTTTCCCCCCCCCCCCAGTGATGAATTAGCTAATGTTGAGCCATGTACAGTACCAGATATGTGCACAGTATTATGTATTATTAAATGGAGTGGAGTTGAAACCCAGCTTTGTTCAGATTTGTCGTTCTGGATGCCAGAGCCCAGCACAGGACCACCCAGAGTGAGGGGCAAGTGGGGCAATTTGCCCTGGGCCCTGCAGGGGCCCCCACTAGAGTTTTTCAGGGCCCCTGGAGCGGGGTCTTTCACTCGCTCCGGGGGTCCCATAGCTTCTTCCGATCCGGGTCGTCATCGGCAATTCAGCGGCCGGGGGTCCTTCCGCCCCGGGACCTGCCGCCAAAGTGCTGGGTCTTTGGTGGTAATTCGGCAGCGGGGGCTCCCACCGCGAGCCTTCGGGGCACTTCGGCAGCAGGTCCCGGAGCGGAAGGACCCCCTCCCACCGAATTACCGCCGAAGTGGGGGGCCCTCTGCTGCCGAGGACCCCAGACCCCCTGAATCCTCTGGGCAGCCCTGGCCCAGCCTGAGCCCAAACATCTACACTGCAGTTTTATAGCCTTGCAGCCTGAGCCCCATGAGCCTTTAGCCCCTGCAGGAGGCACCTCAACATTACAGCTAAGACAACTGGGATCTGCTCTGTTGGATGTAACTATGTCCAGCCCTGGGACTGCTGTTTATTTTCCAACCCCTGTTTAGTTACCAGCCTCTGTTTGGGACCCCCTTCCCCCTACTGAGTTAATCGCAGGCAAGCAATGATTGCAGCTCCAAAAGTCAGTTTGCATATCAAAGGATCTGTGAGCTGTGGAATCTGATGCCTCCCCTCCCACACCATGGCTTTCTGGAGCTTGGGATAAATCTGCTTCCAGGTTTTTCTGGTTAGCAGTCCTGGGAGAGCACAACCCCCTGAACTGCATCTATGGCCTTTAATAAATGTATTGGCAAAGCCTATCCACTGTAGAGCTGCCTTCCAAAACATGGGAACAAAACAGATGAGAGCAAATCTAAACACACGGCCTTGGTGCTACCCCTTTGAACAGGAAGAGTCGCTCCCTGGGATCCTGCTGCAGCCCTTTCCCCTAACTCATCTGGAAGCTGTGTCATTTGATTGCTAGCCCTTCAAGGCTTTGCATATTCCTGCCTGTGAAGTGCCTTGGCCAACTTAGCATTAGACAAATAATCAATAAACAGGCTGGACAGAGGCCAGAATCTACCCTACTTTCCCCCCTGGGCCCGTGTAACCTTATTCTTGTTTCAGCTCAAGCGTCTGGATGTTTTATTTTAAAATGTGTGCTAACCATGCCAGCCTGCATCTCTGTCCCCATGGTTACAAGCCAGCAAACACAGCCCTGGACCCCTGTGCTACCCTGACAGCAATGAGGACGCCCCCGCTCCCATCCCCTCCCCAGCACCAAGTTGTCCCAAACGATCCTGCTTGGCTCCCCGCTCACAAGCAGACCCTATAACAAACTGGTCTGCAGCCAAGCCCATTTTGTGAAGAGTGGTTTGTTATTTTCTTGTATGCTCAGTGCTGCGTGGTGCATACAAATCCAGGCCTGCGTCTGCCCCAAAGAGCTTTGCTAAGGAAGCAAACTCCAGTGAGGAGCTTCTAAAGGGGACTGGAAACTCTGATCAGGAGTGGGGAACTAAATGATGGGAAATCCTTGGCCAGTTTCCGATCTAAAATTCGGTGAGGCTGCTCACAGGAAGCTGTTAGAGCAGATGGCAGCTGGGATTTCTGGGGATGCCTAGGAGGACGCAGGAGGCTGGTGCTCCCAATGTGTGCCATGTAGGAGTCTCCATGCCCTCGACCCAGTCCTGTGATCTGCTGGCTGGCATAGCCACGGCAAGGAGAGAAAAGCGCAAATAGGATCCAATTCTTGATGCATATTTTCTGCTCTGTATTTTCCACATGATCTGCTGACCACAGGAAGGAAACTAAAGGCCCGTGGAAAGCTGGAATTGAAAGGACAGGACTTCTACCCCTGAACTGGCTCGGCAGAGTCCCAGAACGTGCATGATGACTCGGAGGCCGGGGGGCAGGGGCGGGATGGTTGCAGTTCTTAATGTTGCAACTGCACTTTCTCTGAGATGCCGCATGAAACTGAGCAGGTCTGGTCAGTGCAGAGCTGAATCTCCTGCTTTCTGCTGTATCTGAAAGGCTTGTGGATGGGCTGGACGCCAGGAGGAATGCATTTCACTGCCACAGCTGAATAGGCCCAACTGTCACCACCTCAATGGGTGGGGACCGTACATTCAGAGCTCTAATCTGAGACTATGGAGATACTGCAGCTCAGGGAAATAATTGGACTGGCTGACGGTGTGGCTTCAAGAAAAGCTTTCCCTTTCAGGCTTGTGTACGCTTGCAGAAAGGGTACCTGAAACTTCTCAGCAGTGCAGCACTGAGCATGAGTAGAAGTGCACATGCTGTATAGAGGGATTTACCGGCGACAAAGTGCTAAAGTTGCCCCATGGAAGCATTTCCTCCCCCCACCCAAAGAACAGGAGTTACGGAGTCAGTTAAGCTTAGGGTTGCCAGCTATTCATTCTGGTCGAAAAGGGACCCTCGCGGCTCCAGTCAAGGCTGTTAAAAGTCTGGTCAGCAGCACGGCAGGGGCCTGAGGCTAAGGCAGGCTCCTGCCTGCCCTGGCTCCTCATTGCTCCCAGAAGTGGCCATCAGGTCCTTTAGGCGCATGGGCTGCCAGGGAGGCTCCGCATGCTGCCCCTTCTCTGAGTACCAGCTCCACAGCTCCCATTGGTCATGGTTCCTCCCTGGCTTCCCATGTACCTAGGTGCTGTAGGGACCTAGGAGCCACTTCCTGGGAGCTGCAGTAAGCATTGCCAGGACCCCGCCCAACACCTTGCCTCAGCCCTGAGCCATCTCCTGTATCCCGAGTCCTTCATCCCCAGCCCCACCCCAGAGTCCAGACCCCGAACCAGAGTCCTCACTCCCTTGCACCCCAACCCCCTGCCCCAGCCTGGAGCCTCCCTCTCAATTTATTCTTGTCCCAGAGTTAGTCTGGGCATCAGCTACTTGTTTCAATGCAAATTAGCAGCAGGGAACCCATGACCCACAGTGTAAAGTGTAGAATTTTGTTCTCCATCCTGTAACATACCTTGTTAATTCTTCTCTGTTCCATAATTCCTCTTCACATGCACCCCATCATACAGCCTCACACAGACCTAGCAGGCAGTGCTTGTTCCTGCTCTTCCCCAGATCCACAGAGATACCCCTGCCTTCCTTCTCCCCCCACCAACCTCTTACTAATGTATGAATGAGTTTAGAGGAGCCCCACTTGTGAGGTCTGTTCTGGGAAGGTGCTAATGTCACTACTTTAGGGGAAGGAGGTGCTCTTCCTTGGGCACTGTGCATGGCCATGATCCCAAAGACTTGTTACATTATCTCTAGAGGATAGGAGAACTGCAGCTAGTATTTATTTCTGAAAGCTCCAGGTACCAGAGCAACTGCTCTATGATCATTCAGTACAGTGATCTCAATCAAGTCTCTTCTTCATACTCCCCTCCCCTCTAGTCTCCTCCTAGAGAAGTGACCTGTGTGGACCTCTTTGCTCCTGCCTTGAACCCTTGGATAGTGAGATTCCTGTTCTCTGTCTGTTCAACCTCAATGCTACTGATCTGATCTCTCTCTGAAACAACCACCCTCTCCAGGCTAGTCCCACATGCTCTCGTATTGGATGTGCTCTGTTTGTTGCGTTTCAGCCTCTTCTTTTCACCCTTGATTCCTCTGATTCTCTGTAATGTATTCGCCGGTTGTGAGCCCCTCCTCTTCCCTGAAAGGAGTCTGCAGATGTGAGGAGCTCCTGGGATTCTCTCTTGGAGGTGAGGGAGCTGGGAACCTACAGACTCTTTATCAGCCATGGTTCTGGCTCATGCTGAACAAAGCAGCCCCACCATGATTGCAAGGGATCTGTGAATAGCTGCATTCACCTGCCGTCCCAGTTGCAGGTTTGCTGGCTGTGCCAGCAGAGGGTGGAGTGTGACTCACAAGCAATGTGGCACATGGTTGCCTGTCTGAGATGTGATCTCTGAAGATCCTGAGTCCCAACATGCAATACGGCCAGGCTGCTTGGATCAAGAGAGAGCACTGCATGCTGCACTCTGTAGTCTCTGATGACCAACTGTGTGTTGAGAAGGAAGACAGCTCCAATTTGCTCGTCTCCTGCTGCAGCTCTAGGTTGGGTGAAGTTTGAAAACTCCAGTGCCAACAGAGGAGAGGATCATGTGCTGGTCCATCCTGAATTTACTAATAGAGATCTTCAGCAGTCACTGTCCCTGAATCACCCCAGCAGCCTCTCAAAGTCAGTGAGCAAAATAGGAACTCTGGGCTCACCACTGGACTCCCTTGCAGAGGGGAAGCTCAGATGGCAACAGGCCAATGCTTATTGCTCTGTGAAATAGTCACCAAGGTATCGTATTCACGGTTGGGGCTAGAACCTGATAGAAACTCCCAAGGAAATGTGGCTTTAGCAATCCTCCTGCTACCATCTCAGGCTATTTCACCAAAGGTGCAGGTATTTTCAGATCCCAAAGGTCTCTGCTGCCTCTGCTCTGTTCACAGTATCTAGGTAACCCTTTGTCTGAGACTCATTGTCTCCTTCCATGCAAAGCTGGTGGGCTATGGAGGTTCAAAGGTGAGATGAAGTTAATGTAACTAACATCCCTTCCACCCTCGCCCTCCCCCGTCCCCTCCGCCATACACACACGTGTCACTTATGCTTGTTGAGGAGTTTTTGGACTCCCTAAGACTATGGCCTCGGTTATACACAGACTTGCATTGGTTTAGTTAAACTGGTGCAATCCTCTGTGTGGGCATTCTTATTTCAGATTAAGAGTGGTTTATTTAGAGTTTGCTTAGTCCCAAAAAAGCCATTCTAAAACTAAAATGATTGTGTCCTCACGGGGGATTGCACTGCTTTAACTATATTGGTGTAAGTTCGCACCTTAGGTGAAACAAGTGACTGGCTCGTGTAAATGAACCCTAAGACCCACTTACTGACATATAATTAACACATTGTCCGTGAGTCAAAGGGGAGTAATCTGGTGAGACTCACATGCCAAGGTGCCAGAACTGATTTACTTTCCTTTCTGTACACTTAACAGCTTTGTGTGTGCTTATAAGACAATGAAGCCTGTGGGAACAAAGGCTGGGGAGAGGGTTTGCTTCCACATGCAGAGCCCTTCTGCATCCAGGCTGGTTGGTCCTGCACAGGAAGTGTCACCCCACCATCCAGAATGTAGCCTGGTTTCTGTAATCTGCTGGGAACTTCCCTGCTGGGCCCAATGTACTGGGACACATGACTGAGCTCCTAGGCTAGCAGGCAGAGGGAGCATGTCCTGTAATTCCCCTCTCTGTTAGCCATTGAACCTCCTTGTTCTTACAGCAACAAGAGGGGGAAGTACTATCAGTCAGGAAGTCCCTCCAGCTCCAGCAGGAGTCCCTCCACTCTTCCTGAGGCAGCTGCCTCACTATCTGCTTCCCTCTCAGCCAAATTCCCTCCTTGCCTGTTGTTACTGTTGAGTCATCAGATGGGAGGTACAGTCATGGTGGCTCCTTCAGTCCAGGCAGCTCTGCTGTCTGTCCATCCAGAATTGTTCTGCAGTGTTCAGTCCTTTTACACATACACCTTATCCGTACCTCGCGGTGTATGCAGCCCTACCCACCTACATTCCAGCTCCTAGATTTTCTGTAGTGTGCCCATCTCCATGGCATCTCTGAGAGCAGTCAACACAGGTCCCAGTACTGCACATACCACCTTCCCAACACACACCAAGCTAGTCTTCTAGATTGCTAGTGAGGTCAGATGAAACCAAACTTAACGTTGGTCCTTGCAACCCCCACTAGACCACAATCCTCAATTCACTATCTTGTCATTTATAGCTCCCCATTGTTTAGGGTCCAGTTTCCAGTGTACGCAATAGAGTTCCTATTCAAGCCTGTTTGAATTAATATTGAGAATGAGATCTGTTGGAACGCTGCCGCAAATGCTCTATTAAACTCCAGCTATATTAGGGTGCAACTTTTCCTTTGTCCACTAATACTTTAATACTATTCAAAATAAAACATGATCCCATTTGTCTGGCAAGATCTCATAGATAAATCCATGCTGCCTGTTGCTCGTGGTGTGCTGTAGTATCAAGACATGTTTCATTATCTTCTATGGGAAGGGAGGGATTTACAAAGTTCAATTAGGCTCTTGATTCCTGTTTTGAAAGTCAGTAGGAGTTGGGTGCTTATTTATACTTCTGAAACTCCGCCTATCCCTTCCCTCAGTGGTTAATTATTTCTTTTTTTCCTTTGAATCTTTGTTCCATTATTTGAATGGGAATAAAATTTTGACTTATGGGAAGTAACTGCAAAGATCGTTCTTGTGTCCTTGTTGGAAGATCAGTATTCCAGGAGGTATCAGATGTAATTGTAAGGGGGAGGGGGAGTGTGTCCAAAGGGAGTGTCAAGTGAAACAGCAATGTGGATCTCTCCAAGCACAGTGATAACAAATTAATCCTATGATCGTATCAGGATAAAGTAGGAGTGTCCTTGAAGCAGCTTTGCAACTCAGAAGGTATAAGAATAGAATCCTAGAAAGGAAGGGACCTTGAGAGATCTTTTAGTCCACACAGACACCCCCTTATCCCCACCACATGCTGAGGCAGGATCAGCTATACCTAAATCCTAGACTGTTCCTGATAGGTGTTTGCTAACCTGTTCTTTAAAACTTCCAAAGATGGGGATTCTGCAACCTCCCTTAGTAACCTAGTCCAGTGCCTAACTACCTTTTTAGTTAGAAAGTTTTTCCTAATATCTAACCTACATCTCCCCTGCTGCAGATTAAGCCCATTACTTCTTGTTCTACCTTCAGTGGGCATGGAGGACAATTGATTCCTGTCTTCTTTATAACAGACCTTAACTTATTTGAAGGTTGTTCTTAGGTCCCCCCTCAGATGTCTCTTCTCAAGACTAAACATACCCAGTTTCTTTAGCTTTTCCTCATAGATAAGGTTTTCTAAACCTTTTATCATTTTTGCTACTCTCCCCTGGACACTCTCTCCAATTTGTCCACATCTTTCTTGAAGTGTGGCACCCAGAACTGGGCACAATATTCCAGCTGAAACCTCACCAGTGCTGAGCAGAGCAAAGGAGTTATCTTCCATGTCTTACAAGTGATCTTCCCGTTATTACATCCCAGAATATTAGCCTTTTCTGTAACTGCATCACACTGTTGACTCATATATTCAATTTGTGATCCACTATAACCCCCAGATCTCTTTAGCAGCACCACCACCTAACCAGTTTTTCTCCATTTTGTATTTTTTGCATTTGATTTTTTTCCTTCCTAATTACTTTGCACTTGTTTTTATTAAATTTCATCTTATTGATTTCAGATCAGTTCTCAAATTTGTTCAGGTCATTTTGAATTCTAATCCTGTCCTCCAAAGTACATGCAACCTCTCCTAGCTTGGAGTGACACACAAATTTTATAAGCATACTCTCCACTCCATTACCTTACTCTTTAATGAAAATATTGTATAGTACAGACCCAGAATAGACCTGCAGGACCCCACAAGATACATCCCCCAGTTTGACAGCAAACCACTGATAACTACTCTTTGAGTATGGCCTTTCAACCAGTTGTGGACCCACCTTATAGTACTTTCATCTGGACCAGATTTCCCTAGTTTGCTTATGAGAATGTGTCAAAAACCTTACTAACATCAAGTTCTATCACATGTACTGCTTCTCCTCTCTGTCCACTAAGTCAGTAATGCTGTAAAAGAAATAGATTAGGTTGGTTTGGCACGTTTTGTTCTTGGCAATTCCATGTTGGCCGATAGTTATTACCCTATTATCCTTTAGATGCTTACAAATTAGAACATAAGAACGGCCATACTGGGTCAGACCAAAGGTCCATCTAGCCCAGTATCCTGTCTACCGACAGTGGCCAATGCCAGGTGCCCCAGAGGGAGTGAACAGGTAATGATCAAGTGATCTCTCTCTCTCTTGCCATCCATCTCCACCCTCTGACAAACAGAGTCTAGGGACACTGTTCCTTACCCATCGTGGCTAATAGCCATTAATGGACTTAACCTCCATGAATTTATCCAGTTCTCTTTTAAACCCTGTTATAGTCCTAGCCTTCACAACCTCCTCAGGTAAGGAGTTCCACAA
>NC_133771.1:154973165-154996899 GCF_003597395.2 Chelonoidis abingdonii
CTTCCGATATGTTTTTTACCCCGGAATGATTGTGTCCCACTGATAGTCCTCAGTCCACCAGCTTTCTGTGATGCCTATTATATCAATATCCTCCTTTATCACGAGGCACTCCAGTTCACCCATCTTATTGATTGTTTAAGAATTTGTTCCAGCATCTTTCCAGGTATTAAAGTTAGGCTGACTGGTTTATAATTCCCCAAATCCTCTGTGTTCCCATAATCACTAATAGTTCAGAGATTGCTTCAGCTCGTTCCCCTTAAGTACCTTAGGGTGACCTTCATTAGGCCCTGCTGACTTGAATACATTTAACTTATCCAAATATTCTTTAACCTGTTCTTTCCCTATTCTGGCTTGTGTTGCTTCCCCCGGTTGTTAATGTTAATTGTGACCAGATGCTTAAACCCAATTAACTTTTTTAGTGAAGAGTAGACTGAAGCAAAATGTGCATTGAACACTTCAACCTTCTTCATGTGATCTGTTGTTACCTCCGCTTCCCCACTAAGTAGCGGACCTGCACTTTCCTTCATCTTTCTCTTGCTCCTAATGTATTTGTAGAACCTCTTCTTACTGTCATATATGTACCTTGCTCGGTGTAACACATTATGTGT
The DNA here is from genome assembly GCF_003597395.2 of Chelonoidis abingdonii. Taxonomy (NCBI): domain Eukaryota; kingdom Metazoa; phylum Chordata; order Testudines; family Testudinidae; genus Chelonoidis; species Chelonoidis abingdonii. The sequence continues at coordinate 154,973,774 of NC_133771.1, forward strand.
TATCTGACATTTAAATTAGGTTGTGTCTCGAGGTCTCAACTAGATTTGGGCCCCATTTGCTTGACATTGTACAAACTTTATAGTGAATGACAGTCCCTGGTGTAAAGCCTGCAGTTTAAAAGGCAAGACACTACAGGTGGCTGAGACAAAAACACGAGACGGTGTGGGATGGCAGGTGAATGTAGCTGTTGACTGATCCCTGGCAGTTATGGCAGTGTTGCACAAGCCAGATAGGGGTTGATAAAGAGGGATTAACAAAAATGTAGGATATGTGCAGTTCTATGGAGCCTATTTTGAAGATCTATAGGAAATAGGGTGACCAGATGTCCCGATTTTATAGGGACAGTCCTGATTTTGGGGTCTTTTTCTTATATAGGCACCTATTACCCCCCCACTCCCTGTCCTGATTTTTCACACTTGCTGTCTGATCACCCTAATAGGAAAGGCTGCTCCACAGGTATAAAAGGAGGACTGGAAGTGCACTGTTATCGATGGAGAAGTAATATGATTATAAGCAGCTCAGTATCTTTTCTGTGTTCTATAAAATGCTGTGCATGTTTTATATGCAGTGTTGTCTATGCAGTGTTGCAGTTGGGAACGGGATAGCGGAATTAACTGGGTTGGTTTTATACCTATCTATAAAATCAATGATGATGCTCTAATAACAAAGAAAAGGAATGTTGGCCTGGATGAATGTAAATGTATGCTGGAAACACCCAGACTTGGGCTTGGTCTAAACTATAAAAGTTAAGTTGACCCAGCTCAAAAATCCACACTGCTCGTAGTTACACCTCTTTAACCTTTGGCGTAGATAGCGCGAGGTCGACAGAAGGATTTTTCTGCCACTCGGGGAGGTGGATTAACTCCTTCTGTCGGCATTAACAGTCCCCCAGACAGCCTCTAATTACCTCCCACACAGCCCTAGTGTTTCAGAGCAACCTGACCTTGTACCTCCCTAGCTGTTATTCATGGATTATTTATAGAGTGCAGATTGCTCCTGATGACTTCTCCCTGCCTACCTGTTCTGTCAAAGCTCAATATTTTTTTCCTGAGGAGCTGTACCAGGTTAAATCCAGAACTAATCTCTTATTAACCCTTTATAGTGGGACAAGTAAGGATTTGATTTAGTTTTGGGGTAGATTCACTGCAGTTCTCCACCACCCACTCCAGCACATGTGCACTTACCCTGTACCTGATGTTCACCTCCCCTAGAGGTACGTACACAAGTGTACAGCCTGTGTACCCCTGTATTGTTCTCCACCTTTGTGTGATCACAAAACTGCTGCCCCCATGGACTTGGAACAAGGCCCTGCAAGTTCCCATGCCAAGAAGCAATTCTTAGTGCTATGCTTCACTGGGTTGTACAGTGCTGGGCCTCTACATGGGGTGAATCTTATTCACTCTGAATGAACTGCTGGTTGGGTGTGAAGTGAGTTTGGGAAGTTTTGCTTGGTATGTCTCCCCCCTTACAAATGGCATTTCGGAGCCATCTGCTGTCAGCATTTGTTCTGCGAAATTCCTCCAACCCCTGAGTAATCCTAGCAGGAGAGAAGCCCAGGCCTGAGACCCCTACACTGTTGGGTCTCATTGCATTGCTGTTGACAGAGCATTTGTGGAGAGACAAGCAGTTGGTCCCTTCTTACTCAACATCTCTGCACCTCACGTGCCTTTGAGTCACAGCCGCTTGCTTTGCTGACCCAAACAGATTTTACTCCTGGGGAGCTGATGCAGCTATGGGAGAGCAGGCCTGACTCTTTTGTCTGGTAAAACAGCAGCAAGATGTGTCAGGAAGGTGGAGGAGATGTTGCTGAGAAATAACAAAGGTAGCACTTCCATGAGGTGTATCAGTTGCTTTCCTGATTCTAAGCCCACTTTGCACCTTACTTATTTTAATTACCTGTTAAACATCAGATATAGTCCCAGATAAGAATGAAATATGAAGCATAGGGCATGTACATACAGTTCCCATTGACTTTAGTGGATTTTGGTTTGGGCTTATAATGTGTCTGAGTTCTACTCACCATAAGTAGTTCTTCCCTGTACATGAGGGGAGAAATATGCCCATGCGGCCTACGTTGCAGAAATATCCTTATTTTTCATGTATCCTTGGCCAGCTGCCAGTTCTTTGCACTGATCGCACTGTGAAGGTCCCATGTCCTCCCCTCCCACGAAGCCGATCAAATAGTTTATGAAATTGCTGCGTTGTCACTCTGGGTGGATCTGCTTGGGTCTCATAAGTGAATAATGCAGCCAGTGGAACTCTCAGAGCTGAATGGGGAGCCCCTCTGCCTGTCTCCTCATAACTAGTTGTGTGGGGGAGAGAGGAGGAGGGCGCAGGCAGCAGCAGAAGAAAAGAGGAGGTGGTGTCAGGGTGCAGACTGATAGTGATTCTTAATTGGCCATCTCAAGTAAATTCCTATTAGGCAAAGTCACTTCCTGCAGCACTGTAGCTGTCTTGCTACAAGTGGGTGACATCTACCATTCTAGTAGAAACTTTCCTATTAGGAAGGCTATAGGAATATCTGCGGGGAGCCATGCAGTATATACTGTAGCTCAGCGTGTTACAGTAAAGGTTCATTTCTCCCAGGCTATCACACGTGTAGGGCAGGACTTTGTTGCTTTTGAGCGAGATCTGCTTCTTGGCCACATTAGCGCTGCGAGGAATATTTGCAGTCCCCAAGACAGTCAAGCCAGCTTCCCACAGACGTGTGTGTGTGTGTGTGCGCACGCGCACCAGCCCATTCAAGCTACTGCTTAAATTCACTTAGGCTATGGCTACACAGCAGCACTGGTGCAGCTGTGCCACTGTAGTGCTTCTAGTGCAGACGCTCTCCCTCCAACACAGCAGTGTCCACACTGGTGCTTAGGTCAGTGTAACCTACGTCGCTCGGGGGGTGGCTTATTTGCACCCCTGAGTAACATAAATTACATCGACCTAAGATGTAGTATAGCCGTAGCATCAGTGGGGAGTACTGATTACCTCAGGGCTTGAAAACGCCACTTGCCAACTTTCCCTAATGACTGAAAGTTTGGGTGGGGAGTACCTAAGCTATCAATTTCTGAAGAAGCTAAGCTTTTGTCTTTTCAAAAAATTAACCTTTCAATCCTCATGTTTACAAGAAAACATTCCACAGGTGCCACCTTGCCTGCAGACAGGCCATTCCAGAGTCTCCCTGCTGTCAGAGCTAAACCTATGCGGCAAAAGCAGGAAGTGCACTCTGGTCCATTTCACTGCAGTCATTCAGAATCTTGCAGGCCTCTGTGAAACTGATCAGAACCATGTTGGTTGTAATCCTGCAGCTTGTCAAGCTCTGAGCAGCAGCAGAGGCAGGTGCTATTCATAAGGGAGGAGGATCCAAAAGTGTGGAGGCTGGGAGAGGGTAGGGCCTGGTCTACACATGCAAATTAGATTGACCTAGCTACATTGCTCAGGATTGGAAAAATTACACACCCTGTGCAAGGTAGTTCGGTCGATCTAACCCCCTCGCTGTAGATGCAGCTAGGTCCAGGGAAGAATTCTTCCATCAGTCTTGCTACCATCTCTCAGCAATGGAAAAACCTGCTTCCATCAATGCTGTAGTGTAGATGCTTTCTGCAGCAAGAGCTACCACACTGTAGCTGTGCTGCCGTAGCCACTGTAGTGTAGACGCACCCTCCGACCATCCAAGAATCCCCACTCACAGCTTCTGGGAGCCTGGGCAGGAGGAAGGGCAGCAGAGCAGCAGACACAAGCCTCACCACCACCACTTGCAGAGCTGTCAGGACACTTTACGGCAGGTTCCTAGTGATTTGTCATGCCCTGGTTTACCACCATCTGAAATAATAACCCTTCGTCTGCCTATAGCAGAAAGATGGCTCAGGGGCTAGGGCACTAGCGTAGGTCTTGAAGACCAGGGATCAACTCTCTGCTCCGCCGCAGACTTCCTGTGTGACCTTGGGGATGTCACTTTACTGTGTCTCTGTGCCTCAGCTCCTCATCTGTATAATGGGGATAATAGCACTGCCCTATCTCATGGGGGTAGTGTGAGGATAAATGCATTAAAAGACTGGGAAGTGCTTTGAGATCTGCTGATGAAACCTGCTATTATCATTATTTAGCATCTGAGAATCACAGGGTGTTCTACTAACATGTTAACCTCATAACGCCCTGGGGAGGGGGGCTATTTGACAGAGGGGAAACTGAGGAACAGAGGGGGCAGTGACTTGCCCAAGATCACACAGTGAGTCAGTGGCAGGATTAGAAATAGAACCATTGACACTTCTGAGTTCATTTGCCACAAACCCATGCTGCTTACCCACTGAATTCTAAACCCATGTGATCTAAGCCCTAGAGACACCTCTGTCACTTCCACAGGGAGCCTGAACTGTTTCAGGAACAGAGGCTTTTGTAGCACGTGTGTGCTTGTGAATAAATAGCCAGGGGTTTGTATGATGAATGGGGAATTCCGCAGAGCGATACCCAGAATTGTGTTGGGCTTGTGGGTTACTTGACTGTCACATTGGGTAGCTCTGCAAACATCCATGACTTAGCATTTTAGGATTTCTGAGGATGGGAGGAGGTGAGTGGATGAGTACGGGGAATAAGGGGGCGTGGGAATGACTCAGCTGCAGGGGGCGGGTGGGGCGGAGGGGAAGGACATGTATGTAAACAGTCAGGACGACTTTCATCCAGAGGAGCTGCAAAGTGAAACCCTGGGGAAGCTTACTGGGAGTAAGGACTAAATGGAGGGCTGCTCTGCGAGGGCTTGAAGTCCTCCAGTGAGGTTCTTCCTGCTCCCCAAAGTAAGAGAGAACATTGAGCTCAGTGTGGAGAGCTGGGGATCAATTTCTAGAGGCAACCTCTCTGCTTAGAGCTTGCTCCTGTTCTCCCAAGACCGTGTTCTGTTCTGCTCTGCTCTGCTCGTTATTCGTACAGCACGGAGAGAGGTGACGGTTATTTTGGGGGCAGAAAATCCAGCCAGGTCCTTTTGCTGTTTTACATACTGTGTTCTCCCTTCACTGTGTCCTCCCCGGTGCCATCCTCTAACCCTTGTCATGAGCAGTCTGGAGTCATTTGGAACAAGAATGTATATTTTTAACATGGGGTCCCCAGCCAGAGCCCTGTGCTCCAAGCTCAGCCCTGAGCAAACTTCCAACCCACATACAAGTCCTTCTAATGGGGTCACTTGCCCCACTGTTGTGGCGCCTGCAGGCAGAGGTTTGAGGCCAAGAAATTGATTTGACCTCCCCCCTAGGAGCACATCCTCTTTCTTGCAAGGGTTCTGAGCCAGCAGCCTAACAACATGGGGGGAAGTGAATCCGGGAAGCACAGAGGGGGAACGGAGCCAGGGGATCCATTACAGAATAATAACTGAGTGGAATATTTCTGTCTGTCTGTCAAGCAGGAAGGCATTAGCTTTCACTTAGAGGGACAGCTAAGTGCAGGGTCCTAAAGATGGGCCCAGCGTGATTGGATGATGGGACTCGTCCAAGGGAGAGTGAGCAGATAATCAGATGGTCTTCTGGGAAGAGGCAGGAGTAGGCACTGCTGAGTTCATCTGGATGGCCTTTGAGGCTGTGATCTAGGCATCCAGTTAAAAAACATTGTGTGCTCTGAAACACAAGGGACTATTTCCAAGCACCCAGTGTTGTGCTAAGCTCAGAACCCTGAGGGTATGTCTATATTACAATAAAACACCTGCAGCTGGCCCACATCAGCTGACTTGGGCTTGCAGAGCTCACGCTGCTGGGCTGTCCATTTGCAGTGTAGACATTCAGGCTCAGCCGGAACCTGGGCTCTGAGACCCTCCCCCAGTAAGAAGATGGCATGGGCTCACTTATGTGGGCCAGCCACTGCTGTTTAACTGAAGTCTAGATGTACCCCTAGAAGCCAGAGTCAGTCCCCAAACTAAGCTGACTGGAGCTGTGGGGAGGTGTCTTGTGGGAGCTGCAGAGATCAGTGTTGAGTCTGTTCTTATTTAACTTTTCATGTAACATTTTTCATCTCCTGAGCACTGTATGCACCAGTCTGAATGCTAGCCGCCTCCTGAGAGGCAGGAATAAGTGTTATTCTCTCACTCTTAGAGGTAGGAAGACTGATCAACAAAGAGGTTAAGGACCTGACTTTCAGAAGTGCTGAGCACCCACTGCTCCAGATAAGATCAGTGGGAGCTGCAGGTGATTAGCACTTCTGAAAAATCAGTCTCCAAGTGACTTGCCCAAGATGCCACAGTGCTTCAGTGGCAGAAGAATTCAGCAGTTCCTGGCTCCCAGTGCTGTGCCTTGATCTGGAGGCCGTTGTGCTTTTCTTTCAAGCTAGCAATCTGGGAGGCAGTAAATGTCTGTTAAAGGTGCAGCTGATGCTAAATTAGGAGGAGCTTGGAACACTGCGGATGTGTAATGGGACAGAGAGCTGCGTGCCCCAATGCACAGAGCTGCAGCTCGGCTAGTAATGCCGGGAGGTGTGGAGGTGATTCTCCATCTCTTCGTGGTTCTGGTGCAGGCACCCGTGGGATACTGCGCTTAGTGTTTTATCCCAGGCTGGAGAGGCACTAGCTTCTCTCTGTACAGCCCTAGTGAGATCAGGCATAGAATCATTTCAGGAGCCCTAGAGCTAGAAAAATGTCAGGTGTAGAGCATGGGAAGGAGGAAGAAGACAGGTGATAAAGGCTCTGCTCCTCAGGAGGAAAGAACTGAGTGCAAACAGCTTGGCTCAATGCCAGCTGTGCCCAAGGGGCAGCGGGTTTGTTTAGAGGCCCACAAAGGTAGAACTAGGGGTAATGGAATAAAACCGAGCGGAAGGAAGTGTAGGCTGGATGCCCATAGTATTCCTAATGCTGACATCTCTGCAGCTGTGTAGCAATCTGAGCAGGGAAAGAGTGGAAACCCTTTTGTTTGTTTCTTAAAACTGAATGGGGGAATAGACTGTAGGTAGCCATCCTGCCCTGGGCCTAGGCGTGTTTGCTAGACAGACTAAACAGGTGTTTTATCTACCCCTCACATCCACATACCATACTTCTCATGATGCAGATACCAGGGCTGGATCTGGCTCACTGTAGTTTGTCCCACTCGACTTCAGTGAAGTCATGCTCCAGTGGATTTACTCACACCAGGCCTGCGCCTGGTTCAAGGCGTTCACCAGCTGGGCTGGAATGCGCTGCCCTGTGCCATCCAGGGGTGGCAGCCAGGCACTCGCTGCTGTGCCCACTGGTCTTTGGAGGGCTGGTGGAGCACAGCCTTGTTTCCGTGCTCTGGGATTCCTCGGGATGCCGGTGATGACGTAAGAAAGGGCAAGCTGCCCAGGATGAAATTCCATCCCGCCTGCTTGTTCACAGGTCTGTGGAAAGATTAAAGTGACAGAAATAGAGCATAAACAAGCCGCCAGGCTGGACATGGTGTTGCCCTCACCCATGGATCCTTGTACTTCTCCATTTCAGACTGTGGCGGACTATATATAACCCAAGAGCTGCTTCGAGGGGGATGGGCTCGCCTTGTGGGCTCTGGACCTGCTGATATCTGGGCTTGTCTCTCTCACAAGCTGGCCTGTTCGGGGCATACAGCTCCTTACTCCCTTGGCTTAATGTGGCCAGGGAACAGCAGCAGATTTCTCACACACTGGATGGCTCAAGGAACAAAAGGGACTGATGACACAGGGGAGTGCCTGAGCACTTGCACACCAGGGTGACCAGCAGTAACGGAGCAGGAAATGCTGCACTGGTCCAGGCCGCATAACATGGGGTTTGGATGGACATCACTGAAACGTTTCCTCCAAGCTGAGGGCAAGATGCAGAGGAAAGCTGAGCTGCAGAAACTCTGTTTGAAGAAGACTGGACTGACCTGAGTGCCGGGACGCTGCCCTGCCAGCTCTTTCCCATTCCTTCACCCTCCCCCACCAGCAGTAAAAAGCAAAGCACTTTCATAAAAGATTCTCGGCTTATCTCTTGCTTGCAGGGTATATTTTTCTGCTCTGTTATTGGAAACCCAGATAAAGATGCCAGGAAGCTGCGTTTGTGTTGCATAGTAATAAAGTTCTCGTTGACACTCGGTATCTGCAGGTATCCTCTTCTGGAGAGAATGCAGACAGCTTTTCTGATTGTTGCACCTGTTGGGTGAAATGATTAGACACAGCTCAAAGCGCCATGAGACCCTTTGACCCTCGCTCTCAAAGCTTCAGGGCAGGGAGATTTATTTAGACTTTGGAATTACTTCCTTTCAGATAATTGCATAGTAATAATTGCATAGAAAGCAAAGCACCATGTTTGATGTGGGATATCATCTCTGGGGATCTGACGTATTATGTTTGAGAGCTGAAACAGAGAACTCAGTGGGGGCTTGTCCATACTAGGGGGAAATGGTTGTGTTATTTAAAATTGTGGTAGCTAATGCTCCCAGTGCAGGGAGAAAAGGTGGCTAAGGTAACATCTTTTTATTGACCCAGCTTCTGCTAGCGAGTGAGACAAGCTTTCAGGCACCAGAGAGCTCTTCAGGTTCTGTGGCACTTTAAAGCTTTTCTCTTTCACAAACAGATGTTGGTCCAATAAAAGATATTACTCCACACACCTCCTCTCTCGTGTTCCGGGACCAACATGGCTATGACATTGCAATCAATCATAGTGTAACCAGGACAATCATGTAACAACTAATAATAATAATAATAATTAATAATTGGATGTGTTAAGCTATTATGTTTTTAAAGAAACGCCTTTTATCTAGGGCTGTCGATTAATCACAGTTAACTCACGATTAACTAAAAAAAAAGCAATCCCAATTTAAAATATTGATTGGGATTTAAAAAATCGTGATTAATCACACTGTTAAATAATAGAATACCAACTGAAATGTATTCAATATTTTCAGATGTTCTTCTATATTTTCAAATATATTGATTTCTATTACAACACAAAATACAAAGTGTATAGTGCTCACTTTACATTATTTTCATTACAAATATTTGCACTGTAAAAATGATAAAAGAAATAGTATTTTTCAATTCACCTCATACAAGTACTGTAGTGCAATCTCTATTGTGAAAGTGTAACTTACAAATGTAGGGGGTTTTTTGTAACATAATTGCACTCAAAGCCAAACAATGTAAATCTTTAGAGCAAGGGTAGGCAACCTATGGCATGCGTGCCGAAGGCAGCACATGATTTTTAATGGCACTCACACTGCCTGGGTTCTGGCCACCAGTATAGGGGGTTCTGCATTTTAATTTAATTTTAAGTGAAGCTTCTTAAACATTTTAAAAACCTTATTTACTGTACATATAACAATAGTTTAGTTATATATTATAGATTTATAGAAAAAGACCTTCTAAAAACATTAAAATGTATTAGTGGCACACAAAACCTTAAATTAGAGTGAATAAATGAAGACTTGGCACAACACTTCTGAAAGGTTGTCGACCCCTGCTTTAGAGCCTACGAGTCCACTCAGTCTTACTTCTTGTTCAGCCAATCCCTAAGAGAAACAAGTTTATTTACATTTACAGGAAATAATGCTGCCTGCTTGTTATTTACAATATCACCTGAAAGTGAGAACAGACGTTCGCATGGCATTTTGTAGCGGCATTGCAAGGTATTTACATGCCAGATATGCTAAACATTTGTATGCCCCTTCATGCTTCAGCCACCATTCCAAAGGACATGCTTCCATGCTGATGACGCTCATTTAAAAAAATAATGCCTTAATTAAATTTGTGACTGAACTCCTTGGGGGAGAATTGTTTGTCTCCTGTTCTGTTTTACCACATTCTTCCATAAATTTCATGTTACAGCAGTGATGACCCAACACATGTTGTTTGTTTTAAGATCACTTTCACAACAGATTTGACAAAACTAAAGGAGGGTACCAATGTGAGGTTTCTAAAAATAGCTACAGCACTCGACCCAAAGTTTAAGAATCTGAAGTGCCGTCCAAAACCTGAGAGGGATGGGATGTGGAGCATGATTTCAGAAGTCTTAAAAGAGTAATTATCAGATGCAGAAACTACAGAACCCAAACCACCAAAAAAGAAAATCAACCTTCTGCTGGTGGCATCTGACTCAGATGATGAAAATAAACATGCGTTGGTCAGCTTTCCTTTGGATCATTATCAAGCAGAACCCTTTGTCAACATGGACGTATGTCCTCTGGAATAGTGGTTGAAGCTTGAAGGGCATATGAATCTTTAGTGCATCTGGCACTTAAATATCTTGTGATGCTGGCTATAACAGTGCCATGCGAATGCCTGTTCTCATTTTCAGGTGACATTGTAAACAAGAAGCGGGCAGCATTAGCGCCTGCAAATTGTAACCAAACATGTTTGTCTGATTACTCAGTTTTACTTCAGCAAGACTTGTAGGCTCTAAAGTTTTACATTGTTATTTTTGAATGCAGTTATTTTTTTGTACATAATTCTACATTTGTAAGTTCAACTTTCATGATAAAGAGATTGCACTACAGTACTTGTATTAGGTGAATTAAAAAATACTGGTGTTTTTTTTTACCGTGCAAATATTTGTAATCAAAAATATAAAGTGAGTATTGTACACTTTGTATTCTGTGTTATAATTGAAATTAATATATTTGAAAATGTAGTAAACATCTAAAAGTATATTAAATGGTATTCTATTGTTGTTTAATAGCACAATTAGTCCAATTAAGCACAATTAATTTTTGTAATCACTTGATAGCCCTACTTTTTTCCTAGGTTGGACAAGCCAGAGAGATCAAGGAGGCTTCAGTCCTTAAAGAGACCTAGATGTGATAGTGGACAGGAAATTAGACTGACATTTGCAATGTAATCTGAATGAAGAAAAGCCTAGGACATTTTGAGCCCTGAGTGTAAAGCTGTCATGTCCCATATCAGGGAGGTGACAGTCCATCTCTGTATGGCTCTGGGATATTGTATTTATTCTAGGCACCTCCTTACCATAAAGATATTGACATTCTGGAAGGAGTTCAGAGAAGGGCAGTGAAAATGATCAGGGGCTGGAGGGACTTGCTTACCAGGAAAGTTAGAAAAGCTAAGTGTGTGCAGCTTGCTTGGGGACAGCAAAGGGGGATGGGTTAAATCTACAGATGTTCGAAGGGTGTAAATGCAAAGGAGGGGAAAGCATTATTTAAGTATGGGGCATGGGGCTAGAACCAGCAGTAATGGGATGAAATTAAGAAAATGAAGATGTAGGTTGTTGGGAGACATTTCCTGTTCTAAGAGACTGTAGAACCATTGCCCTGGAGAAGGGATGAAAGCATCATGGACTGGGATTTTGTTTAAACAAGCCACTACAGGTGATCCCATAGGGACAAATCCTGCATTGCCAGGAAGACTTGGGTGATCTAGCCAATCCTTGCCTGAATAGGACTTGTTTTGTTCCCAGCATCCCAGCTGTATATAGTGCTGCTTGATTAATGACCTCACAAAAGGTAGGGCCCCAATTCAGGAAAGCACTTGAGCACATGCTCGAGTCTATCTTGAGTCAGGTGAGCATTTAACTTTAAGCATGTGCTTAAGTCCCAATCACTTGAATGGGCCATGGTTAAGGTTACGCATGTACTTAACGAGCATTTCTGGATGGGGATGCTTTCCTTGATTTGGGACCTTGGGTTGGGAGGTGCTGCCCAGATGACAAGGCTTTCCACAGGGAGCAGGTAACCTAGGAGGCCGCGGGGCTGTACAATGCCTCTCCCTGTGCTCTCCAGACTGTGTCCTGCCTAGCATCATGGCTGGGGCTTTCCAAGGGGAGCAAGGGTACTGGGATGTGCCAAGGCAGGACACAGCCCAGAGAACACTGGGAGAGGTACCGTGCTGCCCCAGCCCCTAACAGGGTTGCAGCCCCGCGAACCCACCTGTGGATGGGTCTCAGCACATCCCAGCACTTCCTTCCCTGGCTGCAGTCCTGCAAAACTGTCTTTTGCTCGTTGGCAACTGTTGGATAATGGCAACATTTTGCCGCTCACGGAGAGAGCTACTAGATGGAATCTCCTGTAATAAGCAGTAGTCGCGTACGCTTTATTTCTTGGCAGTAATCAATCTCTCAGCGTGCTACAAGCCAGTGACAGCTTCCCTGGGTGCAGCTTCCGTTAATGCCTGTCTTGGTGAATGTTGTTTCATTAGTGATACCATAGGAGGCATTGTACTAGGCAGCGATCTCTTAGGCTAGTAAAGGCCGGCAGTCTCTCACTTTCTCACACAGTTATTTCCTGTAACGTGCGTGGCGCATCTCCTGATCCAGCGTCACGTTTGGCCGTGGATGAAATCTCAGAGCAAGGATGTGGCATCTGAAACTCCCCTGTGCATGCAGAAGGAGTAGATTTGTCTCTGTTCCCAGGAGATTCCCTGGCTGCTGTCTTGGGGGGGCTGGTGGCTCTTGTTTTGACCAGGTATACTGATCTTTCTGCCAGTTCCTGAGCGACGTTTGACATCTCTTGCCTCCCTGCCCTAGAGGCCAGGATGCATTGCTCCATGCGGCGCTTTAGGGAGGAATCGATAGGATCTGAAGCCCTTGATTTTTTATGGTGCCATGAAATGCCCAGGTTGCCAGGAGATCCCTTTTTCCCACCATGGGTAATGTAAGACCCGCCAGGGCTGTGTCAGGAAGCCTGGCAGAGGTGGGTAGGCTTACAAGGAGGGAGTGACTTGCTCACCAGACTGTCAAACTGTTCTGCTTTCTCTAATGTGGTGAGCAAGCCCAGTGCTGGACACTAGGGCAGAGGGGCAAAGCAGGGTCTGAGCTCCGCCCTGAGGCAGGGTGTTTGCATGCAGGCCATCACTGCAGTCACGCTCTTCGCTTTTGGTGTGAAGTGAAGTGTAGTGGCTGCAGGGAAGAGTTGCAGGGAGCTCTGAGGGAAAGGAACCCTTTGAGTGACACATAGTGCTGGCACTGGGCTGGCACAGAAATCCAGCGCGATCTGGCTACAAGGGAGAGGTCACCCTGTGCTCACTACCTGCTCTCCCTGAGAACCGGGCACCCGTGGACCCATAGAGCAGGTAGTTCATATTCCATGCTAAAGGAACAAGCCTGGCAGAGCAAGAGGAGGGAGCTCTGAGGTTCCTTTATACGTGATCCGCAGCTCAGGTTTGAGGTATATACTGCTGGGAGCAGAGCCATCCATGGGCAGCAGTCTCTTGGTGGCCAGCCTGCCTTGTGGTGGGTTGGTGATCTTCGAGAGCAAGACCCCTCCCTGCAGGCCAATGGAAAGGGCCTGTGTTTGGAGGCAGAAGTTCTGTCCGCCTGTCTGGTATCCTGGTTCTGACAGGGACCGGTGCTGGGTGCATCAGAGAAAGGCGCCAAAGTTTCATGATGCACTGCGCTGCACTATTATGCCCCCTTTGGGGTTGAGGAGCAAGTAGCCTCCTAACCATACGTGTCAAGGCCCTGGAGCATGGTCCCTGGTGTTCTCTTCACGTTAGTGTCACTCGTTGGCAGCGGGGCAAAGCTTCTCCTTCCAGTGAGCATAGTTCAAAGTTTGGGTCAAGTCTAACTGCACCTTTGACCTCTTTCTGTCTTTCCATGGGCACCCTTTCAGGTGACAGGCCCGGGGCCTGCACATCTCTCAGGGTGGAATCCTGCCATTCACCTCACTTTTCAACTGGGTCTCCAGGCTACAGCACCTCTGTGTACCAACCAGGAGTCCTCAGCAGCACCAGCTGGGTGTGGCACCTGCAAGAGACTTCCCTTTGGGAGCTGTAACCTGTCATTCATTACAGTGACACGGAACAGCCTCTTCAAAACAAAGTGTCATTCATTGATCCATATGACCATGGCACTCAGGGAACAGCGGGTTAACACAACCACCCGCCAGCACCCCTGGGACTTGCCTAAAGCTTAGTATCATAGCCAATGAAGTTAATCTGAGGTGTGATTATTGCTAGTTGAAAACTTTTCCCTCAAAGCTTAGGCCTGCTGGGGACTGGGGTTCAGGCTGCTTCCCTGAACACGCCGCCTCAGAGTCCCTGGTCTGCCACTGAGCTTCAGGGGGTGTCTCTTTAAAACCAGGCAGGCCCCTTGTTCTCTGTTGTCCCCAAGCTGGGGCCCCTTCCCCTTGCCAAACGGCTCTGGTGAGCACAGCGGTGTGGAGGGAGACCAGTCATTGTCTTCTAAGTATTGGTGGCTTTCTGAAGCCATTGAACTGCTTTCCTGGTACATGCGACTGACTCCTTCACGCCAGCTGGCAGAGTCCCACCATGACACCAGCTGGCAGGTACAGCGCTCTCCCACTTTCCTCACAGCCAGCAAGAGGGGTTGGGCTGTTGTCACGGAGTCCCTGGGCGATGCTCTGGAACAGCTCCCCACAAGGCCAGTCAGGACTTTGGGGAGCCTCCTCTCCCTTGGAGCAGACTTGTTCAGGGCAAGAAGCTCACACGTCTTCACCTCCTGGGTCTTGGGGTCTCTCCTTGGAGTAGCAGCATCCTCATGCTCCTGCCGTTCGCTCCCACAGAAGCCACCAGGCGGGGTCTGGGGAACCACTGGTCCTACCCCCACTTTGCAGTCAGACTACTCTACACCAGTAAAAAAGAGGTTTTCATGACAGAACAAGGTCAAAACAAGCTTGTAAGATAAGCGAACCGACGCTCTCTCACGCCGTCCATTCTGGGGCAGTGAGCCATACCCCACTCCTGCCCCAGGCAGCTCCACCTAAAACCCCTCAACCCTCTCTCTGCTCAGACCACTTTCCCGGGCGGCCAGGATACCTATCCTTTCGGCCCAACAACCTTCAGTTTCACTTTGCAGAGAGGGCCCAGGCATCGTTGTGGAGGACAGAGTACCAGGCTTTAGGTGCACGCTCTGCAGCAATCACACACCCTTATCCCACCACCTAGATATTAAGAACTGCATAGGGGACACTGAGGCACCAATACAGTATTCAGAGCAACATTAAGAACATTCCCAGTTCGTCACAGGCTGCAGTTCTCTGGCTACCCCTGGAGCAGGTACAGCATCAGGGCAAGCCTCCTCCTACCACCCTCTCCCCTGCCCTGGCACCATCCTCCCTCAGGGCATTCACGCTCTGTGTTCCTGTCACTCCTTGGTATGTCACTGCTGACACTGGCTCCCAGGGGGCCCCGGGATTAGTGCTGATTGGGCTGAGTATGGTCTGGCCTGAGACCCCCTAACTCACTTCAAGTGAAGCCTCTCCAGCCACTGGATCACATCATGGTGAATAGATCTGTGGCAGCAGCTGGGCTGGCTGTGCCTGAACTGAAGGAGTAGGGACGGAGCCTGCATGCCCCACCAACACATCCCTTCACTGTGATCTTTGTTACCTCACAGATCCTTGTCCAGTGGCAGGGTTTAGATTCCACTCCTAGTCCCGGATGTACCTGGGGACCTGTGCCTTGCCTGCATGCTTTTCTTTACGCTCTGCCCCAGGCTGGTCCGTGCTGTCATTGCTGTCAGTCTCTTGGATGCCGATCAAGTGTGTCTGTCTGTCTGTCTGTCTGACTCGTGGAGGTAGCTGAGGGGCATATTGGATACTCTGGCTCCTGTTAATTTTCCTCAGCCGATGTGGCACGCCTGTCCCGAGCTGCTCTCCTGTTGCCCTGTAATCATCCTGGCCTGCTGGGTGGTCTCTGGCACCAAGGGCCCTTTGCTGATGTCATCTGTCAGTCAGGAGCTCCTGATCTCCTTCCTTCCTATGCATCAGCTGCCAAATCTCTTTTCATGGAGGGGTTCCTGGGGGAGTCGGACTCTACCCACTGCTGGGGAGTGGCTGTGTTCACCTTTCCTCTGCACAGTCCTGTGCAGTGGATCCATCTGCTAACTGGTTCCTGTTGGTTGGCTTCACAAGCTAGTATCTGACGCTGGCTAGATAGTTAGTCCTACAAAGATTCCTGACTCTGTGACCTTGCCTGACCTCCCTCCTCTGCTTTCCACTCTTGAGCCACTGCAATCTACCAGACAGTCTCCTGCAGATGTGAGTCCCTGAGCGGGCACCTCCCAGGAGCAACAGGGATGGGGAAAAGGGGCATGACCATCTCCCGCCTGCAAACACTTTGAACTACTGCATGCTGTGTGTGGTATTTCTTTTAGTTTCTAATGAAGTGTGTGAAAAGGTCTGCAATTTGCAAACGGCCTCTTTAACTGCAGAAACTAAAAAGTATCCATAGGGAATCGGGTACTGGGTCCCTGCCAGCAGACCTGAGAAATAGCTAGAGCTGGAGGCAATGCAGTGTCCTGGACTCTGCTCCAAACTGCTGCCTGCATTAGCTGCTAGAAACCATCTGCCTCCAGCCCGTTCTGGAGACTTTTTATTTCTCCTTCCTTTTTCCTTTACCTCTTCAATTTTCCAGCTGGAGGACTGAACAGTTCGGGGGCATGAGGAGATAACTGTGAACTATAAAGCACCTCACGCCAATTTGTGGAGGTTGTTAAATATTTTCTGGCCACAATCCCGGAAATGAAGCCCCAGCTTCTTGTGTTCGGAATTGCCAAGTGCAGCTGTCCAGGTGAATGAAGAAAGACTGTTATCTCCTGGGGCAGGGATTGCCTTTTTGTTCTGTGTTTGCACAGCACCTAACGGGGTCCTGGCCAAGACTGGAGCCCCTAGGTGCTCTGGAAATACAAATCATAATATTAATGGAGTGCCTTGTTAAGAGAGCTACTCCTTGGAACCACAAGACACTGGACTCATTTGGGGTTTCCTGCTGTGGGATCACAGCAACAGCCAAAAGGGCGTCATCAAAGAAATTCTACTGTGGTGGGCAGAAGGTGCCAGTATGATTCTGAGAGTGGAAACTCCAGCTGAGATCCCGCACCACCGAGTGTGATGTAAAAAGGCAGAGAGAAGCCATCTGGGATCTTTCTTCCTGTTGAAGATGTGATGTTAGTAGGGAAACTCGGTACTAGTGAACTCCAGTCTGCTTGAAACCAGCCCAGTGAGGAATTGGAGACCCTCATAATTCACCAGCATTCAGGGTGGGGGGGTGAGATTTCAGAAAAGCAAAATCTGAGAAATGAAGGCATCCAGTGAATAAGGCCCGATGAGATGACATTTTAAGGCCCATGCATATGTGAGAGGGCTGTGTGATCCTAAAAAGCGCCAGAATTAAGGCATTGCCTACACTGGGATTTCATCAACCAGGACCTCAGGATTTGCATTCGTACAGCTTACCTTGGTGTGCAATGCAAATCGCGCTGCAGCAGCACTAATTGGATCTATTGGAGAAATTAGCAGTGATACAATTATGCCAGCAGCTGAAATCCCAGTATGGATAAGGCCGAAGGTGCAAGAGGCTAGGGTTCTTCTGAAGATGCAAGGAAGAACAAGCAGCCAATGTGACCTTGATGGACGAGATCAAAAATCTGATTTAGAGATGAGGGTTGGGGGGGAAGACTCACAAATCTGGACTGGAAATGGATTCCTGGAGAGCAAAACGTGCCTAGTAGTGATCTTTGTAAAGCAGGAAAAAAGTTACCCAAACAACTATTATTTATTTATTTTATTGATTGCATTTCCATACGACTTGGGATCCCCAGTCATGGACCATGACTCCTTTGTGCTACGTGCTGTATAAACACACAGGAAAAGACAAACCCTGCCCCAAAGAGTTTACAATCGAGGTACAATTACTGCCCCTTAAGTCTGACTTCTTTGTTCTAGAACCCTACTGGCTTTAGAAGAAAAAATCATTGAGCATTTTAGAGGGTAATGGGAACCTGGGCGATTCACAGTATTTGCAAGGGGGGATGTGATAAAGTGCAGGTAGTCAGATGAACTTGGTGGCTTTCTGGTAGAATAACAGATGGCATGGCTGACGGGAAAGTGACAGGTAGATGTATTCGGAGTTGAGTAAGGTGTTTGATTCAGTGACTCGTGAAACCAAACGCTCCAGATTTAATGCAAATCAGCTCAGCTGTGATGCTGTTGTGTGGACTGAAAAGTGGCTGAAGGGTCACAAACAAAAGGAAGCAGTTGGATGGCAGGACCTTGCCTTCACTGCTTTTAAAAAAAGAAAAAAAATGGTATTTTAACTGAGGGATAACTAATCCACATTAGCTATCCTGCAGTAAAATCCTAGTAGAGACAAGGCACCTGTAGGTTTTACTATAAGGTGAACTAGATGAGGTCAGCCATGGCCCAGAGAATAGTGCTGATCTTGCCTAGCTACAACGTGGTAAAAGCTGCAAGTGCCTTTGTGTCCACTAAGGTTTGACAGCAAGAGAATATTACATTAGTTATCTCACTGTAAAGAACCCCATCTTTTTGGCCGTGAAGATCTAGCCAAAGTGGAAGATACCACGTGAATATCTTCACTGATGATCTAGAGGGAGGAGTAAACAACACATGAATGACGTTCATAAGGGATATTAAACTGGGAGGAGCTGAGAATGCCAGCGAGGACAGGAAATCCAAAGGACTTAGAGAAAACTGAAAAATAGGCAGGAAATAACTGAGATTGACCATGGAGAGGAAATGGCCCTAATACATCATGGAACTATCCAGAACAGTAATGGCTGAAAGACTTCAGGCTGACAGCAGATTGATAGGCGTCTACAATGAGAGATGGCAGAGAAGAAGACCTCTGCATGCAGAGAGGCTTTAAGCCATGGTGTGGCTTGGATTCACCTACACCTGGAATCCTGCATTGCTTTCTGGGAACCTTTAGTAGAAAGCTATTGGGAGATTGGCGGGAGTTCTGCAAAGAGGAATTAGAATGACTAGTGTTTGACGGACTTGAAAAGAGCTAAAAATATGTAGCTCAGCTAGGCAACAATTTATAGAAGAGAGAAGAGGGAATGAAATGTTGTGCTAATTATATGAAGCTCATGATTTTCACAAGCGACTGGTGATTTTGGGTGTCCAACCTGATTTCACAATGAGTTGAACACCTGCCTCTAGCAACCTGGCCCCTTTAGGGGTCTCAAGCTGAGCGCCCAAAATCACAAGTTGCTTGTGAAAATATTGGCTGAACTGAGCAGACACAAAGAAGAGAGAGGAATTAGTCTGGCACAAGGAGATTTAACTTGGAGGAACTGGGATGAAATTAAGAAAGGGAAATTGTTATTTTAGGCTGAATCTCCAAAAAATAAAAATAAAATAAAAATAAAAATCATCTTCCTGACTGTGAAATCTCTCAGGCTGGGAAATAATCTCCCAAAGGCAGGGGAGAGAAGCCCATTGCTTGGCACCCTTCAGACTGCTCTGGCCAGAGCTCTAGACCTTGTACTGTAGGGCACAGTCCTGTACTGGGCACCACTGATGGGTTAGATTTCTAAAAGCTTTTCTCTGTGTCTGTGGATATGTCTACAGGCTGCAATCAGAAGTGTGACTGCAGCATGTGTAAACATTCCTGAGCTAGCTTGGACCTAGCTGTCTCTTTATTTAAAAAAAAAAAAAAAAATAGCAGCGAAACCACAGCACCACAGACCGCCCAGGACTTGTAGCTGTGCTGGGAGTGAGACATCTGGGGCCTGATCCAGAGCCCACTAAGTCCTTGGAGAGATTTCAGTGGAAGGAATGCTTAGCTCTTAGATGGTGCTTTACTAGGTTCTGCCTAGTCCTGCCCGCTTTCCAGCCACCATAGGGTTGTTCCCTCTGTATACTATCCAGTGCTTTGTCCAATCTAGTTTTAAATATCCCAAGCGATGGGGTTTCTGCTGGTCCCCTTAGCAGATGACTTCTCAGCCTAGCAGACTGCATTTCTCCCTACTGCCTCCAGCTTGTTGATACTTCTCTAACACTGAATTGCCCAGCAGTGAATGCTGGGTTTGGGGGTCTGGTCACAGCTAAGTCACACTGCATGGGCAGCTCCAGCCATCCTGTGATGCCTCCTTGCGTGCAGCCAAAATTATACTTGCTTTTTCTTCTTGTTGCTGTCTTGCATTACCGGCTCCTGGCTAATTAGCAAGCTCAGCCATTTGCAAGCCTCTGAACCAGCTGCTCACAGAGCCATACTGTTCTCCCCAACGATCATTCTTTATAAGCAGTATCTTTCTGCTCTGTGTGACTTGCAGATTATATGTTCTGTACAAAGTTCCATTGAGCGAGTTCCCCAGGCTCACTGCTAACAGAGTGAAAAGGCTCCCAAAATGCACCGATCATCATCAGCTACATTGCCGTAGCTGTGCAGCAGTTCAGTGCTCTCTAGGTATGTCTGCACTATAATTAGATACCCGCAGCTGGCCCGTGCCAGCTGACTCGGCTCATGGGGCTTGGGCTGCAGGGCTGTTTAACTGGGGTGTAGATATGTGGGTTCAGATTGCAGTCTGAGCTCTGGGACCCTCCCAGCATCCTAGACCCCAAACTTCAGCCCACACCCCAGTGTCTACACTGCAGTTAAACAGCCCCCTAGCCTGAGCCCTGCGGGCCTGATTCAGCTGTCACGAGCCAGCCACGGGTTGTTAATTGCAGTGTCAACGTGGCCTGAGGATTAGTGTAGCTCATGTGCCATGAGGAGTTGTGTACTCTAGTGGCTACCACCAGAAGGATGGGCTGGGTTGTCATTGCTTGCTGAGCGCCTAGTCTCGGACCGGGAACAGCATAGTGAAGCTCCTGGCGGATGTTGCAGAACACTGCAGGAGTAGCTAGGATGGGAGGCTGCTGCTGAGCGTGTGCACAAGACCTTCCATGCTTAACTGTTCCGTGCTGATAGCAGCGGCAGTGTTATTGAGAGGGAGCCTGGGCTGTGGGGCCCACTGGGAAGCCCACAGAGAGGCAGAGGGGACCTTGGTGCCATGGGCCTTGCCCCATCAGCAGCAGCATCCTCTCACACACAGAATAAACCTCTTTTTGCTGCTGTCACCTGGGGCCGGGCCCTGTGATCTCAGTGTTGGTATCCCTCGGTCACTGGCTCCCTAGTGAGGTCAGACTCAGGCCTGTGGGGGAGGACAAGGTTGGGGTTTCATTTCCTTTTTGCCTTCAGTGCCTTGGCTGAGGCTGTGGCCTCTCCAAACCCACAGTTGGTTTCAGTGTCAAGACGCGCTGTGGTCAGGATGTGCGCTGCTCAGCTCAGAAGATGAGCCTGTGTAACCGTGGGGTGCTGGGTGTTGGGAGAGAGAGTTCCCCGCCTGCTCCTGCAGCCCCGCGGCTGGCTGGCTGACCGCGCCGTGGTTTCTGGACTTGCTAGTCCAGCGCTCGGGCACCTCAGCAAGGCCAGACTCGCGGAGGTGTTAGGATGGAGGCTATCATGGCTGCTGTTCCAAAGTGCCTGAGCCCCACACTTTCCAGAGCGGGTGTCTGTCTGTCTAGCTCACAGAATCCCAGCAGGAGCAAGGGCCAGGATTTTAAGGTCGGCTGAGGAGCAAAGCAGATCTGCAAGGCGCTCAAGTCTAGAGGGATGGGGCTGCTATTTTTATTGTGTGCCCGGGTTGCTCTCCGCCACAGTGGAGTTCAGTCCTAGGGTAGACTGTGTCCTCCCTCAACAAGTAGCTCATTGTCAGCTGCTCTGCCAGAGCCCGTCTGGTGTCAGCCTCTGCTGCCCGGAATGCCAATGACTTGACTGAATGGGAGTCAGTCTCTTTTGCCACTGTGTCTCAGTCCGCAAGGTGCTGGGCTGAGGAATTTCACCCAATCCTCTCCAACCTCTCCTACTCCCTCCCCACCCCCATTCACCTTGCCTCTGTAGAGCTGCTCAGTGCTCAGATGGAGTCTGTAGAGCATAGCCAGTGATGCTAGAAACCAATTGATGCTCTGGGTGGAGGAAACCTGTGCTGGTTAATTTCTGCAGCCTAGGGCTGGCGTTAGAGCTGCACCTTTAGATCTTGGTATGTTCCGGAGCACTGCAGCTTAGTGGCCTGGCCTGAGATCTGTGAATGGATCTGGCTCTAGAATTCACTCTCTTCTTGATGCCTGCAGAGGTGTGCAAGTGTAAAAGGCCCAGTGAGGATGCGTTCCCAATACAGAGAGACTTCTAACGGAGGGTGCTGGTCTGGGGGAACTCAAGCCATGAACTACTGTGGAACATGAGATAATTACATGCCCTCTCTGCAATGCTACCCCAAGGCCTTGGCCCTTTTGTGCCCGGCGTGGGGGCAGTGTTATTCATTATGAAAGGATGAATGGATTATATGTATTTGACAATCCACTTGTCGTGTAAGGGGCTATTAAAGCTGTAAACAAGTCTATATGAGAGAGTCATATAGTGAGTGCAGAAGGAGCAGAGTGGTCCTGGGACCAGAGCACAGGATGGAGACTTGGGAGAACTTGGTTTGATTCCTGGCTCGGTCACAAATTCCTCAGTTTTCTGTTCTGTGAAATGGGAGGAATGATCCTGCCCTACGCACCCTGCTGGAAAGCTAAATTCATTGTCTAGGCAGCGCTTTGGTGTCTGGGGCCGGAAGGCTGGAGGAGGAGTCATTCTAAGATGCTGGCACCTGCAACCCTCCCTCTGCCCTTCAGCTGGCTCCTGAGTATTCTGTGACTACAGAAATGTAACCAGTTGCAGTGATCCAGTGTGGATGGAGTTGGACTCCCAATAAAACCAATGAGGGTATGCTAACGTGCACATTACCTTCTCCTCCCACCTTTCCTTTCCTTTCCTGGCTGAGTCTGAAGCCCATAGTACCACCCCTTTCCCCGCCCCCCCCACCCCCGCTCCATGCTTACCTACAAGCACTAATGACCCAGGAGGTGTTCCCTGGAAGTGGCTGAACTGTGGCTAAGAGAACCCCTGGCCAGGCAGCTATTGCAGGTTATAAAATGTAGATAGAGTAGTGAGTCTCTCCCCACCCTTGGAGTTTCCAGTGAGGTTTCTACAGGGACTTTAGTCTAGAGTCTGGATCATCATCCCCCACTGGGTGGGAGGGTGAAATATATTCTGGGTAACGGCCACAAACTGCAGATTGTGACACAGATGAATGAATTGTGCCATTAATGCCTGTAAAAGCAGCAGAGAATCCTATGGCACCTTATAGACTAACAGACATTTTGGAGCGTGAGCTTTTGTGGGTGAATACCCACTTCGTCAGATGCATGTAGTGGAAATTTCCAGGGGCAGGTATATATATGCTAGCAAGCAAGCTAGAGATAACGAGGTTAGTTCAGTCAGGGAGGATGAGGCCCTGTTCTAGCAGCTGAGGTGTGAAAACCAAGAGAGGAGAAACTGGTTCTGTAGTTGGCAAGCCATTCACAGTCTTTGTTCAATCCTGAGCTGATGGTGTCAAATTTGCAGATGAACTGAAGCTCAGCAGTTTCTCTTTGAAGTCTGGTCCTGAAGTTTTTTTGCT
>NC_133771.1:154998204-155027395 GCF_003597395.2 Chelonoidis abingdonii
GAACTAACCTCGTTATCTCTAGCTTGCTTGCTAGCATATATATACCTGCCCCGGAAATTTCCACTACATGCATCTGACGAAGTGGGTATTCACCCACGAAAGCTCACGCTCCAAAATGTCTGTTAGTCTATAAGGTGCCACAGGATTCTCTGCTGCTTCTACGGATCCAGACTAACACGGCTACCCCTCTGATAATTAATGCCTGTGCAGCACTGAGCAGTCTCATCCTTACTGTTGCCATGTCACTGCCCTGTCGTGGCCTTTTTCCCTTCACGTGCCGGGCCCTGCCCCTCCAGACATGCTCAAGCCTCAGTGGGCTTGATGCCAGGCTGCAGCATATGATGCTGGATGCTTTCCCCTGTGCTGTGTTGCTATGGCCATATGTACTTCCTATCCTGTGGCTGGCAGCTTGGGGCGGGAGGCGGGGCTGAGAGAGGAGTTCCCTTGTCCTATGGGTCTGTGTTCCAGGGCAGAGCTGCACCTTGGGGAAGAGACAGACATCAGGGGTGGGGAGTTTGGGTGCAGGGATGGGGCTCTCTTGTTGCAACATGGGATGTTTTATTGTTCATAGTAGGAGACATGCCCCCAAGCCCCCTGCACCCCCACACACATACACACACACCTCTCTCCCTGCCTTTGCCTAGCCTGAAACAGTCCATCTGGAGGCATGTGGTGTGCATTAAGCCCTAACCAATGCCCTTCTGACTGACACTGTCCTTATCATGATGATGAGTAGGGAGGGCACCCAGAAGCAGCTGTGAAGTGTCACAGGCCACATTGTTCCTCCTGCTGTCCCTGGAGCTGCTGTGTATGATGATCTGTCAGCTGCACAGTCCCAGGCCAGTAGCATGTGCTCTGCAATAGCCAAGCACAGTAGGGAGGCTGAAAGGTAGCAGCAGTGTTAGGGGAGTTGCCCAAAACTGGTAGAACCGGTCTGTTTGGGGCAGGGTCTGTATCCCGGTTAGTGAGGCAGCTCATCGTGTCTGTGGAATGTCTTCTGTCACAGCAGCTGATTGCTAGGAATATCGTGCAAAGTTTGACCCTAATTCTCATCCAAGAAGCCGGGACTCCCTCCCTTTCTCTTTGCCTTATTTCCTCATTCCTTTATCCTTTTACACGCTGAATCATCAAACTCTGGGCAAGCCTGGGAGAGGTGAAGAGACCCTTCCTCTGGCGGGATGGGCATTTAAAACTCCCAAGCATCTGCTCAAGTGACACATGAGGCACAATCCCAGCCATGTAGTCCAGTTCAGGCCCAGACAATACTGGTGGGACACATGAAGCACAAAGGTGTTTCGGTGCAAGTCCGGTGATGGGTGTGTTTGTGAGAGAGCAGTGTTATACCCAGTGTACCTTGGGAGAAGCAGAACAATCTACAGTCGCGGAGCTGGGTAGAGAAATAGGATCTAATTTGCCCATCAGCCTCCTGACCTGAGACTCCCAAGTCTCTTAGATGGTGTAGAACCCCTCAGGGAGGCCAATCTATAGCTGCCAGCATATGGTTGGTGCTGGTGGATCTAATTATGGTTCTCAGGTCCTGCTGATTGGACACTTTTATGGGTTTGGGCGCTTTCTGAGAAATGACACCGGTTACTGAGGCACCCCTTCCAGAGCTGTGAGGAAGACAGATGTGCCTTTGCCCGCACACCCTACTAGGGCAGAGGTGTGTTTTCCCGTAGTCCTGTCTCCAGCAGGAACAGCGTGAGATGTCTGGTGCCCGGAGGGAGCATAGCCAGCTGGTGCAATTCCTGTCGGTTCAGCTGTCTGGGAGAGCCACGCTCACGGCTAATGCTCTGGCTAGCCAGCTGTTGAGGCTGGATCCAGGAGCAGACGTGGACAGCGAGTGTGTGTTAAGCTGTCTGCTCGGGCAGGTTGCGTGAAAGTCTCTATCCAGCCTAAGACCTGCCTTTCACCTTCCAAGCAAAAGGCTGATATGGGTGGCGCTGGGACAGAAATGGCAAGTGGCATTTCTCCAGCCGATCCCCAGACCTGTACCCAGAGTCTATTCCAGGGGGCACAGGGAATCCTCCTCCCATGAGCGCTGCCCAGAATGGGCACAGTGCTTCCCCTCCTGGTCCCACAGGCATTCACAGACTGAGGGACCTTGCTTCTGCCCAGCCATAAAGGCTTGGTCCATTCTTGGGATTCTTCTCGCACCTCTGTTCATTGGCCGGGAGTAAATGTCACTGCCCATTGCTGTGCCAGGGCTGGGCCCTCCTGCTGCATCAGCACTGACTATGCTGCACCTGGCACGCCAGTGCCATGGCTGAGCTGGGGCAGAGGACAGCTTTTAACTGAACAGTTGTCCCGTCTATCTTCCATCCTTGCCCAATGGCTTAGGCTTGAGGGCAGCTCCCCTTCTGTCCTCCTTGACCACACACTATAGTTTTCAGGAGCTGCTTCAGAAGAGGCGGGGGGAGGAAATCCCCCACCTCAGCCAGGCTGGGAGAAAGCTGACGATGGACATGGTAGCGTCCACTGGCGTCCATGAAGGAGACGGGAATTGTCACGAGAGGCCGGTGTACCAGTACAACGAAATAGCAGTGAATAATTCTACACTGCAGCCCAGGGATGGATGAGAAAGGATCAGAGATAAACCTGTCCCATCTCTCCGAGAACACAGCTACAGCTTCCGCCCTTGAACTAGCTATTTAACACCGAGGCCATATGTGCCAAATGTGTCCCACTGCTGACAAGGCACTGGGCTTCTTGGGCTCTCCTCTCCTCGGCTCCTCAGGAAACGCAGAGCAGACTCAGCATTACTTAGTCACTGAAGTCCCTGACATTACCTGATTTCCCAGTTGTTAATGCCCAGTGAGTCACGAGGCAACAGCCTGGCCTCTCCTGGTTCCCAGACCTCGTTTCAAGCCACAAGACCAGGTGGTGACCGGCTGAGCTAATCAGGTAGTGGTGAAAGGTTCTGAAGCTGCAAAGCCCTAGGTAGGTACTCAGTGTTGCCACTGTGTTGGGGTCCATCATTTCTGATCTGTGTGTCACCTGAGATGTCCCCATTAGGAAGCAGAGCAAGGGAGATTTTTTTTTTTGGAGGGAGGGGCAGGGGGGATGGCTCAATGGTTTGAGCATTGGCCTGCTTGACAAGGCCATTTAGGGATCTGGGGCAAAATCAGTATTTGGTCCTGCTAGTGAAGGCAGGGGGCTGGACTCAATGATCTTTCAAGGTCCCTTCCAGTTCTGTGAGATAGGTATATCTCCATTATTTAAATTCCAGAGAGCTTGGAGGGGTGAAAAGGAGGGGAGAAGTCCTTTTTGGAGTCATTGCAGACTCTCCAGACCACTTAGGCAGCTGGAAGCCCTCTGGTGTCAGAACCAGTGCTTCCCTTCTGCACACTTGTCTGTCTTTGTAGCTGACCTGAACCACAATATGGCATACCTGACATGGCAGTTTTACTTCTTTTCTTAGCCAGTACCTCTCCACACTGGTATCTAGAGATTATGCAAGAAAAACTCAGCACATCCAAGCAAAGCCTGTCTGAACTTGCAGTGCTGGTGCCAAAGAACACTTACTTTTATCCGTGTGAGAGCTGGAGGCTTTTGCTTTCAGCCACGCACCAGAACTTGGGCTGTGTCTTTAAGAAATAAATGCTTTCAACATGTGCTGCCAATTAATATACTAATGCTCTGCACTAACTCAATCAGCTTCTATATCAGAGGAGTCAAAGCAAGCAAGAGCTGTGCCTGGTAGGTTGTTGGGTTTTTTTAAAGGCACTGGGGTGACCCTGGGAACCACAGACCAGTGAGCCTAGCTGATTGGAATAATTTAAAAATGGTATTATAAAACTCTTAGCTATGGACTAACCAGTGTAGCTTCCACAAAGGAAAATCATGTCTCACTAATCAATTGGGATTCTTTGAACATGTCAGTAAAATAGTGGTAATGGAGATCTGGTCATCCTAATTTACTCAAACAGTCAAAAAGCCTCTAATAAAGTCTCTCACAAAAGGCTATTAAGGGAAACTAGTGATGGGAGGAGATGTACTGTCATGGATCAGAAGCTGGATAAGTGACCAGTAACAAAAAAATGGAATAAATGGTCAAATTTTCAACATGGCAAAAGGTTGAAAGCAGGGTACCACAAGGTTCCGTACTAGGATGATGATGTTAAATATATTTATTAATGCTCTTGGCAGGAGGGTGAGCAAAGAAGTAGCCAAATCTGCACATGACCTGGAATTTTTTAGGTTACTCAAGACCAGAGAAGACTAAGGAACGCCAGAGTGACATGACGTACAGCTAAGTGAAGGGGCAAAATAATGGTAGATGAAACTCAATATTGAGAAATGCAAGGGAATGCACATTGAAAGGAATAACTTGTATATTGCTCAGCCATCGCAGGTTCTAAATTAGCTGTAATACTCAGGGAAAGACTGGAATGGTTTATTAACAACTTCTGCTCATGATCCTCAGATGCATGAGGAATAGGATAGAGAAAAGTACTGAAAATATTATCTCATTATGTAAATCAATGGCACAGCCTCATTTGGTAGATCAGAAAAGTCCTTGCAGGCAGAGGAGGTATTCAGAGATGGGCAAGAAGACTGAGCACAGGCTGGGAAAAACTTTACATGAAGGGAGATCAAACTAACTGGGACTGTTTAGCTCAGAGAGGAGGCACATATATGT
The DNA here is from genome assembly GCF_003597395.2 of Chelonoidis abingdonii. NCBI lineage: Eukaryota > Metazoa > Chordata > Testudines > Testudinidae > Chelonoidis > Chelonoidis abingdonii. Next base: position 155,002,847 of record NC_133771.1, read on the forward strand.
GGACATAATGGTGTATACAACAAAGAATGGTCTAGGGAAGGGAGAGTAGATGCTCTTAGGCATGTCTACACTAGCACTTTTGTCGGTCAGAGTGTGAAAAACACAAACACACACACACACACCCGCAATTGACATAAGTTACACCGACAGAAGCACCGGTGTGGACAGCCCTATATCAGCAGCAGATGCTCTCCCACCTACATAGCTACCGTTTCTCATTGGGGTGGTTTAACTATGTCGATGGGAGAGCTCTCTCCCGTAAGCATAGAGCTGCATCAGTAAAGCGGTGCTGCCGTGAGGTCTCTAGTGTAGACATAGGCTCATTTACTCTTTCTTATAACATAAGTGAAAGGAAAATTGAAAGGGAATAGATTTTAATATGGATAAAAGAATATGGTCTGATTCGGCATAATTAATCTGTGGAACTCACTGTCATAAGAAGTCATTGAGGCCAAGAGTGTAGCAGGATTCAAAAAAAATGTTAGCCTTTCTGTTGTTAATGAGGCCATCCAGAGTTACACTGAAGAGGACAGAAACCCTCCTGTTTCAGGGCATGTGCCAGCATTCACCTGACAAGGTTAGGAAGGCGCTTCCCTATAGATGGTTTTTTCCGCAATGGCCCATTACAGGGATCATCACACTTTCCTCTGAAGCATCTGGTCTGGTCACAGAGAGGATACAGGGCTAGATGGACCTCTGGGCTGATCCAGAATGGCAATTGCTGTGTTCCAGATCCACAAAGGTATTTTGGCTCCTAACTTCCATTGAATCCAATGAGAGAGACAATATCTTTTATTGGACCAACATGTGTTGGTGGAAGAAACAAGCTTAACAGAGCTCTTCTTCACTGCAAATGACAATTGAATTCAGTGGAAGTTAGGAGCCTAAATACCTTTTGTGGGTCTGTTCCAATGTTCCCAACTCATCTCACACAGGGGCCATTGAACAGCCATCCTGCTGTTGTCGATCATTTGCGACCTGGGGCAAGGAGGAAACTGGAGTCTCAGAGGTTAAGGCTCCCACTCTTGCTGCAAGTTCCCCAGAGCCAGCTTCTGACCTCTCCTCCACCTTCTGAGCTCGTGTCTGGCTCCTGGGTTCAGGCAGCTTTGCCTGGAGTTCCCTCCCCACTTCAGTATGTTTCTCCTTGGAAATCCTGTGAATGGTTTCCTGGGGATTCAGATGGTCTGCAAGCTCCAGTTCCTGAGAGCGGCGTGCTGCAACTGAGCGAGTCTACTGGCCCGTGGCTTTGCCTGTGCCACTCTAGCATGAGCACCCAGGTCCCTTTGTGATTGTCCCTGTCTGTCGTTGGGAGCTGCAGGCAGAACCAAACTGAATGAAGGGCTGCTGGGCCACGTGGAACTGACCCTTGGGAGGCAAGAATGCACAGGTGGCGCGTCCAGGGCTCCCCTGGCCCAGGCATTCACATACACCTGGCTGTCAGGTGCCCCAAGCTCCTCTTCCTCCTTGCTATCATGGTCCTTTCTTGTCTGAGCTGTATCTAATTGGCGGTAATGACAGCCATTCAGCTCTGTTACTCTGGCTGTGGCTGAGCTAAGCGAGGCTAATTACTGTGCAGCTGCAGATATTGCCTGGAGAGGTGGGGAGTGAGTCTCAGGGGAAACTATGCTCTGAGCTGTGAGGAAGCTTAGCCCTGTCTCTGCAGGATTCATGGCTGATCCTTGAGCAGTCTGGTTTACCTACTTAGATCCTCAGAGCAAGGCTCTTTCAAGCTAGCCAGCTCTGGAGCCTGACCTGGGTTTGCTTTTTAAGGGTTTAGCCCTTACAGCTCCTCAGGGTCCCTCCCTCTACCACTCCCTACCCCCCTCTGACCAGGCACTGCTCCCATCCTTACCTCTGCCCATGCATGGATCTGATAGACACAGCTGGCGAATCTGACACAGAGCGTGGGCAGCCATTGGACAAAGCAAGCTTCCCCCATGCCCTGCCCTGGAGGGACCTGTCATAAACAGATAGCTAAGGATTAATGTCTATTTCACCTGCAAAGGGGTAACCAAACACCTGACCAGAGGACCAATCAGGAAACAAGATTTTTCAAATCTCAAGGGAGGGAACTTCTGGGTGTGGGTCTTTGTCTCTCTGTTGCTCTCGGCTCTGAGAGTGAACTGTCTCTCTCCAAGCTTTCTAATCTTCTGTTTACAAGTGTAAGTACAAAGGTAGAAGACAATAGGTTTTTATATTGTTTTTGTATTTACATGTGTGTAGTTTGCTGGAATGTTTAAATTTGTATTTCTTTTTGGATAAGGCTGTTTATTCATTTTTCTTTAAGCCAAATACCCTGTATATTGTCAACTTGATACAGAGATCATTTTTATGTCTTTTTCTTTCTTTTTATATAAAGCTTTCTTTTTAAGACCTGTTGGATTTTTTCCTAGTTAGAACTCACCAGGGAATTGGTGGGGAGGAAGGAAACAGGGGGGAAGGGAAAATCTCTTTGTGTCAGAGTTGCAAAGCTTACCTTTGCAGGGACTCTGACTGAGGGTGAAAGAAACTTGATCTCTCTGTGTTTGCATTTCAAGGACTTGAAACAGGGTGATCATCCAGCGCCATCCAGGGAGGGAAAGCCTGGGAGGAAATTAAGAGGAGACAAGGGGAGGGGGTTATTTCCCTTTGTTGTAGACTCAGGGCATCTGAGTCTTGGGGTCCCCCAGGGAAGGTTTTGGGAAGACCAGAGTGCGCCAGACACTGGAATCTGGCTGGTGGCAGCGCTATCAGATCTAAGCTGGTAATTAAGCTTGGAGGTTTCATGCTAGCATCTTATTTTCTGAACTCTAAGATTCAGATCTGAGTAGGAAAGCTATGACAGGACCTACCTCGCAAGAGGAGATGGATCTCCATTGCCCATGCAGTCCTTAGACCAGGAGCTGGCCAACTTTTTGGCCCGAGGGCCACACAGGGTTTCAGAAATTATATGGAGGGCCAGTTAGGGGAGCCTGTGCCTCCCCTGACAGTCAGGCGTGGCCCAGCCCTGCCCCATACCCAACCCCTTACCCGCCCACCCGCTTCTCGCCCCCTGACAGCCATCCCCGGACTCCTTCCCCATCCAACCCCTCCTATTCCCTGAAAGCCCCCCGGGACTCCTGCCCCTGACTGTCCCCCACCCTCCCACATCCAACCTCCCCTCCTTCCTGACCGGCCCACCAGGACTCCTACCCCCATTCAACCCGTTCCCCACCCTCTGACCGCACCAACCCCTATCCACGCCCCTACCCCCTGGCCACCACCCTGAACTCCCCTGCCCTCTATCCAACCCCCCCCCCTGCCCGCTCCCTACCCCCTTACTGCGCTGCCTGGAGCGCTGGTGGCACTACAGCCGTGCCGCCCAGCTGGAGCCAGCCACGCCACCGCACAGCACAGAATTCTGGGTCAGGCCCCGGCTCTGCAGCTGCGCTGCCCCAGGAGCTCACAGCCTGGTCGCCCAGAGCATTGGGCCGGCAGCAGAGTGAGCCAGCTGAGGCTGCAGGGAAGGGGGAACAGTGGGGAGGGGCCGGGGGCTAGCCCCCTGGGCCAGCCGCTATGGGGCCAGGCAGGAGGGTCCCACGGGCCATAGTTTGCCCACTTCTGCGTTAGACTGAAGCTGCCTACAGGAGGGCTAATCGATGCTAATTGAGCTAGTTCCTGCTGACAGTGGTGGTGTTTTGTGTGAGGGTGATGGGGCTATTTCTTTCTCTCTTTTGACTCAGGTCTGTAAATTAACTAATCTCTGCCCATTCCCGATCCCCTGGAGTGGCTGACACTCACTTGTGCACTGCTCCCTCTAGCACTTTTTCCAGTCCTTTATCCAGTCTAGTTGTGAACATCCCAACTGATGGAGTTTTAGCCCTTCCTTTGGGACAGTGCGCAGCCTCCTAGATCTCAGCCAAAGTTTCTGATACTCCTCTTCTGTCATTTCGCTCTATCGCTTCTCCTTGACTCTCCCTCCAGTCGCTTTTCCCCTCCTGATGTTCATAGCTCTGATTTCTAGCAGATTGTTACCATTTTCTCCTTTAATTGTCAGTTTCATATTTCCTTCCAGCCTCTTACCATTTTTAGATGATCCATAAGGGTCCTCTTTAGAGCCAATTGAAGTTGGTGGAAAGATTCCCACTGACTCCAATAGCTGTTGGATCTGGCCCTCTAGGCGTTCCAGGTTTGTTGATAGCCCGTTGTGAAGGTCTTGCTCAGAGCCGGCTGCAGTATTTGAAGTGGGGTTTCTCCAGCGCTATATCAGACAGGGCCTCCACTCTGATCTGCACGCAGCCCAAAATCACAGGGGTCCTTATTTCATTTTGCTGCTCGGCTCCATTGCAGGCTCCCATGTCAATTTTTTTGCCCAGGTCTCTCCCTCCCACAGAGTATCTGTTTCGGATTCATTTTGCCAGGATGAATAAAGCTGGCTGCCTCTCACGTTATTCGTCCCTGATCACTTTGTCACAGCTTGCCCTTGCTGTCCTGCTTTCCCCTCTCCTCTCTGATGATGTCAGCAATCCCTCTCTCTTATTCTCACCTGTGAATTTAATTTAAGGTGATGTTTGGCTTCTTTTTCAGATCATTAGTGATACTCTTAAATAAAATCCCATCCTCCTCCCAATTCCCACTGGACACCACTAGCCAATCAATACGCTGCTGTTTGTCATGGCCTTTTGTTTACAGTTCTTCCACCAGCTCCAATCCATGTGGCTGTGTCTCAGCTGAGCCACTGGAGAATTATTTTTTCAAGAAAGAGCTCCTGGGACACAGCAGCAAATCTCCCTTCCCATGGATCAGTGTCCAGACAGCCTTGTGCTGTGTGATGATGTCCGAGCTCTCAAGCTAAAGAGGGTGGGGCTGGCTTGGGACTTGGGTGAGAGATGTTCACAAAAAACCCAAGTGTTCCAGGAAGTAGTGTTGGCCATTCAGCAAGGGGTGCTCTTTTTCCTCTTGGTCAGTAACGAGCCAACATCCCAGTGTGGTGCTTGATCCTTTTTAAACCACCCTAATGGTGTTTCTGTTCTCGTCACTGCTTCTGAAACTGTGATCCACTGTGATCCCAGCTCCTCTTTTCCCTCTTTTAAAAGATGGGCACTACATTAGCCCTTCTCCAGTCTTCTGGGACCTCTCCTCTCATCCATGGGGTTGCAGATATTATTGTCAATGGCTCCGAGTTTCTTCAGCTAATTCTTTCAGCACCCTGGGGTGAATAGCATCAGGCTCTGCTGATTTGAATTCATTCAAATTGGTTAGAAGATCCTTGACGTGTTCTTTATTTATTCTGAGCTGCATCCCTTCCCCTTTGTCGTCTGTGGTAACTTCACTAGTCGTCTGGTCACATGTTATTTTTGGAGACAATTCTGAAGCAAAGTAGGTCTCCTCTTCCCCAGCCCTTTGGTACCTTTCTGGCTCTCCAGGACTTCCCACACGTGATCGCTGGCCAGTTAGTAACTTCATTAGCCAGCTCCCTTTGAGACTGTAAAGCAAGAGGCTGCTGTGCGGAGGAGGCTGGATGGAGGTTGTGGGAGATGGCAATGGCTGAGCTGGCCCTGGGATCTCCTCACCTGCCACTACCTCCTGTTAAGCGGGCTGCAGACTAGTTGGTCAGGTGTGTTTCTAACTGTGTCTTTTCCCCCCTCCTCCAGGTAAGACGATGAAGCAGTAGAGATGCTTCCCTTCCTGTTTGCCACCCTGGGCTCAGCAGGAGCCACCTGCAAGGTCGCCGACTGTAACAGCACCAAGGATTACTGCTACAGTGCCCGCATCCGCAGCACTGTGCTGCAGGGCTTGCCCTTTGGGGGAGTGCCCACCGTTCTAGCCCTTGACTTCATGTGCTTTCTGGTAAGTCTCCCGCACCACTGTGCTGTTGCCGTTTGCCGGCGGGGGAGGGGAGGTGTACGGCTGTGAGGATGAAGGATGGACACATCTAGTCAGGACTCCTGGGTTCTATCCCCAGATGTGGGAGGAGGAGTGTAATCTACTGATTGGAGCTGGGGCGCATGGAAGTCAGGACTCCCAGCCCTGGTTGCCAGCTCAGGAGAGAGAGTGGTTAGAGCTAAGACTCCAGAATTCTCCTCTCACCTTTTGTGATGTTGGGCAGGTCACATGACTGCTCTGTGCCTCGGTTTCCCCTCGGTGAGGCAGAGATTATGACACTGACCTCCCAGAGGTGGTGCAGTTCTGAAGCTCAAAGAATTAGCACTTGCCAAGCGCTTTGACAAAGCACTAGAAAAGCACAATATTGTTCTCTCCTTACCCACCTGTATGCTGCTCTAATGCAGCCCCCTCCCCTGGCAGCGGTAGCTGGCCGGCTGGGGAACCCTGGCTCTCAGGCCACGTCTACACTACCGGATAAATTCGAATTTGCTTAAACCGATTTTATAAAACAGATATTATAAAATCGGTTTAGCGCATCCACACTAGGATCATTAAATCGATTGTGTGCGTCCATGGTCCAAGGCTACCGTCGATTTCAGGAGTGGTGCACTGTGGGTAGCTGTTCCACAGCTATCCCATAGTTCCCACTTCCGAGTTGAGAGCCCAGTGCCTGATGGGGCAAAAAACATTGTCCCGGGTGGTGCTGGGTACAGCCTCACCCCTCCCTTTGTGAAAGCAGCAGCCAACCATTTCGCGCCTTTTTTCCTGGGTGAAGAGAGCAAACGCCATAGCACAGCAAGCATGGACCCTGCTGAGACCATGGACCCTGCTGAGATCAGTAACGCAATCGTGCAAGTTGTAAACACCTCGCGCACTCGTGCTGTCTATGCTGAGCCATGAACTGCAATTCAGAGAGAGGGGGAGGAGGAGGAGAGCAAGCTACGGCAGCGCAGCGAGCGAGAGCGATGACGACATGGAGACTGATTCTCCTAACCGCAAGGCCCTGCCTTTTGGAAGCTAATGCTGTAACGCAGCTTCCTACCCATTTGAACGCCGATTTGGCACGGGGAACAAGCAGACTGGTAGGACCGCATAGTTTTCAGGTGTGGGACGTATTCCAGTGGCCTGCAAAACTTTCGCATCCATAAGAGCCTTTCTTTTGAACTTTGTGACTTGCTTTCCCCTGCCCTGAACGCTAAGTAACTAAGCATGAGAGCAGCCTCACAGATGAGAATGCGAGTGCAATAGCCCTCTGGAAGCTTTGCAACTCCAGACAAGCTACGGTCAGTCGGAATTCATTGGAGTGGGAAAATCTACGTGGGGGCTGCTGTGATGCAGGAGCCAAAGCATTGTTTAGTGCTCTACGACAGTTTGTGACTCTGGGGAAACGTTGCAGGTCATAGTGGATGCGCTGCTGCAATGGATTCCCTAACTGTGGTGGCCATAGATGGAACCCATATCCCTATCTTGGCCCCAGAGCACCAGGGCACCAGTACGTGTGAACGCAAGGGGTACTTTCCATGGTGCTGCAAGCACTGGTGGATCACAAGGGACGTTTCCAGCATCCACGGTGGGATGGCCAGGAAGGGTTCATGACGCTCGCGTCTTCAGAAGCACAACTCTCTTTAAACGGCTGCAGCAAGAGAATTACTTCCCAGACCAGAAAATAACAGTTGGGGATGTTGAGATGCCTGTCGTTATCTGGGTGACCCGTCTTACCCCTTGATCATGGCTCATGAAGCCTACACAGGCCAGCCTGGACAGTAGTCAGGAGCTGTTTAACTACGGCTGAGCAAGTGCAGGGATGGTGGTTAGAGTGTGCATTTGGCCGTTTACAGGGGGCTGGAGATCATTACTTATTCGCTCAGAACCTAACCAAACGAATGTCCCGTTTGCTATTGCTGCTTGCTGTGTGCTCCACAATCTCTGTGAGAGTAAGGGGGAGACCTTTATGGCCGGGTGGGAGGCTGAGGCAAATCACCTGGCCGCTGACTACGAGCAACCAGACACCAGGGCGATTAGAAGAGCACACCAGGAGGCGGTGCGCATCAGAGAAGCCTTGAAAAGTAGTTTCAGCTTCGTGCCGCTTCCCTCCAGCCCTAGCTCATGTCACGCTAAGGAGTGGCCTGAACTTGACAGGCAGGAAGACAAGGATGGGGAGAGTGTCGGGGCTGGGAATGTGGAGGTTTGGGGTGGCCACTAGGGCGATTTATGTGACTCGGGCCAACCTAATGCCAAGGCAATGGGCTTTCCTGCCTAGCCAGACCCGAGCCCCCCTCTGATTCTTCTGCTGCTTACTGCGTAGTCCGAGAACAGATGGCTCAGTCTCTGCTGGTGATATCAGGGCTTAGGAGGCAGCAGGGTGTCATCTATTTGTGCTCTGGAGAACAGGCCAGGTCGCCACCTGTTGTTGTTATTGGTTTGTATTACCATAGTGCCTAGGAGCTCTAGTCATGTGCTAGGTGTTGGACAAACACAGCCTTGATCTGTGTGCATGGCTGGTAGAATGGATGACCCAGCATGCTTCCGCTCTGCCTGTGCATCAGCCAGCAGCCGCTCCTGTGGGGCCCTGAAGCTAACAATGCCCTCGCTCCCCACTAATTCACAGAGCTCCTTCATCTGGGGTCTCTGTGTTGGATCCACGTCTTTGGCGTGGCCTGTGTCAGCTGTAAGCTGTGGGCACACGCTGCTCGTTCCTGGCTTGTCTCCTCTGAGCCCCTGTCCTGCTCGGATGCATTTCCAGCCTGGGACAGGATCAGCTACGGGCGAATGCTGCCACGCCCTGCTGTGGGGTGCTTTCAGAGGAAGGAGCTGTAATATGCAAGCAATGAAGTTTCCAGCCACTCTTGGAGCAGGATGGCAGCTGGGGAAGGTACTGGAGCTCTGGGCTCTGGTGGGAGATTGCTACAGACTCATTCCAGGGAACAGATGTGGGCAATCCTGCATCCCAGAGTCCCGTTTGCTGGGTCTGGGTGCCCAAACAAGGGCCATGTTGGTGCCTTGCCAGGAACTGCAGGGCTGCAACCAGCACAGCCAGAACAGAGCAGATTGCAGCCCCCTTGGAGTCCAGGAGTTCTGCAGTGCACCCATCTCCTCTGCGCTGTATCTTTTCCCCACCCCCACCAAGAGCGGGCCTCAGGGAAGCTTTTGCTCTCCTATCGTATCCTGCCATCCATTCAGCTGCAGTAGCTGAGCCACCCAAGCAGAGCCTGACACTCGCTCTGTAGTGCTGCCACCTCTGACAGCAAGTCAAGCTGTGATAGCGCGAACGTGGTCACTGGGAGGATCTCGTGCTTGTGATGTTGGATCCCACTTCCCCGTCAGCTCCTCTTTCCAGGTCTTGCTGCGGCAGCTGAGTGACAAAGGTCCAATTCCTTATGCCATACAAGCAAGCCAAGCACAGATCCAGCTGCTTCCTCTGTCCTCTGCCATTGTTCCCTCCATGCCAGGCAGATGGGCGGTGGGGAGGGGGGAGGATCAGGGAGGGCTGCTTCCCCAGCCAGAGGAAGCTTTGTCTCATAGCTTCCCCTTTGCACTTTTGCAGGCACTGTTGTTTGTCTTCTCGATCTTGCGTAAAGTAGCCTGGGACTATGGACGTCTGGCCCTGGTGACTGATGCTGACAGGTAAGGTCAGGATCGGGGTGGGCTTGAAGAAGATGGGGTACAAGGTTAAACCCTCTGCTCTGTGCCCAGATGGCAGTGGGGGTGGGGAAGGAGTAGTGCTCAGGTTGGTCTAACCCAATAAATCCCAGGAACAGGAGTCCCTGCAGCCCAACATGCCAGTCCTGTGTCATTCCGACTTCATCCCTGTGCAGGAGCAAACCTCTGATAGCTCTGAAGGTAGGATTGTAATGTACAGTTTATGATTCCTACAGCAACAGTGAGCACAATACTTTGCAGGCTCTACAACACAGGACAGCTCCCTGCCTTGTGGGAACAGCAATAGCCCAGCAAGGGATGGGCAAGGAAGAGGGTGTGGTGGGGAAGAGGCTATGGGAGGGCAAGGTCTGACACAATAACAACTTTGTTAGCTGAAGGAGATTGTACATTTTCTTTTCTGTACTGATTTCTTTTTAAGTAGATTGGGAGTCACGGGCTGGGATTTCAGGTACTGTAGCTCTTAACTGTACAGGTCATGGCACTAAATCTGAGGAAGCAAAGGTAGCCAAGCATGAATGGCTCAGAAGCAGGACTCTGAGCTGGAAGTGTGAGCGAAGGGAGTTCAGAGAAGAGATCCCAGGGAAGTTATTGATGGCTGTGTTAGTGGCTGAAGGGAAAGCTTTCCCCCTAACTGCTAGTGGAATCTTAGTCTTAAAATATCATTGAACGTGGCTAGGCTAAGACACTGCCACGTGGACTGAAAACTGGCTGAAGGACTGAGCCAAGGGTTCCGATGATGAAGTGCAGTGTATCAGCTAGAGGAGGTGTCTAAAGATCCCCGCTGGGTAGGACCTTCTTTACTGAAATGGCAGAAGAGTATGTGAATGTTAATGAGTCTGTCGCAGGACTCCAGCTTGACAGTGAAGCAACAAGAGGCAGAGTAGGTTCAGGGGCTGCGCTGTTCTCCTTATTCCATGACGTTCCTTGTTTCAAATCCCACCTGCTAGATGATCTTGTGTTGAGATGCTGCTCAGCTCTGGCAGAGAGGGCCTTTAGAATGGGTTCCATGCTCTCTGGGTCATTGCACCCATATATGTTAATTCCAGTGCCAAGCTCTGGCCTCTAGACCAGCATTTCTCAACCAGTGGCTCACAACCCCAGGGGGGCATCAAAGGCAGTTGGGGTCATGACAAGGAATTGGAAGAGTTATTACGCTGTAAAGCACAGGAAATCTCACATGCCCTTACACTTCAGGGTCCAGTGTTCTCTGCCAACCACATCCACAAATGAACTATCCAGGCTTTGCGCTGTTTGCATTGATACATTTCCTCCTCTTCCTTTTTATACAGGGGGGATTGTGACATTTTTTGACAAGGAATAAGGGGTCCCCAGCCTGAAAAGGGTGAGAGACACTGGCCTGGGCCATGCTGCCTATCTTGTACACCCAGCACCAAGTGCCTGCCCTTGTAACTGGCGCGGTCTGCTCTTCCCAGGTTCCCCATTTGTTCTTCAGCTTTAGGGGGGACATTTTTTCTCTGTTGACTTGCTCAGTCCCTTTGAGAACTGTGCAAACTTCAAATCTTCCTGCCTCGTCCTCTCCTCCCACCCACCCACCAACACACCTTTCCTCCAAACTTAGCTCCCTCAGACCCGGGTGCCTTCCGGACCGCTCAGAGCCTCCTTCTGTGTGGGATGGGCCCCGCCTCACACGATAGGCGAGGTCCTATTCAATCCTGGTGCAACCAGTGCCTGCTGGGTGTGGTGCTCTGTCCCCCTGTAATGACACCTAGACCACTTAGAGATTAGTGAGTCTGCTGCAGCCTCAGCTAAGAGGCATGTGCCTTTTAGCTCATGCATTAAGCTTCAGAGGTCCCAAGTTCGATCCCATCTGCCAACAACCGGGGTCTGTTGGCGTTACACTGGCACAGCTTGGCTGGCAGGTGGATCCTCGGCCTGTGCTCAGACAGCCTGCTGCACTTGCTAGCACCTATCCGTGAGTAACCGCATTACGTCTGGCATTATGTCAGGGTGCTGCCAACTGGAAGAAGAGCTGCAGCTAACACGGAACAAAAAATGCCCAGCTGGCAAGCTAGGGCATTAGGAGGCCCGGAGGAGAGTCACTGAGACAGCAGCAGGTATTGGCAGCAGAGCATCCCCATCTGTGTGCACATAGCCTCAGTAGCATGGCCATTGGTGGGGGCTGGTGTGAACTGACAGGGAAGGGTTACATGGGAGAGTTTGCAGGAAGCCATGATCCCCGTAGGGGAGTTGAAGGGGGCACTAGTTTGAGAACTGTGCCAGTTTCCAGCTATTTCATGCTGGACTTCTAGCAGACAAGCAGGTTCTCCTATCCATCCTGGGGCAGGCAGCAGGGAAAAGGCGACTGGAATGCTGCTTTCCTGGGGAACACTTTGGATTTTCCCATGAAATGTGGTGCCCAAGTGCTGCTAGCTTTGGGTTGGGACAAAAAACCCAGCCCCCATGGGATCCTAAAGGTGACAGCTGGCCAGAGCCCAAAGACACTCTGTGTCTGTGCACTGATGTACGACCCTTGTACAGAGACACAGCCCCAGGGGGCCTGCCGTCTCAGTTAGACAGACAAACCTTTTGCCCCTCGGGTAACCCGCAGCATGGACACACTCCATGCAGAACAGATAGGAGCTGGAACAACAAAAATATCTGTGTGAGGGTTTTTCTGACCATCTCCTGTTCCTGACTGAGGCAGGGAGATGGTGAGAATGCCTCTTCCAGTCCTGTGCAGATAATGGTGGGGAGCTGGTGCAGAGGCCAGGGCCATTCTTTCAGCTCCCATGTTTGCTACTGATGTGGATGGGAAAAGATTACATCCCTCAGGTTAAAGAAGAAATCTGGGGCTGAAAGGAGGCAGCCAGAGTACTGTCGCACCACAAGGGAACGCAAATTGCTCTGCCCCATCAGTAAATGGTCCCATAGGGCCGATTTGTCTAGCGGCAGGAGTGGGGATGGGAGATCTCTGCAACTGGATCCTTGGGAGCCGTAGGGTGAAGTGTTTCCAGTTAACATAGAGCTGTTAAAGATGAAGGTGCAACAAAGCCCAACATAATCTTCAGCTGTGAGCCTTTAGGTGGGATACAGAAAACGCGTTTAGCAGAGGACCACTAGGCATCACTTAGAATGATAAAACTCAACTTTATTCAAAAGCAGACTGCATCGCTAAGCAAACAGGGATGCAATTACTACGTAATCAATGAGCGATCAGTCCACTGACAACAGCCTAATGATCCCGGAGCTGAACGGGGCCCTTTGGACATTTATTGGAGCTCCTTCCAAATTAACAAATCGACTCCTTTTATTTTATAATCTATTATCATACTACTTAACATTACACTTCCCCTTACCATAATTACATTTCCTCCTCCTCCTTATTGGCTCTTTACATTACACATTATGTAAACGAACATCTGACCCAATGTCCTTCCCATACTATCAACAGACAGAATTATAAGAAACATTCACAATTCTCAAAAACACTCATTAGAAACCCTGCTTGAAGCAGTTATAACCAAAACATAACGGCACCATAACCCTGGCTCACGTCCTTGCTAAATGCAGTTTTCCCATCTTACTGTCTGCGACTTCTCCCTAACTCGCAACCTCCATTCCTCTGTCTCCTCTACACTTAGGCCCTAAATGTAACTCCCACTAATTTCTTAATCTAAACCATCCTATAGGCTGCACCTTGCACACTGTGTGTGGGTGGCCCTGATTTGTCTCCACTTCTGCTGGTGGAAGCTGGGTCAGCTGCATCAGTGTGTGGTGGGAAAGGCTGCATTGAGGACCAGGGCCAGAGGGCAGCACCCTCGATCTGAGGCTCTCCCAGATAGGTGGTTCCCTGGCACCAGCGCTCCTGGTCTTCTCTCACGTCACTGCTGACTCTTTGGCCCCTGCCAGGGAGGAGGGAGTTCTGTGATGTGACACTTTCATGCAGCCCAATCGGAATGCACCAGACAATGGAACACGGGTCATATCCTGCGTCCTTGGGAGTCAGTGGGGTTTTACCATCATCTTCAGTGGTCTCTGCCTGTAGGAAAGGCAGAGCTGCTTGTCCTAAACTGTCCCCTCTCCTAACATAAAACACAGGGCCTCCTTCCCTCTGTGTCAGTCTGGGCTGGCCGGACAGCACTGTAAGGAGAGGCCTCCATGCACAAGAACCGCTCAAGGGAAGGAACAAAAGAGAGACGGGAAGGGAAGCTGAACCAGCGGGTTCCTCTGACTTAGCCCTGCAGGGATCTTGGCCTAGCCTGGAACGGCAGCACCAGATCAGCGGCCCCAGTCAGTGCAGTTCTCTCAGCTCACCAGGCTCGATTCTTCAACAGCTGGCCCAGTCTGGGCTGGAGTTGGGCTGACATTCCCAGGGAGGGCAGTTCCTGAAGATCAGCTGGTGTTTTCCCTTTCTTTTTTAGCTGCCATAGCTAAATACCCCCTCTGCTGGAATGGCAGGACAGATTACTCAGCACGTTTGTAAAGAGCCGTGGATCATGGGGTATGCATGAGTTCCCTGGGCCTTACACTCGTTTTGCACTAAGACTAGGGAGTGGAGAACTCATTTCACAGATTTAGGAGCCACTTGTATATTGTTGGTTCTAGATTTGGGACAGAACCTGGAGTTTTGAGGGTTCCCTGAGTTCTGGGCTGCTGTGTATTTCCTTATTTAATTCCCTGAGGCCAGGCAAGCTAATCTGTCCTTGAAGACACTGTTTGCACTGGCTCAGGAGGGAAAAACAATGTTTGTTTCATTCCGTTTGGGGAAGCAATCGTTTAAGTGATGGGGCAAATGTTCTGCAAAACCCCAGATTTAGATGCAAACCCAAGTTGAATCTGAGAGGTTCCCAGAGCCCAGCGCATCCTAGGGTCTCCCACTCCAAACTAAAGACCCTTCTCTTCACTGCCTCTACTGCAGTGCAGATCTCATTGGTGTGTGTTACAGACAGAGCCAGCAGCAGAGGTACCAGGGTTCCCCTCCCACTCTGAATTCTGGGGTATAGATGTGGGGACCTGCCTGAAAGACTCCCCAGAGTTTATATTCTACCAGCTTAGGTTAAAACCTCCCCCAGGCACAAATTCCTTTCCTTGTCCTTGGATGGTATTGCTGCCACCACCAAGTGATTTAAACAAAAATTCAGGGAAGGGTCACTTGGAATCCCTAATCCCCCAAAATATCCCCCCAAGCCCTTTCATCCCCGTTTCTGGGGAGGCTTGCGAATAATATACCAACTAATTGGTTAGCAGTGTGAGCACAGACCAGACCCGTTGTCTTCAGGACAGTGAAATCAACCAGGTTCTTAAAAGAAGAACTTTATCATAAAGAAAAATGTCAAAGAATCACACCTGCAACATCAGGATGGAAGGTAACTTTACAGGGTAATAAAAAAGATTTAAAACACAGAAGACTCCCCTCTGGGCTCAGCTTCACGGTTACAAAAACAGGAATAAAACTGCCTCTGTATCATAGACATTCACAAGCTAAAACAAAAGATAACCTAATGAATTTCCTTACCGTGCTTACAAGTTCTGTAATTTTAGATTGATTATTCCAGGTATGTTTTCAGGAAATGTTGTACCTGCTTGGCTTCTCCCTCAATCCGGAGAGGGAACAACAAATAAATCTTCCTCCCCCTCACCCCAATTGGAAAGTCTCTTCTTTTCAGATTGGTCCTTCTGGTCAGGTGCCAACTAGGTTATTTGAACTGCTTACTCCTTTACAGGTAGGCGATTCAGTACAGCTGCCAAGGAGGGATTTTATGCTACTGCATACATAAAGGTTGTTACCCTTCCCTCCGTATTTATGACAAGAGATGTGCATGAGATTTCCGTGACAGGGCCTTGCCCTGAGACGCCTGCAGCGTGCTGGGAAACTGAGTGCTGCAAGGAAGTTTTTCTGTTATTTTCTCTCTCTGATCTGATTGTTGACAGGTTTCTCCCCAGGATGGTGAGGAGCAGCCTGGCGCTGTGTTTGCTGGGGCTGAGGAGGCTCCTTGTGAGTGCTGCAAAGTTCCCATTGTTGTAACCCTCCCTTTTTGTTTCTCTGCCCCCAGGCGGCGGCGCTGGCAGATGGAGCGAGAGGAGCGGGAATAGTATGTTGTTGTTTTTTCAGGGTATTTTTCCTTCCCTCTCTCTCCTGTTTTTTTCCTTTGGAAATGGCTAGGGGTTCAGGGCTGGGATTAGTGTCTCCTGATCAATGCAGATTCTTCAGCCATACATCAAAGCTGGGAAGGGACGGGACTCGTTCTGGTCCCTTTCAAACAACAACAATGCCACTGTGATCCTGGGAGGGTACTACAGCACTTACCTTGCTTCACCACAAATTCATATGTGTTCTGGAACAGGGACAGGGACAAAATCGTGCCTGTTTCCAAAGGTTGGCTGGGTCCCCACACTACTTACCCCTAGATCTTTTCCTCCACCCTTCCCCTATGTGTCTATGGCTAATGAGGCAACAGGGATACTTAGGAACCCTCGATACAGACTACCTGTCATTATTGCTGTTTTATTGGAGTGAGTAGGGAACGGGGTTTCTCTCATCCCCTGTTCAGAGCTAGGCTTCGATAATATAAGCCTTAAGGAAGCCAGAATTCAGCTACCACACCCGAAGAATAAGCAGCTGTGAATAATGCACTGGTGCACTGTCCCATCTTCCCAATCCCTCCCTCCAGCTCAGCGAGTAATGCTGACATGAGCTTCCTATTACAGAACCATTGCCAGCACCATCTGGTACCTTGGCTTGGGACTGCGCATTGTAGACTCCAGCAGCAAGTATGTGGGCTGGTCAGCCAGACTCTGAGTAGCCCCTTGTACAGCCACACATTCTTCTTGTTTCCCCACTGGGGATGTCCCTTTGCATTTTGACTTCTTCTTAAAAATGTTCCATCTCCCACAGAGCCATAGTCTAGAACATAAGAACAGCCACGCTGGGTCAGACCCAAGGTCCAGCTAGCCTAGTATCCTGTCTTCCTGCAGTGATTGGTAGCAGATGCTTCAGAGGGATTTAACAGAACAGGCGATCATCCAGCCCCAGTCGTCCAGCACGTGGCAGTCAGAGGCTTAGGTCTGATTGCTGAGTCTTTGACTTGAGAAAGCGTCTGGCCCTTGTTCTGTGTGTCTGGCTCACTTGGGGTGATGCAGGAAGCACCAGTGCCCAGTCACTCATCCTCCTGCATGTGGGCCCTGGCTGGCTGATGGGACTCAGGCCAATGCTGCGCTGCCGGCGTGGGGACTACAGGAGGAGGGCTGCTGCCTGTAGCCGCGTGCACCTATGCAGGGAGAGAGCATCTCATGCTGGTCCCAAATCCTGCAGCTTTTCTTGTGTTTGAATCTTGGTGAGGCTGTGTGGTGAACTGTTCCCAGACTAACTTATCTGCCTTTTTGCTAGCAATGTGGGTGCTGGGCCCCACCTAGAGAGAGGCCCCATCTCTCCTGGCCACGGTGCTGGCTGGGGGGAGGCGCAGATCTAGCTGTGGGTGCTGCCCAGGGAGATGCAAGCAGGTACTGGTTGCTCTTTGAGTCCACTCAGTGTGAGCGAGGCAGCAGAGATGGGACAGACCTTTCACACCACCCACTACCGGGGCTTAGAGCAAACACCTCCAAAGAGACTCCGCGGCTTCTCCCAGTTCTTCCTCCCTCTTTCTCAGCCAGCAGCAGGCACAGGCCTCATGGGTGGTCTCCGGGGGGGGTCTCCCCAACCTGCTGTTTGAACCTTGATGTGAGGCTCACCTCCAAGTCATGGAGCTGAGGGAGGAAACCCTGACCAGACCCCTCCTCCTCCATGGCTGACAGCAGCTCCCCTCCCCCAGTTATAAGCTGGGCTGGGACACCGCACCCACAGAGAGGCAATGCCAGCCACAGTGAGCCTAGTAGGTTCCCGCTGTAACGTTGCTCCTTGCTAGCAAATATCTGGCAGCTTCATGTGGTGTGGTTTTTGTGTCAGTCTGTCCCTGCACACTCCTGTCTGTCTGCTTCAGACCTGGGCCTCTCGGTCATCTGGCCCCAGGGGAGTCCCCGCACAATCAGTGAGTCAGTTGAAGCGAAGGAGAAGGCCAGCTGCATGCCATAACGAGACCAGCCTGCATCTCTCAGGTAGGAGTGGGGAGCTCACAGCCCTGCATGGTTCCCTACCCACACGGCTGCCTGCATCACATCGACATCACACCGCTGCAAACCTTTCCCACCATCTGCCTGGCAACACGTTGCCCGCTGGCTCCCCCTGGTGGGTGCTGTATGTGTTCATTTCCCTGTGCGCAGGATCTTCACTCCTCCAGTGAGTCATAGCTGCGCAGAAAGCGAGTTCTGGACAATGCAAATGCGGGGAAGGCCTGCCTGGTCCCATCTGGACCGGCTCTTGGGGACCAGGCAGGATCAGGCCCTACAGCAAGTTTTGCTAGAGCTGTGCCCAGTCTGGAGTTAAAGGTCCTAGTTGCCGGGGTTGCCAGCGCCCCGTGGGAGCCCAGGGTATCTCCTTTCAGGAAGTGTCTCCCAAGTGTCATTCAGAATAATCCTTTTGTTAATGTTGCAGCATTACTCCTAGTTATGCCCCCCTGCATCCTCCTAAACAGACCCTCCTCTCCTCCTCCTCCCACTCAGTTCACACTCTCTCATTGCCGAGCCAAGCTCGTCAGATTTAACCCTCCTTAGTCTTTTCTCTAAATTGGTCCCTCGCTGCCTTTCTCTGCACACCCTTGGTTTGTCGTCTTTTTGGTACTGAGGAGCTCAGAACAGAACACAGTCTCCCAGCTACGGAGCCAGAGAGAGGAGCTAGCCCCTCCCTGCTCTGGGCCATAAGGCAGGTGGAACTGAGGGGCCCAGAGCTGACCGTGGGATCCCAGTGTAAGTCTCCCAGGGCAATGGAGAGAATGACTCTCCCTTGTGGAGAGGTGTGTCTGCATATGCAGCCTGAGACCTGCAAGCATCTGTCTCATCAGCTCTTCGCTCTCATTTCTTCCCACACCCCTTGAAGCTTTTTTAATCACCCTTCGCTCATGGCATTAATTCCTATGTAGGTGGCAGCTGGGATGGAAGGAGAGCCAAGTTCTTCCAGAGCTGCTCTGCTCTTCTCCAGTCTCCTCTCAGGACACTTGGCAGGCAACACATGTCATCATAGCCCTTACCAGCGAATCGCTAATGAGGACCATTTGCCTCTTGCTCACTTGCTCGGCCCCGGACCTCCCTTGGGCTCTTCTCCATCTGATCCTCTGCCTGGTAGTGCCTGTTACAAGGGTCCAGTTTGAATGGCTCCATGTTTCCCTCTGTTCCTATTGCTGCCAGGTTTTCCCACTTCCTTCAATTCATCCTTCCTTTCCCCTTCCAGGGTTTTAGCCTGCTGGGACTCTCCCACTGTTTCTCTTCTCAGTGACTTCAGCTGCTTCTTTGGCCCACAGCTCCAATCTTGTCTAGAACAGCAACCAGCTTGTGGCTTGTCTGTGGACAGCCATCTTGGTCTTTGCTCATAAAGAGAGGCCTTCTGCATGTCCCACATCAGCCAGCCTTGAACGCTTCAGCAGCAAGCTGCCCCAGAATCTGCCATACCCAATTGCTATGTGGTTCAGGGCCCATGCTGCAGAGCTGAGGCCCAGCTGCCACAGCGTATGCTGTATCCCAGCCGTTGTGTGCTTCTTGAAGCAGGTCTCTGCCTACTGGAGGCTTTCAGGGCTTAGCCATCTCCAGACCTCCCCTCTTCACTGCTAGAACTCTCTGAGTGTCCTGCTGTTTATAAGTCCCACCTCAGGTAATCGCATGCTCCACCTTTGCTTCCTCAGCAGCCTAACTCCCACTTTCTCAAGCTCCAAGTGCATGTTCAGGTCCCTCACTTTGTTGTCTGGCCTCATTTCCTTCTCAGCTATGATGCTACTACTGCAAAGCATTCCAGGGTCCTGACTTCCATCATCACCACCTCCTCTGGGCAGAAATTACCTCCTCCTCTTCTATTGCTCCCTGAACAATTACATTTGCCGAGTATACAAAATAACTCAAGATAGTTTAGTCCAAAGCTGACTGCAAAGTGCCAAAGCAATCTCACTAAACTATGGGGGTGGGAAATAGCAAATGAAATTCAGTGTTGCTAACTGCAAAGTGATGCACATTGGAAAACATAATCCCAACTATATATATAAAATAATGGGGTCTAAATTAGCTGCTACCACTCAAGAAAGAGACCTTGGAGTCCTTGTGAATAGTTCTCTGAAAACATCTATTCAGTGTGCAGCTGAGTCAAAAAAAAGTTAAGTGTTAGGAACCATTAGGAAAGAGAGAGATAATAAGACAGAAAATATCATAATGCCACTATATAAATCCATGATACGCCCACATCTTGAATACTATGTGCAGTTCTGGTCGCCACATCTCAAAAAAGATACATTAGAATTCAAAATGGTACTGAGAAGGGCAACAGAAATAATTAGGGGTATAGGACAGCTTCCACATGAGGAGAGATTAAAAAGACTTGCACGCTTCAGCTTAGAAAAGAGACAGCTATGGGAGGATATGCTAAAGGTCTATAAAATCATGACTGGTGTGGGGAAAGTGACTAAAGAAATGTTATTTACCCCGTCACATAACATGAGAACAAGGAATCACTCAATGACATTAATAGACAACAAGTTTTCTTCACACAGTCAATCTGTGGAACTCCTTGCCAGGGGATGTTGTGAAGGCCAAACCTATAAGTGGTTCAAAAAAGAATTAGATAAATTCATGGAGTGTAGGTCCATCAATAGCTATTAGCCAAAGATGGTTAGGGACACTACTCCACGCCCTGGGTGTCCCTAAACCTCCAACTGCCAGAAGTATCTGGCAAGGGCCATTGTCAGAGAGAGGATACTGGACTAGATGAACCATTGGTCTGACCTAGTATTGCCACTCTTATGTTCTTATTAACCCAGCCCCCTACACACACTGTCTTCCCTCTGTTTTCCTAGCCCTTTGAGAAGGGATTTCCAGCCAGATTCTGCAGTACGGATCCAGCTGAGGCTATGCAGCAAACCCTGCCAGGCCTGCCTTTGAGGAGCAGGGAAGGAACCTCAGCCAGACCTCTCCTTTCACCTGCCTCTGTGTTTCCCAGCTCGAGGGTTTCCAGCTCGAGGGTTTCCAGTTTGAATGGGGGGCAAGCTGCTACTCCCACTGTGCACAAGCCCCCCTGCTCTTGAACCAGCTTGCAGAGGATGAGAGGGAGTCATGATGGAGGTGTGCAGGCAGGATCAGAGAACAAGGGGAGGACACTCAGGGTGAGGAGTTGGGGAAATCATGGAAGAATTTATGGAGTGATGCATGCAGTCTTCCATTCCCAGCTTCTCGTAGAGGTTTAGAGTAGCCCTTAGGGACCTCAGTGCCTTTCTCTGAACCTTTTCCAGTTCCGCTATGAGCTTTTTGAGATGGGGTGACCAGAACTGAACACAGTATTCAAGGTGTGGGCATACCATGGCACTATGGTATTTTCTGTCTTATCATCTGTCCCTTTCCCAATAGTCCCTAACATACTGTTAGCCTTCTTGACTGCTGCTGTGCATTGAGCAGTGGTTTTCAGAGAACTATGTACGGTTACTCCAAGATGTCTTTCTTGGGGAGTAACAGGTAACTTAGAACCCATCACTGTATATGTATAGTTGAGATTTTTTTCTCCTAATGAGTGTTACTTTGCACTTAGCAACATTGAATTTCATCTGCCATTTGGAATGATCTTGGAAATGAAATATTTTATAATATTTTTCATTAATATATTTGCTACACTGCGTGTGTTTAACATACATACTACTACTTTTTTTCTTTAATTCACTCTCGCACCAAACCACTTATTCATCCAGAAGGACATAGGAATTGAACCATGCCAGTGGTCCATCTTTTCCATGATCCTATCTCTGACATTGTTCACTAATGCCAAGTGCTTCAGAAGAAGGTTCAAGAACCCTTCTAGGGGATAATTCTAGAACAGTGGTTCCCAAACTGGGTTTCGTGAACCCCCAGGGGTTCACGAAATGTTACGGGGGTTCTCAGGAAAAAATTCCCTAATGGCGGACGGAGCTGTCCCTAGGGACCCCGGGCAGCACAGGACCAGCAGCTTGGAAGCCCCTGGACTTCCAAGAACTAAGCAGATCAGAGCAAGCATCTCTCTCACACTGAGGAGATTTAAACTTCAAGCATCCTTATAAGAAATGGAAAGGGAGGTGGATAGTTTTTGCTGTTTTTAAAATGAAATAGGCAGCTAGTGTTGTTTTTAAAATTATTATGAAGAACAAGTTTAAGCTTTGTTGTAATGTGTGTTGTTTACCTGAACTGCTCAAGACCTGAATGCTTGTGTAAAAAGAGTTGGCTTCTTAGATACCTTCATGCTGTTTCACATCTGATACTTCTTGATGAAACATAGGAGCCTTGTCTTATAACAGGCTTATTCAAAGTAATACAAGCTACGAAAGTGAGATCTTGGAAGAGTGTTGCCATTTTCATAATGTAATAAAAAGAGTGTAATGATAAATAATAATTAATAGTGTGTAATAAGCATGTCATAAAAACAAATTTTATATTTCCAAGATCACTGCTTTTATAACTTATACTCAGGTAAAAGAGAAAATCCCTGGAAATACTCATTTTTAGGAGGGGGTTTGCGAGACTTGACATTATGGTGAAAGGAGTTCACAGGTTGTTAAAGTTTGGGAACCACTGTTTTAGAATAACTGCCCTGTATAGGAAGCCCTGGCAATTGACGATCAGCTGAAGTGTTTCTAGCCCTCAAACATTTCTATCCTAGCTAGTAACTGTGAGTTTATATTTATTCCTATAAATGTCTGTTTCTTACTGTCTTTTAACCTTGCTTGGCTCTTGTCCTCAATAATATCCTGTGGCAGAGAGTTCCACAGGGTACTGTTCACATTGTGTGGGGTATCTCTTCCTTTCATAGGTTTTAAAGTTTGCCTCTTAATTTTACGGGGCACCTCCTTGCTGTTCGGTTTTAAAGGGGAAAACTGGAGCTCCCAACTGACCTACATGCTACTGACCTACCATTGTGTCCCTTTATTGGGTCACCTCTTATTCATCGCCTCTCTAAACTAAACAGTCCTGACCTCTCCTCCTGTGGCAGCCTTTTCAGGCCCCATTCACTGGTGGGTATGGCTGTAATCTACTGTGTCCTCACTCTCTCCTGTGCATGTGGACAGACTCCTCATGTTCTCTGAGACTGTGTCTAAGCTGCTGCGGGGTGTCTCCAGCCAGGCCTGGGAGCGAGGGGTTAGCAGGGAGAGTGGAAGGACAGGGAAGCTGCTCACACCTACTCCCCTCTGTTTGTCCCTGCAAAGGCCGGCAGAGCTGGATGTCCATGAGCTGGCCCTGTGCACTGCAGCACACCCCCTGTACTCCAGTCTGAACAGTGCTGTCTAAGGAGGGGCTTTCCACTAACTGCTGTCCTCTCTGCTCTCTGAGGCTCTTCTCTCTCCATCTCACCTGGGGCAAACTGACCTGAATTAACCTCTGACCTCCTGGGTGCTGCTTCCTGGCTGAGCTTCTCTCTCCTCCTTCGTTAACCCTTTGATTGTCCCCCCTCTGTAATTTCAGCGTAGCATCCGCTCTGCACTCCGACAGCCATGACCGCTATGAGCGCCTCACCTCTGTCTCCAGCTCCGTGGACTTCGACCAGAGGGACAACGTGAGTAGCAGCAAAAGCTAATCCACTGCCTGCCAGCTGAGCAGCTCATAGGCCATCACATGTTAGCCAAGTCTCCCAGCCCCTGGAGAAATGGAGCAGTGTCATCATCCCTGTTTTGCAGAAGGGAAACTGAGGCACAGAGAAGGGAAGCCATTTGCCCAAAACCACATGTAAATGAGTGAGGGAATAGAACCCAGGAGTCCTGGCGTCTAGTCCCATTCTCTAACCACTAGACAGTACTCCTCTCCTAGAGCTGGGAAGGGAACCCAGGAGTCCAGGCTCCCAGCCACATCCCTCCAATCAGTGATTAGATGTCTAGCTAGCAAACTGTAGACCCACGGAGAGGTGACTGGTCACATGGTGCTGGCTCCTCTTCACATCCAGCTGCTAAACCCCATTACAAGCTATATATCTACTGAATGTTTCCCTACTGCCTCTTTTCCTATCAGAAGCAGCTCTGGTGAAATGCGATGTGTCGGGAGAACTTGTGATGGGGTCCTTCATACCTGGGCATTTGTGGTCTGTGTGCCCTTTTAGCTTCCCTTTTGTGGCAGGGGGAACCACTGGGCCTGGAGAAAACAGGGAAGAGGAGCCTTATATTGCCTGGGGAAAAGAGAGCAGTAGGGCTGGTCTCCTTGGGGTCTACCAAGGGGGAGTAGGACTGAGAGAACCCTCAGTAACCTGGGGCTCCCAATGTCTCTCCACACAGGGCTTCTGCTCCTGGCTGACAGCCATCTTCAGGATAAAGTAAGTGGCCCTTGAATCCAAGTATTGGTTCTAGAGCTTAGCCACTGCCAGGGCCCAGAGACCAGTGCGGGCAGTGGAGAGCTGGCACTGTATGGTTGTTTGTTGCTTGTCATAGCATCTGGAAGCCCCACCTGGGCCCAAAGCCCCCTTGCACTAGGTGCTGTAGAAGCGTGCAGTAGGAGACAGCCCCCGCCCCACAGAGCTTACAGGCCAGCTGGAAAAGGCAGACAAAGGAAGGACTGTTCTGTTTTACAGCTGAGGAATTGGGACACAAAGAGACTAAGAGTACGTCTATGCAGGCATGGTTCCCATTGCAGCTAGATGGATGCACGAGATCTGCTTGAGCTAGTGCCTGAAAACAGGAGTGTGGCTGCAACAGCACGGGCAGTGGCTTGGGCCAGCCACCCAAGTGCAAGCTCACCTAGCCTCTGGGAATGTACACATGCTGCTAGCCTGCTGCGGCCACACGCTCGCTGGAGCCGAGCTAGCGCACATCTGGGAACTGCGCCTCCCAACGGCTGTCTTAAAGTCTGTGGGGTTGTCATAGCTTTCCTACTCAGATCTGAACCTTAGAGTTCAGAAAATAAGTTGCTAGCATGAAACCTCCAAGCTTAATTACCAGCTTGGATCTTATAGCGCTGCCACCAGCCAAAAATTCCAGTGTTTGGCTCACTCTGGTCTCCCCAAAACCTTCCCTG